>NW_011495072.1:45141-49191 GCF_000754665.1 Bison bison bison | reverse complement strand
GTATCCGACTCTTAGCGACCCCATGGACTGTAGCCTACCAGGCTTCTCCATCCATGGGATTTTCCAGGCAAGAGTACTGGAGTGGGGTGCCATTGCCTTCTCCGTTTGGTATATAAGGAAAATCAATTTCCCAGTCCTCTCCAGGATATTTTCCACTTCGTTGTAACCCAGATTTTGCTAGCTTTTCAGTCTTTGGATTATTTTTCTGACAAACCTCACATCTTTTGATAATGTTCTTTAAACTTTACATTTTTACCTTCAAAACAAACAAACAAACCTGAGAAGCCAGCTGGTAAGTACTCTCAACACCTAAATGAAAAACTCTGTAACCCTTTAAGAATTTTCCATTTAGCATTTTCAGGAATTATTAATCATCCATCCTTGGACTGTAACCATCTTTTATCAGAAATCTTTGCTCCTCTTATCGCAAATCTTTCTAATTCTTCCACAGTATATTGTGGTTTTTCCTGTTCCACAGGACCTGTCCAGATCAAAGGCATCTGCAGTGAAGGGGTTTCATAAAGTGCCACCTTTCTAGCTGATTACCCTTGGCTACTTTACTCCCATCCTTGCTGTGCCCTTTACAACGCACAACAGCTACTTCTTTAGGACAATATATAGCAGTCAAAAGTCTCTCGATCTCTCTGAAATGTTTAATAGGTTCTCCTGTTGCCATTTTAAACTTTCTTTCCATATTGTAGCATGACCATGTAAAGTCAAATAAGCATTCTTAGAATCAGTGTAAATATTTACTCGTTGCCCTTTGCTTAACTCTAGAGCCCCACTAGCTGAGCACTTGTTCCCCTGGGGAGATATTTTGCTTCTAAAACCTGTTCAGCCATCACTATGGTGTAACCTGCTTTATTCTTCCTATCCTGAACAAAAGAACTGCCATCTGTAAATATTTCCATGTCAGGATTGTCTAATGGGATATTATCAGGTCTTCCCAAGCTGCATAGTTTAAAGTTAGAAACTGGGAACAATCGTGATCAGGTGTTTCATTTTCCTTCTCAGGAAGGAAAGTGGCAGGATTTAAGTTTCCACGAACTTTAAACGTAGTCATTAGCCCTTCTAACAACAATGACTGATATTTAAGAAGCCAACTGTCTGTCATCCAAATAGTAACCTTAGAGTTTAAGATTCCACTCCCATGAGAAGTCGGTACAGTAAGATTTCTCCCATCAATAGTTTTAAGAGTTTCAGGTGCTAAGCAGTTTCAGCAAATACTCTTAGACAGTGTGGCCATACACTTGACACTACATCCAATTCTCTGCTCAGATATCCTATACACTGCTGGTGAGGCCCTTGGGGATGTGTCAAAATTCCCAAGGCCATATCCTTTCTTTCAGTGACAAACAAATTAAATTCTGATCCTGTGGGCAAGCTCAAAGCAGGAGCTTGCACGAGAGCAGTATCAAGAGCCTTAAAAGCCTATTGAGTATCTGGAGACCAGACCAGTTTGTCAGTTTGGGCTTGTTGAGTTTCAGCTATAAGTTTATATAAAGGCCAGGCAAGTTCCCCATAACCCAGAAACCAAATGCAGTAGTAGCTTGTGATTCCCCAAAATCCTCTCAAAGGTCTCAATGTCATGGGTAGGGGATGATTTAGTATAGGTTTAATTCTCTCAGGGCCTATGGCCCTAGTCCTTTCTGATATGATTAGGCCCAGATATTTAACAGATTGTTGACAAAGCTGAGCCTTTTCCCTGATGCCTTATAACCACAGCCAGCCAAAAAGTTTAGGAAGCCTTATGAGGCTTCTGAGCAAGCTTCCTCTGTCTCAGCACAGAGCAGAATATCATCTACATGTTGTAGCACCACTGTCATGGAGCTATTAAAGTTTTGAAGGTCCCATGACACACTTTGCCCAAATAGGTGGGGGCTATTAAAAAATCCCAAGATCAAAACTGTCCAGGTTAACTGAGAAGCTGGTTGAGTAGGGTCTTCAAAGGTAAATAGAAATTGACTTTTCTCTGCCAAAGGTACAGAATAGAAGGCATCCTTTAAATCAATTACTGATAAATATTGGCTCATTCAGAATTTCAGACAACAGAGTATAAGGATTAGGCATCATGGGGTGTAAAGGAACTACAACCTCATTTATTATTTGTAAATCTTGAACTCGTCTCCACTTATCATTTGACTTCTTTTCACCCAAAATAGGAGTGTTGCATGGACTGTTACAGGGAATTAATAGCCCCTGCTCCTTTAAATTTTCAATGATGGGTTTTAACCCTTCCTTAACCTCAGGTTTCAGTGGATACTGCTTTTGATGTGGAAATAAGTGCAGGTCTTTGAGCTTGACAACTACAGGAATAGCATTTTGTGCTTGACCCACAGACTTTTCTATCAGCCAGCACTCTAGGATTTACATTTTGTGCAATTAAAGGGAGAGAAAGGGAGAGCTCCATATTCATGAAAACAGAGGCATGACCTTGTTCAGTGTATCCCTCCCCAGAAGGGGTGAGGGAGACTCTGGCATGATCAGAAACTCGTGTGAAAATAGCACATAGCCCCAGTTGCAGCTTACAGGATGATTGAAATAATAACATTTGGCTCATCCAGAGAGTCCCATTACTGAAGTGGATTGGGGAGAAAGTGGGCCAGGGGCTTCAGTAAGCACAGAGTAAGTTGCCCTGGTGTCCAAAAGGAACTCGATGGGTTGGCCCCCCAGTTATTAATACCTGGAGTTCATCAGGTGTTATTAGGATAGGAGCTTGTGTGGGGACCCCCAGGCACTTTTAGTCCTGATTGTCTTGAGAATTCGACCCCTGAGACCCACGCCTCTGGGGCAGTCTTTCCTCCAGTGTGGTCTCTTGCAGACCAGACATGGAGCCGGGGGTGGCTTAGATGGCTGAGGACAATTCCACTTGAGGTGCCCCTCCTTTCCACAGTAATAGCAAGCCCATCCCTTTTCACCTAGGTCCTTCCTGGCTGTTTAAGAACAGTTCTGACAGCCATTACTGGCTGCTCCTTCGTCTTTTTCTGGCTTTCTTTTCCTCATACTCCTTCCTTTAATAGACTGTCTGAGCCAGCTGCAACAGATTATCTAAAGACTGGTTTAGTCCATACACCTGTTTTAATAGCTTATGGCAGATATCTGGAGCTGACTGAGTGAGAAATCTATCTTTTAAGATCACTCTTCCCCCTTCACTTTCGGGATCAATCTCAGTAAATCTGCGAAGGGCTTCCCTCAGTCTATCTAGGAATTTACCAGGTGCTTCCTTCTCGTTCTGTTTTATGTTTGGCAATTTGGCATATTTTAAAGTCTTAATATGTGCTTGCCTGAGTCTTTCAAGAACACATCTGACAAAATGACTCTGATCCCATCTTCCTTTAGCTGTGTTATTGTCCCAATCTGGTTCTATAGTCGGGACCGCCTGCTTCCCAGTGGGGAGGTTGGCTATCTCACCCTCCTTCTTCCCTACTGATTCATTACCAAGCCATTCATCTCCATAGGCAAAGGCTTTCCCCAAAACTCGAGTTTTTAAGTTGGGAGTCAGCGTCTGTCCCAGGTAAATCACAAGGTCATAAAGCATAACAATACCCTTAAAGGCTCTAATATATTTTTCTGGATCCTCTAAATAATCTCCCAGATCCTTCTTGATTCTTTCTATTTCTTGATAAGAAAAAGACTTATTAACTCTCATAGACTGATTATTTCTCCTGGTGGGTGCTTCATGAAGAGGCAACAGCTTGTGCGGTTGTTCCTCAGCCTCTCTGGCTGCTCTGCGCATATGATCCCAGGGATAGATTGGAGAAACCTGCTTTTCTTTATGTCTTTGTTTCCTGTCCTCCATCTCATCCTGTATTTCACCCTTAGTTTTGGTTGTCTGAGCTTCTCTTACCTCTATTGTCAGAGTTTCTATTGAAATCAGAGTAGTGTGAGGTCGTACTGAAACAGAGGTTGTTTGGACCTCTACTTGGGCAGTTTGAATCTCAGTTTGGGTTTTTACTGAGGCTAAGGCAACTTGAATTTCTGAGTTTCTACCAGGACCAAGGCAACCTTTCCTAGGGGGGCGGGGGGGGAGGAGCGGGGTGGTTCCCTGAC
>NW_011495072.1:40854-43819 GCF_000754665.1 Bison bison bison | reverse complement strand
GCTTTGCACATGTTTGTCTCTTTCAATCACACACACACACACACACACACACACACACACACAGACACACACACAAGCACACCACAGAGTTAGTAAAGTACAGCATAAAACGTGTTTGCTAGGAGAACAAAGAAGTACAACTCCAAGTCTCCTTACCTTGTCCTGAAGAAACCCGGATGGGCCCCCAAGATTAAATGTTGGTGCTGAGCCATGAAAGACATTGGGACTCTTGGCCCCCAGAGGAGAGGAATTCAATCCGGGGCCAGTGACAAGGCTTGATAGCTCAGAGTTTTTGTGTGATAAAGTTTTATTGAAGTATAAAAGAGATAGAGAAAGCTTCTGACACAGACATCAGAAGGGGACAGAAAGAGCGCCCCCACCCCCAGCTAGTCTTTAGCAGAAAATTATATAGCTACTAGCAGGCTGCTAATTAGAGGAAGGAAATGTCTCAAAACTCAGAGACTGGCACAGGCTCCTCTTCCACAACATACATTTTGAGGTAACATTGGAACAAGGTGAGCTGTCCAGGCCATAAAATGATTGACATGAATCTTGAAGAAAGGCAGGTTTTCAAGCAAATGCGTTATCTCATAACATGGCTTAAGAGAACATGTGCATGAATAAAACATATTTGTCAAGTTGGTTCTGAGTCTTAGGTGGAACCAACTTGAAGACAGACAGAGTCTAGGGTAAATACATAGTTCATTAACATAGCTTAAGAAAAACATGTCCATAAGAAACACGCATTGGTTAGCTCAAGGTTTGCGAAAAGTTCAGGTGGAACAGGTGTTGTCATGGCAACACAGAATTTTAAAGGAAACCTTTGAATTTTGTATAGAGATAGGAAAAAAATCTGACACTTGTAGTTTGTTTCCTCCTGCCACTTAAGAGGGAGATTAAAAAAACGTCTGACACTTGCAGCCTATTTCCTCCGTTTGGAGACCTCTAGCCTTCCTGCCTGTTACCCTCTCATTCCCCACTTTTCTTTTAGGAGAATTATGTTGCCTAGGGAAAGGGACATCATCCTCATTCCATAACTGCTTCCGAGTGATAAGGGGGTGTCATTCCTAAATTTGTGAGACAACGTTTTCTCCTAACCCTCATATTGAAGGTCTCTGATCCAGGGGCCCCAAGTAGTAGCTGGAGGAAGCCACCAGAGTCATGGGAGTTTGAGAAACCATTGGTAACTTGAAAACTTTTCTTGCAACTAGAAACAAATCCAGCTACACAGTTGCAGATTCAGGGAGCAAAGAGCAAAAACAGAACAATCAGCAAAGTTAAAAATCACATTATGTCCACAGTTAAATGTACAGAGTGTTGTACCAGTCCATCTTTGGACTGTTAGATATCATCAGATTAAGAAGAGGCATCACCTATGATTGTTGTTGTCAAAGGTAGTCTCAGACTTAGAAAAAGTCCTTTCTTGAAGTGGCGATACCCACCATGGGAAGCCTTCCCCTGATGAAGAGGGGAGCACTCCACAGACACAGTAGTTAGACTGATTGTGGAACGCAGTGAAGGAGTGAGCCCAGGACAGGAAGGCATTGTCTTGAGGATCAAATGGCAGACTCAGGATTTTTGGAGTCAGCAGAAGTAGACTCACATAGATTATCAGTCCTATTTGAAAAGTACAAAGTCAGAGCATAGAGAATAAAGACATAAAATGATGTCACTTAGTTTTGGGGAGGGTGTCACCTCTTAACTCAAGTGTGGCGCACCCATGATTCAATTCCTGGCACTTTGACAGATGTGAGAGAAGAAAGAATAATCTGGTAAGGGCCTTCCCAGAGGGGCTCAAGGGATCATCCCCCAGATCCCAATGTTTTTATCAGGACCTCAGTTCCTGGCTCAAACAGAGGCATGTTTGACCCAGAGGCTGGATCAGGAGTCACCTCCTGGAGTTTCTTTAATGCCTGTTGAAAAGCTGAGAGCTGAGTTAATTCCAAGGCTTCAGAGTAACAGGCAGGAAGGCTAGAGGTCTGCAAACGGAGGAAATAGGCTGCAAGCGTCAGACGTTTTTTTAATCTCTCTCTTAAGCAGCAGGAGGAAACAAACTACAAGTGTCAGATTTTTTTCCTATCTCTATACAAAATTCAAAGGTTTCCTTTAAAATTCTGTGTTGCCATGACAACACCTGTTCCACCTGAACTTAACTTTTCACAAACCTTGAGCTAACCAATGCGTGTTTCTTATGGACATGTTTTTCTTAAGCTATGTTAATGAACTATGTATTTACCCTAGACTCTGTCTGTCTTCAAGTTGGTTCTACTTAAGACTCAGAACCAACTTGACAAACCAGTATGTTTTATTCATGCACAAGTTCTCTTAAGCCATGTTAATGAGACAACACATTTGCTTGGAAACCTGCCTTTCTTCAAGATTCATGTCAATCATTTTATGGCCCGGACAGCTCACCTTGTTCCAATGTTACCTCAAAATGCATGTTGTGGAAGAGGAGCCTGTGCCAGTCTCTGAGTTTTGAGACATTTCCTTTCTCTAATTAGCAGCCTGCTAGTAGCTATATAATTTTCTGCTAAAGACTAGCTGGGGGTGGGGGCGCTCTTTCTGTCCCCTTCTGATGTCTGTGTCAGAAGCTTTCTCTATCTTTTTTATACTTCAATAAAACTTTATCACACAAAAGCTCTGAGCTATCAAGCCTCGTCACTGGCCCCGGATTGAATTCCTCTCCTCCAATGGCCAAGGATCCTGGTGTCTTTCACAGCTCAGCAACAACCTTTCAACCTCAGAGCACTGATGAGGGTTCCTTGTGCTATACAGTAGGTTCTCATTAGTTATTTATTTTATACATAGTAGTGTATATATATAAGAGAAGGCAATGGCACCCCACTCCACTACTCTTGCCTGGAAAATCCCATGGACGGAGGAGCCTGGTAGGCTGCAGTCCATGGGGTTGCTAAGAGTTGGGCACGATTGAACGACTTCACTTTCACTTTTCACTTTCATG
>NW_011495072.1:35717-38766 GCF_000754665.1 Bison bison bison | reverse complement strand
AGGTAACCTGAATATTAAGATTACTATTAATTAAAGAAAATCAGATGTCTCGCACAGAGAGATTTAGCATTCTTCATGTTTGGGAAGATGCAAGTATCCAGGCCTACTGAAATCATTCTTTCATATGCTTCTCAGCTATATGGGGCTAAATCCTGCTTTTCAATTATTTACGTCTGAATTCCTCATTTACCATAAGGGGTGGCAGAGGTGGTGGATGGCTGCCTCTGGAGTCCCCCCCAGATCCTCAGTGCTTACTGGGGAGGAAGTAGTTAAGGGCTGTTGAATAGCCGGTATTGTTCCTCCTGAGCTCAGAAATTTGCATTTGGAAGGCTGGAATCCCTGATAGCTGTGACATGGCTTGTTCACTGGTAAAGCAGAAAATATTTCATTTCACAGAAATTTTCACTTCACAGTCCCTCCCAATGGTCAGATGTTCGACCATATTGGGAGACATTTCATGACCATTTGTTGTTGTTGCTGTTCCCATGGTCCTAGGAGGCTCATCCCAGATCAGGTGAAAGCTCTCACTGATATGTCACCCTGGGTGTTAATTCTGGATTAGGCCCATTGATAGATCATAAAAGATTCTCTGGATCTTCTATCATCTAACCTAATAGGATCCAGGAGGTATTTCCCTTGTTGCCTCTTCCCATACCTAGAATCAAATTATCCTATGTCATAAATGTGGTCTATTTCTTCAAGATATTTAGCTATCATTAATTTGGCCAGGGGCCTGGTTATACATTGTGTGATACAGGAGACAATAACCCTATGAAACAAGCAGATTACAAGTAATGCAGCTAATAATGTTATTAAAGTTACAAGTAGGGACTTAAGCCATGACCAAACCATCTTCCCAAAAGATCACCAAGGCTAGAAAGTGGATTATCTAAGGCGGCAATCTGATTTTTCATGTGAGCCATTAAATATGTTACATTAGGGGGTTCATCTGTTATGTAAACACAATATTCAGTTTGAATTATAGCACAGGTGCCCCTTTGAGATGATTTTGTAAGACAGCTTTTCTCATCACAGAGACCTTCAGAATTTAGTAGGCTCATAGCCTGTTTGGTATCATTTCAGGCCTTTTGAGTGAATTCTGTTAAGGCTTCAGTGTGAGAAATAACATCTTCCAATCCTGCTAAAGGCACAAAAATAGCTGCTAAGTGATCATACTGTTACTAAGTCCAAGTTTGCTCCACTCACCACATGACAGACCAGTGAATCCAAGAAATGATGTGTTGAGGCAAGGAATATGACTTTATTCAGAAATCCAGCTGACTGAGAAGATGGCAGACTCATGTCTTAATTGGAAAAGCCCCTGATGCTGGGAAAGATTGAAGGCAGGAGGAGAAGGGGACAAAAGAGGACGAGATGATTGGATGACATCACCAATTCGATGGACATGAGTTTGAGTTAGCTCTGGGAGATGGTGAAGGAAAGGGAAGCTTGGCGTGCTGCAGTCTGTGGGGCCGCAAAGAGTCAGGGAAGCCTGGAGTGCTGCAGTCCGTGGGGTTGCAAAGAGTCAGACATGACTGAACGACTGAACTGAATGTCTCAGAGTAACCATCTTTTGGAGTCTGGATGCCAGGTTCTGTTATAGAGTCAGAGAGAGAGAGACAATGAGGGACTGAAGTCAAAAGGCAGAATAGAGGAGAGGCAGTGAAGAAATAAAGTAAAAAAGGTCTGCAGTCTTGCAAAACGTCTCCAGAAAGGGCCAGCCTTTGGAAGCAGTGTATTAATTTCTTCTTTTTGTTGTAGCTATTCACAAGTGGACAGGGTCAGATTCTCTCTCTATGAGCTGAACAAAGGCTCTTTAGCTTAACAATCAGGCAGAGAGGCAGGGTCTTTTGAGGCACGCCAGTATGTATAATTGCAATAACAAAAGCAATGAAAAGCAAGTCAGAGAAAGAGTTTTCAATATGGAGTCAGAATTGGCTTCTCCCTGCAACAATTTCCCACTTTCAAAATCCATTCCACAACCCTGTGGGAAAAAGGGGATGACAGTCATTCTGCTTCAACAGATGGATCTTTCTGGGGGCATCTGCCATTAGTGCCCGTGTTCCAAATGTTAAGATATATACTTAGAAATACTGAACTTCAAACTCAGGAGGCAGCATTTCAAGTCAAGGAATTTAGTTCTTTCCTGTGTGTGGGAAGATGCAACAGTTAGAGCTCATTAAAATCATTCTCCTGGTGTATACCCAGCTACCTGAGGTCTGGAGCCCTGTATTCTCAGAGTTCTCTCTGTGCTCACCATCGAGAGTGGCTGCCGTCTGATGGCCCCTGGCAGGTAGACCTTCCTCTGCGCTTGCCAGCTCACACTGGAGAGCTGGAATTGCTGATTCCATTTTTCAGCTCTTCCCATCATGGTCAGGAGTTTGACCATTATTTGGGAGATATTTCATGATCAACTTTTGTCCCATGGTGCTGACAAGTTCATCCCAGTTCAGGCAAAATTCTTGGTATGCCATTCCAGGTGTTAAGCTTTGGACCAAACTCCATCAATAATTAAAATTCTCTGGATTCTGTCTAACTATAATCCAGGAGATATTTTCCTTGTTCCTTCTTCCTATGCCTACAATCACACTATTACAATTATTTTATGTCATAAATTTGATTTCCTAAAAATGTTTAGCTTTAGAAGTTTTGTTGGAGGCCTGATTACACATTGGTTACTGCAAGAGACAACTAATTAGAATATAAGTAATGCAGTTAGTAGCGTTGACAATGACATAGAGCAGTAGGAAGACAAAAAGCACAATTTGAAAACAAAGAACAAATTTAAATAATGATTAGTGTAACTAATTGCAATACAGTCACGATAATCAAGTGACCAACGGAACCCCAACTGATTTAATGAGCTACCTACATTTCCATTGTACCGGCCATGCATATTTATGCATGGCTTAATCTTATGAAAGTGAAAGTGGAGAGTGAAAAAGTTGGCTTAAAGCTCAACATTCAGAAAACGAAGATCATGGCATCTGGTCCCATCACTTCATGGCAAATAGATGGGGAAACAGTGGAAACAGTGTCAGACTTTATT
>NW_011495072.1:34051-35617 GCF_000754665.1 Bison bison bison | reverse complement strand
ACTTTGGCTACCTGATGTGAAGAGTTGACCATTGGAAAAGACTCTGATGCTGGGAGGGATGGGGGCAGGAGGAGAAGGGGACGACAGAGGATGAGATGGCTGGATGGCATCACAGACTCGATGGACGTGAGTTTGGGTGAATTCCAGGGGTTGGTGATGGACAGGGAGGCCTGGCGTGCTGCAATTCATGGGGTCGCAAAGAATTGGACACAACTGAGCGACTGAACTGAACTGAATCTTTGAGATAAGCATATGTTACTGGCAGGATTAATCAGGTAGACAGAAAAAGATAAATGCTACATTTCCGCTCATGAAAGGCATAATCTACCAAACTACTGCAAGTTATAAATAGTTGAAGGAGAAGGTTCTTCTTACACCTGGAAAACACAGATTTAAACCAGTAATTTTTACATAGAAACCATAAAAGTTATAAACATATTCACTAGTTAATTCAGTCATTTTGTTAGTCTTTGTGAAGCCATCAGATTTCACATTAAAATCTTTTAATTTCTTACCCAGTTCAGAATTATGAACTGAAAGTCAGAAACTTGCATTTATTCAAAGGTCCTTTTTATAAATCTTGAAGAGGAGACATTTTTGCAGAGACCTTAGAGAGAACCATAACTGTCTATAAAAGACTTAAGAAGGCACATTTAAATCTGATTACAGTGCAATTGACAAAACAAACTGGTTGCTGCTGTGTCATATAACACTTTCAGAAAACAACTAGAATTATGACTGATAATATTCTACCAGGACATATCAGATTTTTAGGAACTCCATATGATCTCTAGAATATCTGTATCATTTACCACAGAATATAACTTAAAATATTACTCATTTGACAACACTCCCCTTATATTATAACATACCAAGTGAACCTAATTAGTTTAATATCTCCTTTTGGGGTGTTTCAGGGTCCTTATGAAGCACCCTGAAGCTGAAACTCCAAACTTTGGCCACCTGATGCGAAGAACTGACTCATTGGAAAAGACCCTGATGCTGAGAAAGATTGAAGGCAGGAGGAGAAGGGGACGACAGAGGATAAGATGGTTGGATGGCATCACTGACTCAATGGACATGAGTTTGAGCAGGCTCTGGGAGTTGGTGATGGACAGGGAAGCCTGGCATGCTGCAGTGCAAGGGTCGCAAAGAGTCAGTCACAAGTGACTGAACTGAATTGAACTGATAAAGCACCCTAAAGTTAGATAGAGGTCAAAGGAATTTTATTAAAATTGATTTGGGAAGCCTTGTCAAAAGAACACTTAAAAAAAAATTTAAAAATACAACAGGACCATAGGTCACTGTGAAACTTAGCCAAAGTGATAATTAAAGATTTCAAAGGCAAATACAGATTGCTTAAAAGGTAAATAAACAAAATCTGTTATAAAAGGCAGTTTAGCATTTTCAGAAAACTTGTCTGTTTTAATAGAAAAGCCAAATTTATATTTTGCACTAGCTTAATTTTAAGGTTCATTTACTCAATTAAATTTGTTTTAAATTTATAGATATATTTCATGTATATAGGAGAAGGCAATGGCACCCCACTCCAGTACTGTTGCCTGG
>NW_011495072.1:32602-33589 GCF_000754665.1 Bison bison bison | reverse complement strand
CACCCTAAAGTTAGATAGAGGTCAAAGGAATTTTATTAAAATTAGATTTGGGAAGCCTAGTCAAAAGAACACTTAAAAAAAAATTAAAAATACAACAGGACCATAGGTCACTGTGAAACTTAGCCAAAGTGATAATTAAAGATTTCAAAGGCAAATACAGATTGCTTAAAAGGTAAATAAACAAAATCTGTTATAAAAGGCAGTTTAGCATTTTCAGAAAACTTGTCTGTTTTAATAGAAAAGCCAAATTTATATTTTGCACTAGCTTAATTTTAAGGTTCATTTACTCAATTAAATTTGTTTTAAACTTAGTCAGTCCTAACTGATCATATACAAAACCCTTTTGGGGTTCTATTTTCCATAAACCTTTCATTATTTAACATACTTTAGCACAATTTTAATTTTTATGTTGTAGAATATCTAAAGATCATTAAACATATTTCTAAAGGTACACACAAAACTCTTGTCTCATTTGTACTTTCTTTCCTCAAAAGTTTCTTCACACTGAGTTACTTTCCCTGCTGACAAATTTGTAACAGATGTAATACCTTATTTACCTCATGTTAAACCTAGGCACAATTAAAGTACTATACTTAATATTATATTTAATATGTTGATGACTCACAACATGTCTATATTATATATAATTAGATCAACAAGCTTAAACATTAATAAAATGAAAGTGAAAGTCTCTCAGTCGTGTCCAACTCTTTGCAACTCTGTGAGCTATACAGCCATGAAATTGAAAGATGTTTACTCCTTGGAAGGAAAGTTATGACCAACCTAGATAGCATATTGAAAAGCAGAGACATTACTTTGCCAACAAAGGTTCTAGTCAAGGCTATGGTTTTTCCAGTGGTCATGTATGGATGTGAGAGTTGGACTGTGAAGAAGGCTGAACGTCGAAGAATTGATGCTTTTGAACTGTGGTGTTGAACCTCTTGAGAGTCCCTTGGACTGCAAGGAGATCCAACCAGTCCATTCTGA
>NW_011495072.1:29939-32502 GCF_000754665.1 Bison bison bison | reverse complement strand
TGAGAGTCCCTTGGACTGCAAGGAGATCCAACCAGTCCATTCTGAAGGAGATCAGCCCTGGGATTTCTTTGGAAGGAATGATGCTAAAGCTGAAACTCCAGTACTTTGGCCACCTCATGTGAAGAGTTGACTCATTGGAAAAGACTTTGATGCTGGGAGGGATTGAGGGCAGGAGGAGAAGGGGACAACAGAGGATGAGATGGCTGGACGGCATCACTGACTCTATGGACGTGAGTCTGGGTGAACTCCAGGAGTTGGTAATGGACAGGGAGGCCTGGCGTGCTGCGATTCATGGGGTCGCAAAGAGTCGGACACGACTGAGTGACTGAACTGACTGACGGAACTGACTGAGCTATACAGTCCATGAAATTCTCCAGACTAGAATACTGGAGTGGGTAGCCATTCCCTTTTCCAGGGGATCTTTCCAACCCAGGGATCGAACACAGGTCTCCTGCATTGCAGGTGGTTTCTTTACCAGCTGAGGCACGAGGGAAGCCTTAAATATTAATGCCAGGTACTAATTTGATGTTAAATATTTCCAAGTTCATGTGAGCCTGAAACTCATTTTGTTGGGGCCAGTGTGAGTAAAGCAGGAGAGACACCATCGTGAAGCCTGTCATCCATCTTAAAGACAGGATGTGAACTGGGCCTGAACCCTGCCCAAGAGTGAGGAAACCATTGCTAATGAATACCAGGTCTCCTGGAGACTTCCCTCCCTACAGATGGCAAACAGAGATTGTAGTTGAGGTCTGGCTGCCCCTATTAGATTAACCATGGAGACATCCCCCCTTGATGTATAATCATTGTCCCCCCACCACCAACCTTAATTGTTTGTTCTCCTAGCACCCACATGTTGTAAAACTCAATCATATACAACATACACAAAGAGTTTGCTAACACGTAACCAGTCACATAGCAGGGGGCGTGGGGGAGCAGGAAGTGGGGGCGGGTATAGAACTGGGCCTCTCAGAAACACCAGGGTCCTTGTTGGGTACTGATTTTCCTTGGACCTGCTGGCATAATAAACTGTACTCCATTGTCTTGAATGTCCTCTGAGGTGTGTTTTGTGACTCCAGATTCCACAACATTTCAACTTCTCTTTTATTTAGAATTGTTTGGTTTGTAAGCACTTATTACTTTTATTTAAGCTAATTAAATAGAGCTCTTTTACAAATCAACCATGACAGTGCTATCCAAAGACAAAGATGCATACAAATACAGGGAGGCCTCAATTCTTCTTTCAAGATTTCAGTCCTGAATCAGGTATAGCAATGTAAACCCATCAGTTTACAAAAGAGGTTGGGTTAAAATTGGGTTCTGACAGTTGGAACAAATCAAACTCACTTGGCTAGATAGCTAAATATTTACAAAAAAAAAAGCAATTTCTAATTACCTTGGACAAGCCAATTCTAAATTACTTTACCCTATCTAAAATTTGCATCTTAAAAAGACAGCAGAGATAAAGGTTCCTGAGAAGATCAGACAGGACATTTGCATCTCAAAGATACAGACAAGTTTTTCCTGCTGTTGTTCATTTGTTTAGTCTGTTCAACTCTTGGCAACCCCGTGGACTATATCCCGCCAGGCTCCTCTGGGCATGAGATTTTCCTGTCAGGCATACTAGAGTGGGTTGCCATTTCCTTCCCCAAGGGATCTTCCCAACCCAAGGATCAAACCTGAATCTCTTTTAAGTCTCCTGCATTGCAGGCAGATTCTTCAGCACTGGGCCACCAGGGAAGCCCAAGTTCTTCCTAAGATGACTTTGTTACCCTTTGTTTAATATCTACAAGCCTCTTAATATAAACAAGGAAGGTTTGGGGAGTAGTAAAAGGATTTTTGGAGCCACCCTTCTGGTCTTGTAAAGACTACATTTGTAAAAACAAGGACAGTTTTGTTTTTCCTTTTTGTTTTGAAAGAATTGGGTGGCTACTTTAAAACTGAAGGACTGGCATACCCATTTACCTATGTTGAAAAATTTTACTTTTCCTTCTTTGGCTTAGGGGAGAAGGCCTCTTGGGAAGACTAAGAGGCAACACCTTGGCTCCTGTAAATCAATCTGGACTTAAAGGGAAAGAGGTAAAGGTAACAGGATTCTTCAGACTGAAGAATCCACCTCATAGTCCTGCTGGGAAGGCAGTGACCAGGAAAGTGGGCTTGAACCAGTATGTGCCTGACACAGTGCACGGAGTTTTCTTGTCGGGACAGATGCTCTAAGAGCCTGGTCTGTTCTGTGACCCTCTTATCCTGTCATGTTACTACTGAAGCTAAGTCACTTCAGTCGTGTCCGACTCTGTGCGACCCCATAGATGGTAGCCCACCAGGCTCCCCTGTCCCTGGGATTCTCCAGGCAAGAACACTGGAGTGGGTTGCCATTTCCTTCTCCAATACATGAAAGTGAAAAGTGAAAGTGAAGTTGCTCAGTCGTATCTGACTCAGCGACCCCATGGACTGCAGCCTACCAGGCTCCTCCATCCATGGGATTTTCCAGGCAAGAGTACTGTCATGGGAGTCTTCAAATAGCAGGCGCCCTAATGGCTTTTAAGTGTCTGACCCCATGACCTCA
>NW_011495072.1:27825-29839 GCF_000754665.1 Bison bison bison | reverse complement strand
CGCCAGCCAGAAAGTCACATTAACTAACATGATTTCCCAGGCTCATTAGACTTGTGACCTTTCTCTAAAAGGTTGGAGTTTTCCTTCACAAGGGAAGCTCTCTAAACTGGAGCTGAAACTCCCCATTGTCAAATTTACCAGGGACTCCTGTAGGGGAAATTAGAATCAAATGTTTCAAGTCCAGGCGAGCCTGTAGGGTTATTCATTATCACAGTGTTCCTCTACTTTGCAAGGTGCTTCTAACTGTGAGACTGTAACATGCACTCCAAAGAGCTTTCCTTTCAGTTCAGTACAGTTCAGTCGCTCAGTCGTGTCCGACTCTTTGTGACCTCATGAATTGCAGCACGCCAGGCCTCCCTGTTCATCACCATCTCCTGGAGTTCACTCAAACTCATGTCTATCGAGTCTGTGATGCCATCCAGCCATCTCATCCTCTGTTGTCCCCTTTTTCTTTCCCAACATCAGGGTCCTTTCAAATGAGTCAGCTCTTCACATCAGGTGGCCAAAGTACTGGAGTTTCAGGTTTAACATCATTCCTTCCAAAGAACACCCAGGGCTGATCTCCTTCAGAATGGACTGTTTGGATCTCCTTGCAGTCCAAGGGACTCTTAAGAGTCTTCTCCAACACCACAGTTCAAAAGCATCAATTCTTCGGCACTCAGCTTTCTTCACAGTCCAATTGTCACATCCATACATGACCACAGGAAAAACCATAGCCTTGACTAGACGAACCTTTGTTGGCAAAGTAATGTCTCTGCTCTTCAATATGCTATGTATGTTGGTCATAACTTTCCTTCCAAGTAGTAAGCGTCTTATAATTTCATGGCTGCAGTCACCATCTGTCATAATTTTGGAGCCCTAAAAATTAAAGTCTGACACTGTTTCCACTGTTTCCCCATCTATTTCCCATGAAGTGATGGGACCAGATGCCATGATCTTCGTTTTCTGAATGTTGAGCTTTAAGCCAACTTTTTCACTCTCCTCTTTCACTTTCATCCAGAGGCTTTTTAGTTCATCTTCACTTTCTGCCATAATGGTGGTGTCATCCGCATATCTGAGGTTATTATTTCTCCCAGCAATCTTGATTCCAGCTTGTGCTGCTTCCAGCCTAGCGTTTCTCATGATGTATTCTGCATATAAGTTAAATAAACAGGGTGACAATATACAGCCTTGATGTGTTACTTTTCCTATTTGGAACCAGTCTGGTGTTCCATGTCCAGTTCTAACTGTTGCTTCCTGACCTGCATATAGGTTTCTCAAGAGGCAGGTCAGGTGGTCTGGTATTCCCATCTCTTTCAGAATTTTTCACAGTTTATTATGATCCACAAAGTCAAAGGCTTTGACATAGTCAAGAAAGCAGAAATAGATGTTTTTCTGGAACTCTCTTGCTTTTTCCATGATCCAGCAAATGTTGGCAATTTGACCTCTGGTTCCTCTGCCTTTTCTAAAACCAGCTTGAACATCTGGAAGTTCACGATTCACGTACTGCTGAAGCCTGGCTTGGAGAATTTTGAGCATGACTTTACTAGCGTGTGAAATAAGTGCAATTGTGTGGTAGTTTGAGCATTCTTTGGCATTGCCTTTCTTTGGGATTGGAATGAAAACTGACCTTTTCAAGTCCTGTGGCCACTGCTGAGTTTTCCAAATTTGCTGGCATATTGAGTGCAGCACTTTCACAGCATCATCTTTCAGGATTTGAAAGAGCTCAACTGGAATTCCATCATCTCCACTAGCTCTGTTCATAGTGATGCTTTCTAAGGCCCACTTACCTTCACATTCCAGGATGTCTGGCTCTAGGTGAGTGATCATGATTATCTTGGTCATGAAGATCTTTTTTGTACAGTTCTGTGTATTCTTGCCACCTCTTCTTAATATCTTCTGCTTCTGTTAGGTCCATACCATTTCTGTCCTTTATCGTGCCCATCTTTGCATGAAATGTTCCCTTGGTATCTCTAATTTTCTTGAGGAGATCTCTAGTCTTTCCCATTCTGTTGTTTTCCTCTATTTCTTTGCA
>NW_011495072.1:18100-27410 GCF_000754665.1 Bison bison bison | reverse complement strand
ATGGGCATGGTCTTGATCCCTGTCTCCTGTACAATGTCATGAACCTCATTCCATAGTTCATCAGGCACTCTATCAGACCTAGTCCCTTAAATGTATTTCTCACTTCCACTGTACAATCATAAGGGATTTGATTTAGGTCATACCTGAATGGTCTAGTGGTTTTCCCTACTTTCTTCAATTTAAGTCTGAATTTGGCAATAAGGAGCTCATGATCTGAGCCATCGTCAGCTCCTGGTCTTGTTTTTGCTGACTTACAGAGCTTCTCCATCCTTGGCTGCAAAGAATATAATCAATCTGATCTTGGTGTTGACCATCTGGTGATGTCCATGTGTAGAGTCTTCTCTTGTGTTGTTGGAAGAGGGTGTTTGCTATGACCAGTGCGTTCTCTTGGCAAAACTCTATTAACCTTTGCCCTGCTTCATTCTGCATTCCAAGGCCAAATTTGCCTGTTACTCCAGGTGTTTCTTGACTTCCTACTTTTGCGTTCCAGTCCCCTATAATGAAAAGGACATCTTTTTTGGGTGTTAGTTCTAAAAGGTCTTGTAGGTCTTCATAGAACTGTTCAACTTCAGCTTCTTCAGTGTTACTGGTCGGGGCGTAGACTTGGATTACTGTGATATTGAATGGTTTGCCTTGGAAACGAACAGAGATCATTCTGTCGTTTTTGAGATTGCATCCAAGTACTGCATTTCAGATTCTTTTGTTGACCATGATGGCCACTCCATTTTTTCTAAGGGATTCCTGCCTGCAGTAGTAGATATAATGGTCATCTGTGTTAAATCCACCCATTCCAGTCCATTTTAGTTTACTGAGTCCTAGAATGTCGACGTTCACTCTTGCCATCTCCTGTTTGACCACTTCCAATTTGCCTTGATTCATGGACCTAACATTCCAGGTTCCTACACAGTATTGCCCTTTACAGCATCGGACCTTGCTTCTATCACCAGTCACATCCACAGCTGGGTATTGTTTTTGCTTTGGCTCCATCCCTTCATTCTTTCTGGAGTTATTTCTCCACTGATCTCCAGTAGCATATTGGGCACCTACCGACCTGGGGAGTTCCTCTTTCAGTATCCTATCATTTTGCCTTTTCATACTGTTCATGGGGTTCTCAAGGCAAGAATACTAAAGTGGTTTGCCATTCCCTTCTCCAGTGGACCACATTCTGTCAGACCTCTCCACCATTACCCACCCATCTTAGTTTCATTGAGTTAGACAAGGCTGTGGTCCTAGTGTGATTAGACTGACTAGTTTTCTGTGAGTATGGTTTCAGTGTGTCTGCCCTCTGATGCCCTCTTGCAACATCTACCGTCTTACTTGGGATTCTCTTACCTTGGACTAGGGGTATCTCCTCATCTTCACCCCTCCTGACCTTGAACGTGGAGTAGCTCCTCTAGGCCCTCCTGCGCCCACGCAGCCGCAGCTCTTTGAACTTTGGGTAGCTCCTCCTGGCTGCGGCCCCTGGCCTCAGGTGGGGGGTAGCTCCTCTCCACTGCTCCTGCGCTGTCGCAGCCTGGCAGTCTCGGCTGCTGCCCCTGACCTCGGATGCGGGGTTGCTCCTCCCAGCCGCCCCTGACCTCAGATGCAGGGCAGCTCCTCTTGGCCACTGCCCCTGACCTCAGATGTGGGGTAGCTCCTCCTGGCCGCCGCCCCTGACCTCGGACATGGGGTAGTTCTCAGCTGTTCCTGTGCCGTCGCAGCCTGGCACTCTCGGCCACTGTCCCTGACCTCGGACGTAGGGTAGCTCCTCTTGGCCGCCGCCCCTCGGGCATGGGGTCCTCCCGGCTTCTACCCCTGACCTTAGACGTGGGGTGTTAGAGTTTTCTCTCTGGGACTTGGAAACGGCAAACCTGAAAGAACAACACTTGGACAGTCTCTGCAAGGACTGACAAGTTTATTTTTGCAGTAGAGCCTTTTTATAGGAACAAGAAACAAAGAGCTTAGAGCATACGGCCAGCAGAGCACTTACAAGGCTAAGACATAATCAGTAAAAGATACTTCAAGGAACAGCACATTCTTAACTACCCATGTGTTTATCCATGACCCATTTTCTCAAGCAACGTCTTTAATGTTTAATTGTTAAATCTTGGCACCGAGCATAGCCAAAGGCAGGAATGTTTTTCAGCTATCAGAACATAATGCCTGGGTACTTCTGGCCCTTCGCCATTTTCCCACGGACCTTCTCCTTCAAGGCTATTTTGCACTGTGCCTCCCAACATGGGGTATCTCCTCTCGGCCGCGCTTTAGTGCCATCACAGCTTTCCTTTAGGATAGATGAAATATGTCCCATTTTTATAAGTGTCATAATATTAAAACACAAAAGATATAGGCAAATTTCAACCAAAAACAGCACAAATAAATTGTATCAATGCTCAGATGATCTGATTCCCAACTCAGGTAAATAAATTTACCTTACAAAAATGAACTAGTTTCAACTAGGGTAGGCTTACCCCCATAAGAACTTTCCCAATGAACCAATTCCAACTCAGATAGTCCAGCATCTCCCCCATCCAACAGGGTAGCCCAACCAAATTGGCTTGTCCTGTAAAAGAAAAAGCCCAAGTTGAGGGTGAAAGATGTTCTTGGTGTGCACACCAGAGTGATCTACCCTACAGAATCAAGCCCATCAACTCATAACACAAAAAGCACACACAAAACCACAAGCAAATGAACTGCTATTGCATTGGGTAGATTTATTCTAAAAATAAGTTTTTTCAGTTCTGTTTCACAACTGCCAAGCACTGGGACAGTTGGCATTGTTTCAGGGAACCTTGAAAGAAAGATCCTCAGGACAAATGGTCCCAACAGCTGCTTAGGGCTGTGTCTCAATACTTCCTAATAGGGGCTGGCTAGCCATGAGCAGCAAGGCTCCTGAGTTGGCTCACCAAACTTGTTACCGAGTCCAAGCTCACTCTGCTTGTTGCACGATAGGCCAGTGAGATGTTGAGGCAAGGAATGTGACCTGAGAATCCTGAGAAGAGGAACATGAGCCCCTGAGTACTTGGGAAGCAGATGCTGACCAGGGACAAGGACAGATGCGGAACCAAAAGTCATGAATGACATCACTCCTAGTCCTCTGTCCCACTTGGTCCTGGCAGTGAGGTGGGCTTTAATCCTTGTTGCTCTAATGAGGAGACAGAGGGGCTCAGTCCTAAACAGACCCATCCCCTAGAAGGCTACTCCCCGGGCCCAGAGATTTGTCTCTTTTGTTCCCAGAAGTGTCCTGAGTACCCACTGCAGGGCCTGGCACAGGATGGACCACTCATCAATACTTGTGGAACCAGGGGAATACTTGCTGGTCACTAAGCAACCACTCTGAAGGGACAGGTGAGTCTCCTTTGGGGTGGCCCCAAGACTATAATGTGGCTACTGCATTGTCTTTACAAGGAGACTGTTTTAAGCATCAGAGATACCCAGGAGTGGGAATAGCTGTGAGGACCAGGCCTTTCTCCTTTTCCCATTATGGCCCTAAGGGCAGGATCCAGCCTGATTGGGCTCCTGCACCCACTAACTCCAAGGGATGGGGTGAGCCTGAATGTTTGTTGAATGGACAGTCCTTCAGACCCTAGGAAAGCTGGTTTATGCAGGAAAGCATCAAGGCTGTATACCCAATCTCAGTCCCCTCCCCACCACTGCCTTCAGCAGCAGGTCTGGGCACCAGCAAGAGTGGAAACCCTGGAACCTTAACTCTGTGAAGACTCCCTGGACTTCCCTAGCACTCTCCTCAGGTGTTCTGGTCCTATCAGCAACTCCCCTCATTTCTGGGCTCAGGCCCATGACTCCTCCTGCCAATCTTTAACATCTGTCTCACATCCACACTTCTGAAGCCACCCTTATGCCCACTCAGCTGGATTCCCACAGCTGTGCTCCATGCTTCCAGCAGGACATCAAAGCTCTGGCTTCAGCCACTGGACTCTGAGCCCTGCTGTGCAACTCCAGGAAGAGGTGGAAACCAGTGCTCTCTGGGTCCAAGATGAAAGACACGAGTTGCTTGCATCAGTTGAAACCTGAGGGTGGGCTACAGGCATCCCTTGGCCAGGGGCTGGTCCCATCTCCAGGCCCACGAATCTCCTCAGGTTCTCCTGCCTTCTTCCAGCTCTGTGCTGACTCTCAGGAAGGTCCCAGCACTTCAGACTTCCACGTGACCAGCTTAACAAACCTACAGGAAATAGTCCCTACAAAAGTCTTCAGATAGTGTCCTCTCATTCTGGGTTCAACGGCTGCCCACCTCAGAACCAGTAGCTTTGTCAAGGAATGGAATTCTCTAAATCAGTCTTTGGGCCTCGGCCCTGTGCTTAGAGTGGGGGTGCTGGGAGAGGTAATCTTGCTTGGACCCCATATACTGAGAGTGGGGCAGGGGAGATCTCCAAGGAAAACCTACGAAAAGAAAAGGTGGATGCTGAGTGGGCAGAAACAGCCAAGAGCTGTTTCACCAAAACACATTGGTGTCTGCTGTGTCCTCCAGTGGCACCCCTCAGCACGCCTCATGTCTCTACTGCTGATGCTGCCCAGACATGGCTATGGAACTGTGTCTGGCCACTGGATATGCCATTTGGGCTTCAGGGCCTCTCTTCTTTGTTCCCTCTGCATGCAAGCACCTGCCCCAGTCCCAGCCCAATAGGCCCTTTTGTGGGGAATAGCCTGAACCAGCTGAGTCCTGCAGTGGAACCCTCCCCACATTCCCCACTGGAAGAGTCAGTGAGGGGCATCAGGGCAGGGAAACATGCCTGACACTTAATATTCTGGAGGACCGAGTCCCAGCCTCTCTGATCTCTAAATGGAGATTAGTGGCCCAGGAGTTATCAACTGAATTCTACTCAGAGGCCTTTGTGGCTTCCTGGGTCTGACATGGTCACCTGATGTTTGAGGCCCCCTATGTTCACATTCCCAAACCCTTCTACTCATTACCACGATTCTGTCTTTAAGGATGAGGATATCTTCTTAAATTAAGGGTGAGGATAGCTGTGGGAGGATTATTCTTTGCAGAATAAGTCATTCTTGAATATAAGCTGGCCAATGTGTCTCCCAGGCAGTGCTTCTAATGAGGCAGTAAGCTTGGAGAACATGCCTTAGACATCCCTAGATGAGCTATTCCAGGTTGGAGTGGTTTAGGCAAACCAGATTATTGTTTTCAGGGACATAAACAGTGGTTCCTAAAGGTCATCCATAAGTAGAGGGTCCTCTGGAGTCTGGAGCAGAGGTAAGGGGTGAGAATGGTCTGACTGAATTCAGTGACTGAATTCAGGGGCTGACCCAGCTCCTCCTTCCACAAGCTTCTTGCACCATCTCCCCACAACACCTGTTAAGAACACAGCGGTGAGGGGCAGGCCTGCTCAGGGCCTTGCCTCTTGCCCTCTGACAGGGCTAGGAGGGACAGCATTTGCTTTGGTTTCATTGGCTGATCAACACCCCACTCAAACCTGTACATTCAGAGTGTCAGGCCTATTCCACTCAGAAGAGAGCAACAGTGAGGGTGGAGAGAGTTCCCCAGTCCTTCCCTTGGTGGGACTGTACCTGATCCTTTCTGAGAGCAAGAGACCTGGAGGGCTTGGAGCATATCAGATCTAACAGTATGTGTGCATAGGGCTCCTGGCAGCCCTTGAGCACTGGGAACTTAGCCAAGGCACAAAGGGAAGACTTGGCACAAAGCCCCAAATTGATGAATGAAGTTCTGCATAAGGCCCAACATTGTCCATTCCAAGTACTATCATAAGTGGCACAGACAACTGAGTTCAGTCCGGAGGAGAGCACTAGCGGGTGGGGCTCATCCAGGAAGCTCCTCAGAGAAAGAAGCCTGAAGTTAAGAGAAAGGGGAGCAACAGGCAGTGTGTATGGGTGAGGTCACAGTGGTGAGAAGGTAACAGGCAGGAAGGCCAAGGGTCTACAAACAGAGGAAATAGGCTGCAGGTGTCAGACATTTTTTCTCTCTCCCTTAAGCTGCAGGAGGAAACAAACTACAAGTGTCAATTTTTTTCCTTCTCTATACAAAATTAAAAGGAGGTTTCTCTTAAAATTCTGTGTTGCCATGATGACACCTGGTTCCACCTGAACTTAACTTTTCTCAAACCTTGAACTAACCAATGTGTTTTTCTTATAGAAATGTTTTTCTTAACCTATGTTAATGAAACAACCTATATGCTTTGGAATTTGCCTTTCTTCAAAATCATTCCACCTAAGACTAACTTTTTTCCTTTTCTCAAACCCTGGGCTGATAATAGCTCAGCCAACCAGTATTCATATCAATTGTTTTATGGCTGGGGGATGACACACCTCCTGCCATGCTATGTCAAAAATGCATATTGTGGGAGAGGGGCCTGGTGAAACTCCCTCAGCCTTGAGGTGTCTTTCCTATCTGATTAATAGCTTTCTAACAGACATAAACGGAGAAGGCAATGGCACTCCACTCCAGTACTCTTGCCTGGAAAATCCCATGGATGGAGGAGCCTGGTAGGCTGCAGTCCATGGGGTCGCTAAGAGTCGGACATGACTGAGCAACTTCATTTTCACTTTTATGTATTGGAGGAGGAAATGGCAACCCACTCCAGTGTTCTTGCCTGGAGAATCCCAGGGACGGGGGAGCCTGGTGGGCTGCCGTCTATCGGGTCGCACAGAGTCGGACACGACTGAAGCGACTTAGCAGCAGCAACAGACATAAAACATCTGTCTAAAGACTAAGGGCAGCACCCTGCTAAGGGGAGCACTCTTTCTGCCCTCTTCTGATGTCTATGTCAAAAGCTTTGTCTATCTCTTTTATAATTTAATAAAACTTTGTCACACAAAAGCTCTGAGCAACCAAGCCTTGTCACTGGCCCCGGACTGCATTCCTCTGCTCTGGAGGCCAAGAATCCCAGTGTCTTTCACAGCTCAGCAACAACCTTACAGTGGTACTGGGAGGCAAGAAACGGTGACTCAGGTTAGCAGCAGTAACAATCTTGGAACTCCCCAGGGTTTTCCAGAAGTCAGGGAGCCAGAGTGGAAAGGGTTATCCCTCCTGTCTCGTTCTTCCTGCACCAGCTCCAGCTAGGAAGCCCTGGGCAGATACGCAGGGGCAGCTGGCACACTCTGCTTTTAGCAGAGATTCGAGGTGGGCTGGGAGGACTAATAGGAGGGAGGAGGGCCTGGGGCCCTGAGCCAAGGCCCCGCCCTGCACTCAAGATAAGAATTCAGAGAGCTAAGGGGAGAGGGTGACAAAGGGGGCCAGCCCATCCAGCTATTGTGCAAGAAGAAAGGAATGTTTCTGGTCAAATTTCAAGGCTTGTGGAAACTGTTTACTGGTCCTGGGTTAGCTCCAGCAGACCCCCTCCCCACTGACCTAGATCTGAAGTATGGAAGATAAGGGAAGCATTTCTCATTGTCAGGGAGAAGAGATTCTCATCCCAGTTTACAGACAAGAACATTGGAACTCAAGGAGTTGATAAAGCAGCCAAAAGTTCAGGCAAGTGGGAGCAGGCTGGGAGAAGCCCAGGGTTTCTAACTGCTGACACTGGGCTGTAGAAGGAGGGGCTGGATGGGCTTATGCTGGGAAAGGGCAAACCTCTGGGGCAGTTGTAATTACTGACTTGGAGAACAGGAGGGTGAGAGTTGGGAAGACTGACAGGAGTCAGGTTCAGAAGCCAAGGCGATCTTGGGTCAGCAGGGGCAGAGCCATACTTTGGACTGATCCAAAGGGTATGGTCAGGTCAGGAGGCAGGGCATCAGGAGCGGCCCAGGAGTATCACTTGGATCCTACTCAGAGGCCTCTGGGGCTTCCTGGACCCAGCATAGTCACCCAGTGTTTGAGGCCCTTTGTGTTCACATTCCTGAACGCTTCTAGTCAATCCCATGATTCTGTCTTTAGATAGGTCTGTCTTTTATCTCACCGTAAGCGCTTTCAGTCCCATCTCACGATTGACTGCTTGAACTAGGCTGTACTTACAAACTGCAGCTTACCAAAATTCTGAGCTTCTGCCCCCACTTCCAGTTTTATCTCACAAACGCCTTCCAGGAAGCACTCCTGCACCCGGAATTTCTCTGGGTCCTGGAACATATCAGTGAATCACTCAACACTGGCAGAAAAACTAGTGTGTGTCAGACACTCAGGGAGAAAAGAGTACCCACCATCCTCACTTCTTGGAGCTGACATCGTTGAGAAGACAGCCAGCCAGGGGAAGAAGCAAATACACAATGGCAACTTTGACATGGACTAGTGAAAGGAATGATCAGTGTGTTGAGAATGGAGATGAGAGGGGAGGCCTCTCTGAGGTGGGGAGGCAACCTGCTGGCATTCCTGCGTGGACCTGAGATGGAGCAGGAGGGCAGGAGGCTGGCGCTGCCTGTGGGGGATAGAGGCCCCGGCAGAGTGGACAGATTGTGTGCACTGAGGGCCTGATGGCAGGTTTGGGCTTTGCTCTTAAGTCCATAGGAAGCCACCATAAACTCCTGGGAAGTGTGTAATAATGATAATAACCAATTTGAATTTGGGAAACTTCTCTGCCTGCTGTTGTGGGATGAACTGGAGAGTTCAAGGTTGGATCCTGGGACATATTTGAGGCCATGGAAGTCGTCTGGTTCAAGATGATGTTCTTGGACCAGGGTGGTCGCAGTAGAAATAAGAAATAAATGGATTTGGGAAGCAAATCCTTCACTGCTACCCACCCTTCCAGACGGATTTCATTTGTACTCGGGACAGCCATCGCAGGTATGTTCCCAGTTCCCAAACCAAGCACTTCCTGCCAGATCTGGACCAACTTCCAAGCTCCTTCCAAACACTACACCTCAGGGTCCTCAGGCACCCCAAATCCCATAGGGCCAAACGAAACGTACATATTTCCCACCCTTCCCTCAACCTCTGATCGCACCTGGCTCCTGTTTCTCCTCCTGCATACTCTATCAGAGCAATGTCACAACAGTCACCACTCTAGACCAGGGCCTTCAGACTTGAAGGTACATGTGTGTGTGCGTGTTCAGTCGCTTTAGTTGTATCCAACTCTTTGTGACCCTATGGACTGTAGCCCATCAGGCTCCTTCCCTAGGCAAGAATACTGGAGTGGGTTGCCATGCCATCCTCCAGGGATTCCTGGCCCAGGGATCAAGCCTGAGTCTCCTGCAATTGCTAAATTGCAGGCAGATTCTTTACTGCTGTTTACAGCATCGGACCTTGCTTGTATCACCAGTCACATCCACAACTCGGTAATGTTTGTGCTTTGGCTCCATCCCTTCACTCTTTTTGGAGTTATTTCTCCACTGATCTCCAGTAGCATATTGGGCACCTACTGACCTGGGGAGTTCCTTTTTCAGTATCCTATCATTTTGCCTTTTCATACCGTTCATG
>NW_011495072.1:16952-18000 GCF_000754665.1 Bison bison bison | reverse complement strand
TTTCATACCGTTCATGGGGTTCTCAAGGCAAGAATACCAAAGTGGTTTGCCATTCCCTTCTCCAGTGGACCACATTCTGTGAGGAAATGGAAAAGGTCAGTTTTCATTCCAATCCCAAAGAAGGCAATGCCAAAGAATGCTCAAACTACCACACAGTTGCACTCATCTCACATGCTAGTAAAGTAATGCTCAAAATTCTCCAAGCCAGGGTTGAGCAATACATGAACCATGAACTTCCAGATGTTCAAGCTGGTTTTAGGAAAGGCAGAGGAACCAGAGATCAAATTGCCAACATCCCTGGATCATTGAAAAAGCAAGAGAGTTCCAGAAAAACATCTATTTCTGCCTTATTGACTATGCCAAAGCCTTTGACTTTGTGGATCACAATAAACTGTGGAAAATTCTTCAAGAGATGGGAATACCAGACCACCTGACTTGCCTCTTGAGAAACCTGTATGCAGGTCAGGAAGCAACAGTTAGAACCTGACATGGAATAACAGACTGGTTCCAAATAGGAAAAGGAGTACGTCAAGGCTGTATATTGTCACCCTGCTTATTTAACTTTTATGCAGAGTATATCATGAGAAATGCTGAGCTGGAGGAAGCACAAGCTGGAATCAAGATTGCTGGGAGAAATATCAACAACCTCGGATATGCAGATGACACCACCCTTATGGCAGAAAGTGAAGAAGAACTAAAGAGCTTCTTGATGAAAGTGAAAGAGGAGAGTGAAAAAGTTGGGTTAAAGCTCAAGATTCAGAAAACTAAGATCATGGCATCTGGTCCCATCACTTCATGGTAAATAGATAGGGAAACAGTGGAAACAGTGTCAGACTTTACTTTTTTTGGGCTCCAAATCATTTCAGATGGTGATTGCAGCCATGAAATTAAAAGACGCTTACTCCTTGGAAGGAAAGTTATGACCAACCTAGATAGTATATTCAAAAGCAGAGACATTACTTTGCCAACAAAAGTCTGTCTAGTCAAGGCTATGGTTTTTCCAGTGGTCATGTATGGATGTGAGAGTTGGACTGTGAAGAAAGCTGAG
>NW_011495072.1:13393-16852 GCF_000754665.1 Bison bison bison | reverse complement strand
GATGATACTGAAGCTGAAACTCCAATACTTTGGCCACCTCATACAAAGAGTTGACTCATTGGAAAAGACTCTGATGCTGGGAGGGATTGGGGGCAGAAGGAGAAGGGGACAACAGAGGATGAGATGGCTGGATGGCATCACCGACTCGATGGACATGAGTTTGAGTGAACTCTGGGAGTTGGTGATGGACAGGGAGGCCTGGCGTGCTGCAATTCATGGGGTTGCAAAGAGTTGGACATGACTGAGCGACTGAACTGAACTGAACTCTTTACTGCTGAGCCACCAGGGAAGTCCAAGGTACACATAAACCACCCAAATACAGGTACTGATTCAGCAGGTCTGGAAGGTCCAAAATTTTGAATTTTTGATAAGCCCCCAGAATGTGGCTTGTGGTCTTCCCTCTCCCTCACCCACCCACCTCCACATCCTATATACTTTTTGAATCTGCCGTCTCCTTTCTTCCTACCACACCTACTTTCAGGTCCCATGATCGCTAACCTGGGCTGTTTCAACACCTGCTGATCAGTCTTCCTTAAGTTCATGTTGCTAAGGGGTGTCCCCAGGAGAAATCAAATGTTCCATGAGAAGTACTACTTGGTCAGGCATCTTGACCACAATTGCCAACAGGGTTCTTGCCAAGGGCAGGCTGCAGAGTTGAAGATGTTCCTCACCACCAACTCTGAGCAAGGCTGGAGGCTGTGCACAGAGTGGAGTCCTGGAGGGGCATCAAGATCCAAGCCAGCAAACAGGCTTGAACGGAGTCATACCATCAACCCTGGGACCCATCAGACAGAGGACCCGAAGGTCCTGGGCCAAGGAAGGACACAACATAATGATCAAGTGATCAACCCAAGAAGAAATATAACCATTGTAACTATTTATGCACCCAACATACAAGGTTCTTAATACAAAGGCAAATACTAATAGCCATAAAAGGGGAAATCAATAGTAACACAATAAGAGTAGGGGACTTTAACATTTCACTTACACCAATGGATAGATCATCCAGATAGAAAATTAATAAGGAAACAAAGAGTCACATTTTGGGACAGCAAATTTTGCTCTTTTATGATATATGGACACACTGCGCAGGAAACATCCCTAGGTCCTCCATAAACTAGTAGTGAAAGTTAATGATGTTTCTGGCATTATCATCTTTCACTTGATTTATGATAATTTTACAG
Organism: Bison bison bison; assembly: GCF_000754665.1. NCBI lineage: Eukaryota > Metazoa > Chordata > Mammalia > Artiodactyla > Bovidae > Bison > Bison bison. Next base: position 15,668 of record NW_011495072.1, on the reverse strand, counting down.
GATAGATTTAAAGCAAAATTTTTTATTTTACTTTTTAATCCTAGCAAATTTTTAAATAAGAGATTATATTAGATGACAATACATTTTGGTTTTTTCTCTTTTTTAAATTTTTATTGGAGTATAGTTGCTTTACAATGTTGGGTTAGTTTCTGTTGTACAGCACAGTGGATCAGTTATACGTATACATATATATATAGCTAATCTTTTTTAGATTCCCTTCCCATTTAGGTCACCACAGAGTACTGAGTTCCTTGTGCTATACAGTAGCTTCTCATTAGTTATCCATTTTATATATAATAGTATATATATGTCAACCCCAATTTCCCAGTTCATCCCACCCCCTCTTCTCCCCTTGGCAACTGTCAATTTGTATTCTACATCTGTGACTCTGTTTCTGCTTTGTAAATAAGTTCATCTCTACCAGTTCTCTAGATTCCACATATAAGAGATATTATATGATATTTGTCTTTCTCTTTCTGACTTACTTCATTCTGTATGATAATCTCAATATGGAATTGGCATTCTTTTATTCCTTTGAACAAAATAAAATTCCATTGTATATATGTACCACATCTTCTCTATCCATTCCTTTGTAAATTATAATACATTTTGAATTGGGGAAAGAAAAGAGTTAAAAACCCCAAACTTCTATCAATTTCCTCAAAATAAAAATATATATAAAATTATATAAATATAGGTTAACTCTTCCCACTATGTAAATTGATGCTGCTGTTTGAAAGGCTTGAAAATTATTTTTCAAGTTTTTAAAGTCCATCTCAATCCCTCAACAAAGTATAACTATATTTTCTGAATGCTAGTTTCTGGGAAGGCTTCCTTGGTAGCTCAGCTGGTGAAGAATCTGCCTGCAATGCAGGAGATCCCAGTTTGATTCCTGGGTTAGGAAGATCCCCTGGAGAAATGATAGGCTGCTGCTGCTGCTACTTCTGCTGCTAACTCGCTTCAGTCGTGTCCGACTCTGTGCGACCCCATAGATGGCAGCCCACCAGGCTCCCCCATGCCTGGGATTCTCCAGGCAAGAACACTGGAGTGGGTTGAAGTGATAGGCTACACACTCCATATTCTTGGGCCTCCCCGGTGGCTCAGGCAGTAAAGAATCTGCCCGCAATGTGGGAGACCTAGGTTCGACCCCTGGGTTGGGAAGATCCCCTGGAGAAGGGAAAGGCTACCCACTCCAGTATTCTTGCCTGGAGAATCCTCATGGATAGAGGAGCCTGGAGGGCTACAGTCCATGGGATCTCAAAGAATCGGACACGACTGAGCGACCGAGCACAGTTTCTGGGAGAGAAACTACTCCACGTGCTCAATCAGCGGGTCTCAGATTTTCATAGTGTGTACTAAAAATCACTTGTTAAAATGCAGATACCCTAGCCCCAATAGAGACTGTGATTCTGTCTCCTCTGGGGAATTAATATTTTATAAGAAAAAAACAACAAACCAAAAAAACCGTTCAGGAGACAAAGATGCGCATTCAACTTCGGTTCTGGCTGCTTTTCTTCCCTGATGCAAATGGCCCCACCTGGCGGTCTTAAGCTGAATTACAGGCACTCCTAAAGGAAGGTTACCAGACGAAAGGTTACCCTTTCTAGGGCAGGGTACAGGCTCAGGACATACAGTATCTCTTCTAATTTTCCTCAGAACTCCTTTCATGAGATAGCCTCATCCAATATCACTGATGGAAAAACTGAGACTCAGTAAGTAGAGGTGACTTGCCTTATTGATTGCTTTGCAGTTTCTACAAATATCATTATGCCTGAAACTAATATAATGTTATTTGTTAATTATACCTCAATAAAAGTAAAGAGGAAAAAGAAAAGGGAGTATTGACAGTTAAAGGTTTCCACAGAGAAATGGGGAGTGGGTGAATTGGGTTGCAGCAGAACCTCCTGAGGTCCTCAAGGTCACCCAGCCCAGAGGGAGTTCAGGAACTATTGCCAGCTGCCCAGGGGGCCCAAAAGTACCAGGCTTGCCAAGGCCAGGGGCACCTACTCTCTCCCAGGACAGCTCTGTGGTGGCAGCTACTAGCCAGCAACCCTGCCTGGTTTTTCTTCCCTGTACATGCAAACAGAAGAACAAGAGCCATTTGGCACTTAAGGAAAGACTAATAGAATCCCCATATTGCATATTTTATCCTCACCTAAATGATGTCCACAGGCTTCCCTGATGACTCAGACAGTAAAGAGTCTGCTGCAATGCAGGAGACCTGGGTTTATTCCCTGGGTTGGGAAGATCCCCCTGGAGAAGGGAATGGCTACCC
>NW_011495072.1:8784-12126 GCF_000754665.1 Bison bison bison | reverse complement strand
GCATGAGATGGCTGGATGGCATCACCAACTCGATGGACATGAGTCTGAGTGAACTCTGGGAGTTGGTGATGGACAGGGAGGCCTGGCGTGCTGCAATTCATGGGGTTGCAAAGAGTTGGACACGACTGAGTGATTGAACTGAACTGAGCCACCTAGGAAGCCCTCTTTGAGATGTATTCATTGTAAATAAATCAAGCAGTTAAAATTTTCAAAATTCCTATGTATGCATGTTTCTCAATTTATTAAATGACATGTAGGTTGATTTGGTATGGCTTTGTTCTGGTTACTATAATTACAAATAATTCTTAATAGCCCTGTGGTTTGAAAAGTTACTTCGAACCTCTCTGAGCTTTTGTTTACAGAAGCTCAGTTTACAGATATTGATCTGTAAAATCAGGGTAACATTAGGTTTGCAATTAGGAGTAAATGAATTCATAAATGTAAACAGCATGTCTCAATCAGGATAATTTTGTGCCCAGGGAAAATTTGGCATTGTCTGGAGACAATTTTGGTTGTGACAACTTGGGGAAGAGGCTGCAGCTGTTACTGGAAGGTAGGTTAGAGACTAATGTTACTCTGGTAGGCAGAGGCCAGGGATCCTACATTGTACAAGACAGCCCCCATGCACAAAGAATTATCCAGCCCAATATATCAGTAGTGCTAAAGTTGAGACATCCTGGAATAGTGCATGGTACAAAAAAAGCACTCAGTAAACATTAGTTTTGAATTGGTGTTGGAGAATACTCTTGAGAGTCCCCTGGACTACAAGGAGATCACACCAGTCAATCCTAAAGGAAATCAGTCCTGAATATTCATTGGAAGGACTGATGTTGAAGCTGAAACTCCAATACTTTGGTCACCTGATGCGAAGTACTGACTCATTGGAAAAGACCCTGATGCTGGGAAAGACTGAAAGCGGGAGGAGAAGGGGTCGACAGAGGATGAGATGGTTGGATGGCATCACCGACTCAATGGACGTGAGTTTGAGCAAGCTCTGCAAATTGGTGATGGACAGGGAAGCCTGGCGTGCTGCAGTCCATGGGGTTGCAAAGAGTTGGACATGACTGAGCAACTGAACTGAACTGAAACATTAGTTATTTTTCAAGAGCAGCAGTGAAGATTCTCTTATTTTCTGTATACAAGCATAAGAATCTCTCATAGAAATAATCACTGCCTACAAATACTCATAGAACATTTACCAAAATTATTTTACTCAGCCATAAAGAGCACCTCAGCAAATTCTGCTGCTAGGTAATTTCAGTCGTGTCCGACTCTGTGTGACCCCATAGACGGCAGCCTACCAGGCTGCCCGTCCCTGGGATTCTCCAGGTAAGAACACTGGAGTGGGTTGCCACTTCCTTCTCCAATGCATGAAAGTGAAAAGTGAAAGTGAAGACGCTCAGTCGTATCCGACTTTCAGCGACCCCATGGACTGCAGCCTTCCTACATCCATGGGATTTTCCAGGCAAGAGTACTGGAGTGGGGTGCCATTGCCTTCTCCGCAGCAAATTCTAGAATATAGCAATTGTGCAGAATATTTTCTTACCAAGAAGCAGTAATAGGGAATTCAACTACAGAAGGAGAGCTTCTTCCTGCCCCACCAGTACCTCTCACACGTACTAGAATTCCAAGGCCACAGGAATTTTTAAATTTTGTAAGTAGCTCTTTTTAAAAAGAGTGACATAGAGTGAAATATTAATTTATAAAGTACTATCAATAATATATATTAAAAGCTATTGAGCATAACCAAAAGAAAATGCAGGAATAAAACATACCACAATCTTATGAAATTTTATAAAATAAACATTTTTTAACTTTTTAATTGAAGTATAGTTGATTTGCAATATCACATTAAGTTTCAAGTGTACAGCACAACAATTCCACTATATACGTGTGTGTGTGTGTTTGTGTGTGTGTGTGTATATATATATATATATATATACACTTTTTCAGATTCTTTTCCCTATAAGTTATTATATGATATTGAGTATAGTTTCCTGTGCTATACAGTAGGTCCCTGTTGGTTCCACACTTGGTTTTGATGTAACAAATGTTATCTTTCTTCTTCCCCTTCTTTTCTCCTTCTCCTCCTCCTTCTTCTCCACCACTGCTGACACCATCACCACCACCACCATCACTCAGCCCCATCCTGGGCTACACACTTCCATGTGTTGCTTCTTAACCGTTTTCACTGCAACTCCAAGAGGGAGAATTATTATTTTATAGATGCAGAAACTGAGGCACAGAGAGGCAAAGCCATCCACCAAAGGTCCTAGAGTCCCAGTGTGGTTGGGACTAGAGGGCAGCAAGTGAGCTGAGTCATACATGTGGAGGGTCTGCTTTGGGCTTGATTGAATGAAACAAAGAAAATTCAAAGTAAATGAGTTAAGCATTCACTTCTATAAAGATAATAAGTAGTAAATACCAAGATAGTAAGAAGAGGAAATTAATAACAATAAAAAATGAAATAAGAAACAAAAACAGCCCCAGTAAATACATATTTTTGTAGCCCACCGAGTTCCTCTGTCCTAGGGATTTTCCAGGCAAGAATACTGGAACAGGTTACCATTTCCTACTCCAGGGGATCTTCCTGACCCAGGGATCAAACCTGAGTCTCTTGTGTCTCCTGCATTGGCAGGTGGGTTCTTTACCACTAGCACCACCTTGGAAGAGAGGTAAGAAACCCACAAAACAAAAATGCAGAGAAGAGGGGGGAAACCTTTCTGTTTTGGAGTACTTCCATGGTAGTCCAGTGGCTAAGACTCTGCACTCCCGATGCAGGGGGCCCAGGTTCGTTGCCTGGCCCAGGATCTATATCCCGCATACCATAACTAAGACATGACACAGCCACATAAATAAATATATTAAAAAGTTTGGAAGCTAGAAAGCAGATATTGACACATAACTGACTTAGACTCCAGATAATCCACACAATAAGCCAATGAGGAAAGCTGAGAAACTCAATTAAAACCTTGGATTAAACCCCTGAACCACAACCTGAACCACGTGATCCACCAGCAGCCACAGAGCAGCAAAGTCCCTGGCTACCACAGTTCTCACTCCAAAAACGGTGCATGGGTGGTGGTGGTATCTGCCTGCAGCAGCAGCCAAGTCTCCGAGTGTCCCAAATCACACACTATAATCAGGGACTAGCAGGCCCTGCAATGGCACCAGCAGGAAAAATGCTATGCTTCCCTGACTTTCACCAGTGGCCAAAGGAAATCCAGCCCCAGTATCTTCTGCTGTAGACATCAGTTCAGTTCAGTCGCTCAGTCGTGTCCGACTCTTTGCAACCCCATGAATTGCAGCACGCCAGGCCTCCCTGTCCATTACCAACTCCCG
>NW_011495072.1:4871-7315 GCF_000754665.1 Bison bison bison | reverse complement strand
TGTTGTGAAAGTGCTGTACTCAATATGCCAGCAAATTTGGAAAACTCAGCAGTGGCCACAGGACTGGAAAAGACAGTTTGCATTCCAATCCCAAAGAAAGGCAATGTCAAAGAATGTTCAAAATACTGCGCAATGCACCCATCTCACACGCTAGTATAGTAATGCTCAAAATTGTCCAAGCCAGGCTTCAACAGTTCAACCATGAACTTCCAGATGTTCAAGCTGGACTTAGAAAAGACAGAGGAACCAGAGATCAAATTGCCAACATCTACTGGATCATCGATAAAGCAAGAGAGTTCCAGGAAAACATCTACTTCTGCTTTATTGACTACACCAAAGCCTTTGAATGTGTAGATCACAACAAACTGTGGAAGATTCTTCAAGAGATGGGAATACCAGACCACCTTACCTGCCTCCTGAGAACTCTGTATGCAGGTCAAAAACCAACAGTTAGAACTGGACATGGAACAATGGACTGGTTCCAAATTGGGAAAGGAGTACATCAAGGCTGTATATTGTCACCTTGCTTATTTAACTTACAAGCAGAGTATATCATATGAAATGCCAGACAGGATAAAGGACAAGCTAGAATTAAGATTATAGGGAGAAATATCAATAGCCTCAGATATGCAGATGACACCACCCTTATGGCAGAAAGTGAAGAGGAAGTAAAGAGCCTCTTGATGAAAGTGAAAGAGGAGAGTGAAAAAACTGGCTTAAAACTCAACATTCAAAAAATTATGATCATGGCATCTGGTCCCACCACTTCATGGCAAATAGATGGGGAAACAATGGAAACAGTGACAGACTTTATTTTCTTGGACTCCAAAATCACTGCAGGTGGTGACTGCAGCCATGAAATTAAAAGACGTTTACTCCTTGGAAGAAAAGCTATGACAAACTTAGACAGCATATTAAAAAGCAGAGACATTACCAACAAAGGTCTGTATAGTCAAACTATGGTTTTTCCAGTAGTCATGTATGGATGTGAGAGTTGGACCATAAAGAAAAGTTGAGCACCAAAGAATTGATGCTTTTGAACACTGGTGTTGGATAAGACTCTTAAGAGCCTTTTGGACTGCAAGGAGATCAAACCAGCCCATCCTAAAGGAAATCAGTCCTGAATATTCATTGGATGGATTGATGCTGAAGCTGAAGCTCTAATACTTTGGCCACTGATGCGAAGAGCTGACTCACTGGAAAAGACCCTGATGCCGGGAAAGATTGAAGACAGGAGGAGAAGAGGACAATAGAGGATGAGATGGTTGGATAGCATCACCAACTTGATGGACATGAGTTTGAGCAAGCTCCAGGATTTGGTGATGGACAGGGAATCCTGCTGTGCTACAGTCCATGGGGGGTCACAAAAAGTCAGACACTAATGAGTGACTGAACTAAATTGAACTGGCATAAAAACACTTCAACAATCAATTACAAATTGTCTCAAAACACATGAAAAAAGTTTCAGCAAAGAAAAACATTTATAAAAAAAGAATCAAATGAAAACTGTAGAACTGAAAAATACAACATCCAAAATTTAAAACCTCACTGAATAAACACAACAGTAGGTTGGAGACGACAGAAGACAGAATCATTGAACTTGAAGACAGTCTGAACTACAGAGAATAGACTGAAAAATAATAAACAGAGACTCAGGGACCTGTGGGTCTATAATAAAGGATCCATATAATCAGGGTTAGAGGAGCAGAGGAACATGTGGGACCAAAAAGATAATCAAAGAAATAATGGTTGAAAATCTCCCAACCTTGGTGAAAGACATAAACCTACGGTTTCAAGATTCAGAGAGAATCCCAAACATGAGAAACACGAATAAATCCACATCAGGACACATCACAATTATACTTCTGTAAACTAAAAACAAAGGGAAAAAATTGAAAAAGCTAGAGAGAAATAATGTACTATTTACAAAGCAACAGCAATTCAAATAACAGTGGCTTTCTGATTTCTCTTCTGAAACCATGGGGCCAGAAGGAAGTGGCATAACATTTTTCAAGTGCTGAATGAAAAACTGTAAACTCTGAAGTGTAAATCTGTTGAAACTATCCTTCATAAAAGAGAAGGCAATAAAAAAATTCTCAGATAAAGGACTTCTAAGAGAATGTACTGCCAGCAGATCTATTCTTAAAGAATGGCTAAAGGGAATTCACTAGAAAGAAAGGAACTCATGACAGAAGAGACTGGGCCCTCAGAAAAGAAAGAAGAATGATACAATTAGTAAACAGACGTAAACACAACAGATTATCCATTACCGCATGAGTTTAATTATATTTTATGGATGAAGCCAAAAGGTGCTATAACATTTAATGTATTGACAGTATAACTTTAACGGGGGTGCTTTCCTGGTGGCTCAGCTGGTAAAGAACCCACCTGCCAATGCAGGATATGCAAGAGATGTGAGTTTGATCTTTAGGTTGGGAAGGTCC
>NW_011495072.1:0-1123 GCF_000754665.1 Bison bison bison | reverse complement strand
GTTTTAAGCCAGCTTTTTCACTCTCTTCTTTCACCCTCATCAAGAGGCTCTTTAGTTCCTCTTCACTTTGTGCCATTAGAAGGGTATCATTTGCATATCTGAGGTTGTTGATATAGCTCCAGCAACCTCGATTCCAGTTTGTGAGTCATCCAGCCCAGCGTTTCACATGATATATACTCTGCAAATAAGTTAAAGAAGAGGGTGACAATACACAGCCTTGTCCTACGCCTTTCCCAATTTTGACCCAGTCCGTTGCTCCATGCATCTTTATTGGATTTTAACAGTCTGCAGGACGTGCCTCTCGCCCCTGTGCTGTGACCTTACTCCTGGCAGGCTGGAGCCTGATTCTTCTCTCGGCCCTGGTTGGAGGCCAGAAGAATCATTCACGACTAAATGTCTTGTCTTTATAGAGATCAACATACTGGCTAAGCGCGAAAGTCTGAAAGCTTGTCCTGTTTCCAAGTAACTGACAGGCCAAATGAAAGAGAGGGACAAAAATGAACAGCCTGAGACAAAAAAAGAAGAAGAAGAAGAAGAAGAAGAAGAAGAAGAAGAAGAAGAAGAAGAAGAAGAAAGAGTTAGTTGGAAAGAGTAGGAGCGTCAAGAAGATGATAAAGTAGAAACGACAGGCAGTAACAAGCGAAGAGAGCGAGAAGAGGAGAACTCAGACCCTGAGAAGCGGGCACTGATCACTGAGCCCCAGGGCCCGGGATAGGGAAGAGAAAAGGCGGGGCCTGCGGAAACTGCGAGCGGAGAGCGACCGCCCCGGATGCTGAGTGGTCGCGCCCTGCGGCGGTGGCCAATGGGCGCCCGGGATGTTGGAGCGGCAGCGTCAGTCGCTGCGCTCTCTCGCTCGCTCGCCGCAGAGGGGGTGAGCTGGGGGAGGGGGACGGCGGCCGCCGCCATGATGCTTGTTTGCTTTCAATGAAAACAAGGGGGACGCGGAGGAGGAGGAGGCGGCGGCGTCGGTGGCGGCGGCGTCGGCTGCGCGGAGGCGAAGGCAGCGGTGGGTGCAGCGAAAAGGGAGAGGCCGGAGGCCGAGAGGCCGAGAGGGCGTAGTGGCGGCCCGTCGAGGAGGCTGAAGCGGGCGGCTGACGCGGTGGATCTCGGAGGGGGAACAAAG
>NW_011495071.1:20155159-20155498 GCF_000754665.1 Bison bison bison | reverse complement strand
TCTCAAGAAGTTCGGAAATTAGTGGCTCAAAGCAGTCAGACATGAAACAGTTAAACAGGGAGCCCGTTTCCATGCAGTGGAGAGAACAGTGGATTCACCAGAACTGAGCTGGAATCAGGACCGCCCCGGTGCAGGGTCATCTCCAGGAGCGTGGGTAAAACACAAGCAGCCCACTGGCCAGGGTGTGGGGGAGAGGAAATAGAAGGGGCGGGCACGTGTGCTCTACCCACCCTTCCAGGGAGAGGGATGGGGATGCAGAAGCGGGGAGGCCAGAGGCAGGGAAGGGATGAGGGGGTGGAACGGGAGAGGTCTAGGAGGGCTGGGCCCGGCACAGCCATG
>NW_011495071.1:20150517-20150854 GCF_000754665.1 Bison bison bison | reverse complement strand
GCCTGGAGAATCCCAGGGATGGGGGAGCGGGGTGGGCTGCCGTCTCTGGGGTCGCACAGAGTCGGACACGACTGAAGCAACTTAGCAGTAGCAGTAGCAGCAGTGGTTTCTACCTCAGCTTGGACAAGTCCATAGCCAGTGGCACCTCTGCTTCCCTCCCCACAACTCCACTATGTACATATTGCCTCTTCACTACTTTCCCTGAGATGACTTCTCCCTACCATCCCACATGGGCTCCTGCTTTAGGGGCACCCTCCAGTTCTCCTTATCACACCATACTTAATACCAATGTTGTGCTCACCCTATCAGAGAAATGACCTACACATTGTTAATTCAT
>NW_011495071.1:20149803-20150417 GCF_000754665.1 Bison bison bison | reverse complement strand
ATGTAAGGATAAACATGGCCCTAATTAACCTTTACCAAAGTTTCTGCAGCCCACGATAAAAGTATAATGGTTTTAAGACTTCAGGAGCCCTGGGTGCCTTACACAAGAAAGTCTAGGGAAGTTAGCCTCCCTTATCAAAAATGAAATTCCTTTTTTTTTTTTTGGCCACACTGCATGGCTTGTGGATCTTAGTTCCCCAACCAGGGATTGAACCCAGGCCCTCAGCAGTGAAAGCACAGAGTCCTAATCACTGGACTGCCAAGGAATTCCCAAAGATGGAATTCTTAAATGGCAGTGTGAGAAAGAGTGCAAGCTTTCTGAGCTACCTGACAGATCCCTGATAAGCCCAGCTTCTCCCATGTCCCTGGCCTCTGGACATTTCATTGGGGACACTCAGGGAGGCTATCTCCCAGCAGATTGTCTCCAGTAGCTAGCCAGCTAAAACAGCCTCCATCATTGCAGATCAAATATAAATCCTCCCATGTGACACTCAGGTTCCACCTCATTCAGGAACCATCTATGCTCTTCCTACATATTCTAACCTGTGGAGAAGGCAATGGCACCCCACTCCAGTACTTTTGCTTGGAAAATCCCATGGATGGAGGAGCCTGGTA
>NW_011495071.1:20143094-20146172 GCF_000754665.1 Bison bison bison | reverse complement strand
ACCAATGACGAGATGTGAATACAGGCTGTGACAACGAATGGCACTTTGGTTGTGCAGGAGGATGTCTTTGCCCTTAGTAAATAAGATGCTGAGGTATTTAGTGGCTGTCTGGATGTCTGTAACTGATTCTCAAATGGTTGAGGTGGGAAGGGTTGTCCATAGAAAAAGAAAGCAAATGTGGAAATGTTAGTAACTAGTAAATCTGAGTGAAAGTTGGGTTGGTATTCATTGACTTTTCCTAAAAATTTTCTGTAGATTTGAATCTTTAAAAAAAAATGTGTTATATGAAAAACATATTTCTTTTCATAACCATTCAACAAAACCCTCCTTCCTCCCAGGTAAAACAGAGCGTAAGTATAAAAACCTGAGAAATTCTCTAAAATCTTGATTAAAATACATTACCAAAATCAGAACACTATTTTTTTATATTTTACCAGTAAAAGCAAAATGCCTGTCTTTAAGAAGTGAGTTAACACACAGTCAGTACTATGCATGGAAGTGTCTCAGTTGCTCAGTCATGTCCAACTCTGCAACCCCATGTCTGTAGTCCGCCAGGCTCTCCTGTCCATGGAATTCTTCTGGCAAGAATACTGGAGTAGGATGCCATGCCTTTCTCCAGGGGATCCTCCCAACCCAGGCATCGAACCCACGTCTCCTGCATTGCAGGCAGATGCTTTACCATCTGAGCCACAGGGGACCCCACTGATGCATATCATAGTCAAATAATCTGTAATAAAGGCTAGAATAACATACACAAGACAGCTAAAATACATGGAATGATCAAGGCTCAGGATTGGTGGGAGCTTTCAAGAAATTCTATACATAAGATTTCACATTTGTTCTTCAAGGTAAATAAGGCCTTAGAATTTTAGAACTGAAAAGCGCAGAGAGAAATATAGTGCAATATTTCAATCCTGAATCTGTACATAATATAACAAAGGGTCAGAGGAAAATAAATTAAAAATAGAAAAGGTCCATAAAAGTATGGATGTATACAAGTATTTAAATGCTTGTAAGTGCTTTTAAAGTTGATCTGGAACCCCTTCTTGTGAGTTACAATCAGTATTGGAATAATGTTCCCGGGAAATGTCCTAATTCTTTCATGAAACTCTTTCCAAGAGAAATAAAATTAGTCTCCAATTTTAAATCCTGGCAGTTCCAAAAGTTTTAAGTAATTCCAATTGAATAAAAGTAAGTCAACTGTTTTCACAAGTTTTTAGAATGATTAACAAAATAGATTTGGCAAGGAAAAACAATGAAGAAATTAAAAGCACATATGGGAACAACAAATAATGAAAAAGTTGAAAAAAAGACCATGCTACTCGGCAATATTGCTTTGCCAAATGAAATCACAAATTATTGTGTATCTTCCCCCCACCCCCACTTCTTAAATCTGCTTCTTGATGATACTTTATTCATTATTATTTAAAAATTTAAGCCGCTTCGGGTGGCAGAGTCTGGGGAAGGGGCGGCAGGTGCCATGTCGGAGCCCCAAAGGAGGCAAGAAGCCCCTGAAGCAGCCCAAGAAGCAAGACAAGGAGATGGACGAGATAAGGCTTCAAACAGAAACAGAAGGTAGGGTAGAAGAAACTAAAAATAAGAGCTGAAAGCTAAGGCCTCGGGGAAAGGCTCCCTGGTCATGGGTTCCAGAATTAAGAAATCTGGAAAAAAGTAAGCTGTCCCTTGTGTCTGAGGCAATGATGACCCTTAGTTCCATTTCTGTGCAAACATGTGGATTCCTTGCCATAATATCTGTTGCCATCTATAGCTAGAATGAAGTGCTGTCTTGGAAACTATTATATTTAAGAATAAATTTTGTAATAAATAAATAAATAATAAATAATTTAGGCACCTAATATGCACAAAGAGACTTTAAAGGCTACACATAAATTTTTAAAACTATTTAGTATTTGATCTTTTATTTCAAAATTTTTTTCTTGATGTGCAGAAAATTATTTTTTTCAAAACTAAATAGGAAACTAAATTAAAAAAACCCAACCCTTCATATTTGAGCTTTCTGAAATATGAACAGTGAGAAAATATCCTAATTCCACTTTGGAGAGAAAATATAATCTAAGGAGTAAAGAATCCAAGCGTACTCTTGGGACTCTGAACCATTAAGTAACCATCGAGGTGGCCCTTTATTGGATCTTGACCTTAATTATGAAGTTCATGCAGTCTTAAGATTGGGTTTCAAAAACCATTAATAATTACCCTTAAATGGCAAACAAAAGGAAAATTTCACAATCAGGGTGGTGTGTCTGTTAAGACTATAAAAGTCACAGGATCCGGTTCAGCTCCTCACACTCCTATTTGGTTCTTCTAGCTGCCTCACTGCTGAACGGCCAGGTAAGTGTGCTTTTGGTACTACCTGTAGCTCTTTCTGCTTCCTTTCAGAATGGTGTGAAAGATCATGGTCTAGAGAAAAAGTGGATTTGTGCCATCTAAAGATATTACCAGTAACTTAAGAGGCTAGAAGCTGTGGTCAGGTTTCTTCAAGACCACAGCCTACAGTGTGCAGATCAGGTACAAGTGAAGAATGTCATAACTACTAGTAAAAGTATTTGACTTCAAAGCCTATCTTCTAACAGATGTATTTGACTTCAAAGCCTATCTTCTAACAGATGTACTCTAAGAACAGACATTTCACATACTATCTAAGATGATTATTTTAAAAACACATTCATTAGCAATCACTGGTACATTGCCATTTCCACAGTTCCTACCCTCCTCTCTCCTCCTCCTCTTCCTTTTTATCTCCTCCCCTCCCCTTTTGTTCTCTCTCACGTTGCCCAAAAGCACTCAACTCCTGCTGGCTATCATCAGTATGAAGTACTCTGGCTTTCTGGTAAATTCATTGTTTTCCCAACTTACAGGACACCAAAATGAGTGCCAAAAAGTCTCCAGAAGAACTGAAGGGCATTTTCGAAAAATATGCAGCCAAAGAAGGTGATCCAAACCAACTGTCCAAGGAGGAGCTGAAGCTACTGCTTCAGACGGAATTCCCCAGTTTGCTGAAGGTGAGTGCACCACCACAGAGTCCACTGACAGGGCAGGGATCGTGGGAAGGGCGGGGAG
>NW_011495071.1:20137833-20141311 GCF_000754665.1 Bison bison bison | reverse complement strand
CCAGGAAGAGAGCTCTTGCTATAGATTCCTTTTTTCCTTAGAAATGTATAACAGGCTAAACTTTTGTTTTCCAGACATCTCTGCCTTCCTATGAATGGCCTTCCTTCCCTTTGTATCCTTAGCTCAGGATGTTATATAAGCCTCAGTTACTTGGTTGCCCTTTGGGTCTCAAATTTTTATGGGTACCCCATACGTTATATAATTAAACTTGTTTTTCTCCTGTTAATCTGTCTGTGTCAATTTAATCAATAGACCAGCCAAAGAACCCAGAAGGGAAGGAGGGAAATTTTTCCACCCCTACAGCAAAGACAAAATTAAGTCTGCTTAAGTCACTACAGCAATACCAGGAGACGAAAGGGAGTCGGGCTGAACACGATCTGATGTTTTGATAACAAGCAGTGGTTCTCTGAGTGGTTGGTTCTCAGCATCAGCACTGCCCAGGAACTTGTTGGAAATATAGAGTCTCAGATCTGACTCCAAGCCTAGTGAACTGGAAGCTCTGGGAGTAAGACCACCAATCACCTTGGGTTTACTAAGGTCAGCAAGCCTGCCTACCTGGTGTAAGAACCACTGAGCCAAAGTCACCTTGCGTAGAAGTGGGCTGCAACACACGATTTGGGGGAAAAAATGGGATGGTTGCTAATCAAGGGGTTGAGCTCTAGAGTCAATGTTTGAACCCCAATCCCCTTCTTACCAGCTGGGAGCCCTGGGCAAGTCGTCTCAAAGCCTGTTTCCCCATCCGTAATGTGGATCTCCCCTACAAGGCAGCTGGGAGAATTACACAGGCTAAGGAAAAGCTTTGTCATAGAGCTGGCCCACAGCAAGCCCCTGGTCATATGCTGGCTCAGCCCTGGAGCTGGATGCCGACCTAGCTCCCAGGGAAACCTCAGAGCAGGGCCCCTCAGCAGCCAAGTGAAGCCCTGGGACTTCTCAAAAGAATGATTTAGATTACAAAGGAAACCAAATATTTTAAAATATACATTATTAATTTCAAAATAATAAATGTGATATAGTTGGTTGTTTTTTTTTTAAATGGGGGTGGTAGTCAGCTCTGTGACATGAAGCAATGCTACAACTAAAGTTTTTTTTTTTCATCTCTCACTGTCAGTAACATGTGACTGAAAACTCAGTTGCCTTCTTGGAACACAGACGTGGTGTCTAATTTAATGTGCAGCAGTAACTGATTTGTTTCTCCCCCTTTTCTATTCCCTCTTTTTTGTCTAAAACCAGGGTCCAAGCACCCTCGATGAGCTTTTTGAAGAACTAGACAAGAATGGAGATGGAGAAGTTAGTTTCGAAGAATTCCAGGTGTTGGTGAAAAAGATATCCCAGTGAAGGAAAGAAAAAAATATCATTCTCAGTACTGGAAGAAGAGTGCCTGGGATGTGGTCCTACTCTGTACAAAACCACCAATGTCACCACTTAATTCTTGACAATTGTAATGATCCAACACTGAGGTCTAATTACTGAATAAAGAAATCCTCAAACATGTCTCACCTTGTCAAGTACTGACTCCTGTAGCTTACTAGATTTGAAAGTAACCTTAATTTGATGTATCTAATTTACAGATCTATAAAGTAAAAAAAAAAGAGGGGGGCCCAGAATAGTTCATGATCTTGACCAAGACCACAAAAATGGTGGCAGAGACTTGGAAAGAATTCTGATGAGTCAAACCAAATCCCTTCCTCCACTTGTCCACCAGAATGACCTTCTCCCTGCTCTCCCTCTGCAGCCATGCAGGGGATCACATCATTCCCAACATCAACTCACATTCCACTCTAGTCAATGGGTAGTAAGAAACAGACTTCACAGAACAGACACTTGTCTTTAAAGTCATCTCCCAGCACCAGCTGTGCCTTTTCAATCACTGATCCTCTGGGGGAGCAGAAGGAACACAGGTCCAGAGAGTCAGTTTTACTCCATGACCGAACAGGTGGCCTTGGTTCTGGTATGTGATGTGAAAAATAAAAAGGACAGGAAGGCAGGGCCCTCCAGATCTGGCATCCTGTGCTGCCGGGATTCTGGGTATCTGAGAAGCAGCTAGCCCTCAAGTTCCACAAGCTGAGTCCAGTTCAGGGGAGGGAGGGAGAGACTGGGGAACGTGGGAGGAGACTAACTTTCTTCTGCCCCTCACCTGACAGTTAAAATGAGAAAGCCATATGAGTACAAGCTGGTCATGATAGCCCACGACAGTGGTGCCATGGAAGCCAGGTTTTTATCCTGACCTCCACTCTCCTCTCCTCAGAAACACCAGCAAATTATCAGTGCTGCACACATTCTCTTTGATCAGCATCTTGACCTTTCTGTTCATTATCACCCTCCTAATGAGCCTCATTAAACATTTTTTTCCCAATCACCCTTCCAATGAGCATGAGCTAAAAAAAATTCTCTGAAAGGACACACACACACACAAAGAGTATCAGTGTTTACATGTCAGTTAGTGTTTACATGTTTAGTCCCCCTAAAACTGAATCCCCCTGCTGAGTTTATGATTAACCTATTAAAATCTTCTTTTTCCCAGGGATTCCCTGGCAGTCGAGTGGTTTAACACTTTGCACTTCCACTGCACAGGGTGAAGGTTCAATCCCTGGTTGAGGAACTAAGATCCCACATGCTGAGCAGTGTGGCCAAAAAATTTAAAATAAATAAGTAAAGATAAAGCAGACATAAATCTTAACAGTGGTAGAACATTTTTAAAAATTCTTTTTTCCCTTTCTCATCCCTTTTGAGCTCAATCCTGTGCTATCTGAACACTAATCAACCAGAGTCAGAGGACTGCAAGTGCTCCTGTGGATAGCATCCTTAAAGCACTCAGGTTGTTTCTCCAGGGCAAGATGAGCTAACAGATCATCCCCTCCCCAAGATCAGCTGGCCAAAGACTCAGAAACCTTAGACATCCTGACTTCTGAAACTGTGATTAACAAATGTCACAAGGCAATGATTAACCCCAGTATTTTTTTTTTTTTTTTTGGCCACACCAAATGGCATGTGGGATCTTAGTTCTCAACCAGGGATTGAACCCAAACCCCATATAGTGAAAGCACAGAGTCCTAAGCACTGGAGCACTAGGAAAGGCCCTAACCTCAGCCTCTTTGTTCTTGCCTTTTAAAAGGAAGACCAAGTTGGACAGGATCTGAGGTTTGTCTCCCACTCCCTTTCCTGGCGCCTGCAATAAACCCTTGCTCTTGAGAAACCTGTATGCAGGTCAGGAAGCAACAGTTAGAACTGGACATGGAACAACAGACTGGTTCCAAATAGGAAAAGAAGTATGTCAAGGCTGTATATTGTCACCCTGCTTAGTTAACTTACATGCAGAGAACATCATGAGAAACGCTGGGCTGGAAGAAGCACAAGCTGGAGTCAAGACTGCCGGGAGAAATATCAATAACCTCAGATATGCAGATGACACCACCATTATGGCAGAAAGTGAAGAGGAACTAAAGAGCCTCTTGATGAAAGTAAAAGAGGAGAGTGAAGA
>NW_011495071.1:20136533-20137507 GCF_000754665.1 Bison bison bison | reverse complement strand
AGTGCTGGGTATTCATTGGAAGGACTGATGTTGAAGCTGAAACTCCAATACTTTGGCCACCTGATGTGAAGAGCTGACTCATTTGAAAAGACCCTAATGCTGAGAAAGATTAAGGGCAGAAGGAGAAGGGGACGATAGAGGATGAGATGGTTGGAGGGTATCAATGACTCAATGGACATGGATTTGGGTGGACTCCAGGGGTTGGTGATAGACAGGGAGGCCTGGCGTGCTGTGGTTCATGGGGTCGCAAAGAGTCAGACACGACTGAGCGACTGAACTGAACTGAACTCACAGCAAATACTCACTGTCAGAATTTGGCTTTCTGTGCAGAGAGCACACAAGCCCTTGCTTGGTTTGAAGGAAAAGACTGGGCAGATGAGGGACAGAGGTGTGAGAACCACTTCTGATTTCATATTTTATTATACATTTTTGATTTTTCAACCCTGTGGATGTGCGTCCCATCAAAAAGAATGTGTGCTCAGACACTCAGTTGTGTCCGACTCAGGGATCAAACCCACATGGGACTTTTTGTGACCCCATGGATATAGCATGCCAGACTCCTCTGTCCATGGGATTCTCCAGGCAAGAATACCAGAGTGGGTTGCCATTTCCTTTTCCAGGGGATCTTCCTGACTCAGGAATCAAACTCATGTCTCTTACGTATCCTGCATTGGCAGGGGGATTCTTTACCACTAGTGCCACCTGGGAAGCCCATCAAAAAGAATAAAAGAAAATTTTTAATAAAAAGACAACTTTTGTAAAATACCATATTGCTGCTTTTCATAATGAGCTTCTTTGCATCCTCTTTTTTATTTGGAATAGTCAGAACATACAACTATCTAAATTCTGGGAAATGCATCAGAAGCTATTTCTAAACTCAGAAATTTAACCAGAGAAAAAGAAAAACAAGTTATAACCCTTCCAACAAGAAACAAAGATTTTTATACACCATGAGGGAATGTTTAAACACAATT
>NW_011495071.1:20135485-20136433 GCF_000754665.1 Bison bison bison | reverse complement strand
CATTCTAATTCAACACAAGAGCATTCTCATAGCATCAAAAGCCTTAAACAGTTCTAATGACTAATTATACTCCACTGTAGGGATACCTCTTAATGGTCTCAACTATTTCCCCACTGTGGGGCATTAGGATTATTGTCATTTTTGATTCTTCTAACTAATGGTATAGTGAATACCTGTTCACTTCTTTGTCAATATATCAGGTTTTCTTAGGAGAATTTCTGAGAAGTAAATGTCTGAGCCAGATGGAATGAATATTTTTATGGTTTGTGAGACCATCTAGTTAATTCCCAAAAAGTTGTATTGATTCATATTTCCACAAACAGGTGGGAGAGCGCCAGCTTCACTCCCCAGACAGCATTCATCAGCTTCATTTTACCTACTTCATTAGTTGCAACAGTGTACATCTTTTATTCATTTATGATTTTTATAGGAATCTCCCAACCACAGATGGTACCCAAATTACCATGGTTCAGCTTTCCACTTTTCAACTCTAAAATGGCACAAAAGCAATGTGCATTCAGTAGAAACTGTATTTCAATTTTTGAACTTTGATCTCTTCCTGGGCTTACAATATGCAGTATGACCCTCTCATGATGCTGGGTGGCAGCAGTCACAGCTTCCAGTCAGCCACACCATCAAGAGGGGAAACAACTGACACACTGACAACCATCCTGCAACCGGACAACCATTGTTTTTCACTTTCAGTACAGTATTAAACACATTGTGAAACCAAGCAGGACTCTGAAAGGGCCTCCTGGGTACAAGCCCCTCTGTGTCCCCTGTTTGTTTGTATAAAAAGCTTTCATCTCCTAGGCCTTCCTCAGATTTCAAAGAGAAGATCCAGTTAATGATTAAAGAAGTGGAAAATGCAGAAACGGAAAGCAGTCAAGCAAGGAAAGTAATAATAGCTTAAACAATAGTCACAGGACTCCTAGTTCCCCCTGAAGG
>NW_011495071.1:20133841-20135330 GCF_000754665.1 Bison bison bison | reverse complement strand
TACATGCTGACCACAAAAGCACGTAGACCTCAGACTGGTTGGAACCAGAAGACTGATGACTGAGATTCCCGAAACACCATCCTGTTACTTTACCACCAACCAATCAGAAGAATGTCCATGAGCTGATCAGGCACCCTATGACCCTCACCCATAATGTTGGCTTTAAAAACCCTTGCCTAAAGTCACCAGGGAGTTTGGGTCTTTTGAGCACAAGCTGCCCATTCTCCTTGCTTGGAGGCCTGCATATAAATGCTGTCCCATCCTTCACCACAACCTGGTGTCAGTAGACTGGCTGTGCTGTGCATCAGGCAGGTGGATCCAAGTTTGGTTCAGTAACAATTTAATGAGATTTTCAACACTTTATTATGTGATAGGCTTTGTGTGAGATGGTTTTTCCAACTGTAAGCTAATGTAAGTGTTCTGAACACATTTAAGGCTAAACTATGATGTTCAATAGGTTAGGTGTATTAAAAGCATTTTCAGCTTCCAATACTCAGGGCATAACCCCAGCATAAGTCAAGGAAGATCTTTATTTCCCCACTGAGTTTATGGTTACGTACTGTTTTGTAAAAGATATTCTTTCTCTCATTTCAAGTACCGTTTCAAGTTTGTTATGAGATTGTGACTACTAGGGTATAGATACTATACACTGCCTACTGAGTGTTTGTGGTGATATAGGGGTTCACTCTTTTGTTTGATCAATATGGTGCATTAAACAATTTAATTCCCAGGATAAACACACTATCCAGTCATGACTGATTATCCCATAAATGCTGTTAAATTAGACACTTTGACATTTTATTTAAGGTTTTTACAACTTTATTAATAACCAACATTAGTCTATAGCTTGGAGTTTTATTTTTTGTTGCACATGCTTTGTTGAGTTCTAATATTTAGGTCATGCTAGCTTCCCATTTTCGTCTATGTTTTCAATCTCAATCAGCCCCTCACAGAGTAAATACACACTATGCCTTTCAGTTCCAACATACGTAAAGCACCTGCTATAGGCAAGGCATTATACAAGATGCCATAAGATACGAATTTCCAGACCTCTGAGATCCTAAGTCAATGATTCTGGAATTATGCCAGGGAAAGGCTTAATCTAAGAAGTAGTATTTCAACTTGGATTTGTAGGAGCAACATTAAAAGAGAACTTGCAGGGAAGTTGAAAGAGAGAGAAAACACATCAAATCAACATCATGTTGTTAAGAAGGAAGCCATTTTCATCTGCCCTTCTAAGATCTTCTGGCTGGTCTAAGAGTTACACTGACATGAGACAGATTAACAGGTGAAAATCAAGCAAAAGTTTAACAACATGAATACATGGGAGAGACCCAGGAAAACTGAGTGACTCACCAAAATGTCCAAAACCCTCACCTTAAATACTAACTTCAACTACAGGCAAGAGGATGTTGAAGGTGAGGAGAGTCAGTTATGGGAGGTGACCAAGAAAAGCACAGTCAACAAAGGTAAGATTGTGATGCAGATT
>NW_011495071.1:20133134-20133682 GCF_000754665.1 Bison bison bison | reverse complement strand
TAGGCATTATTCTTACTCATTCCCTGTTGCCTTCAGGACTAATCCTGACACTAATACTCAAGGACCTCCACAAATTAGCACCAATCTCCTTTATTTCCTTCCACTTCCCTACAGGAGCATTGTGCTTTGCTCACGCTATTTTATGGCCAGATCTTAGACATTCCAGCCTACATATGCCTCCCCTCCTTTCAATGAAGTCTCCCAGCATTTGACAATCTTCCCTTCTTACTTTAACCCACAGTATTTCCCCTGCAAACTCTGAATTCTTAAGTGTTCAAGGCCTACCTGTGCTGTGTAATACTGTGGCCACTAGATTAAGTGGCTATTGACATTTAAATCAATTAAAATTAAACAAAATTTAAAATTCAGTTCCTTGGCCACTCTAGCTAAATTTCAAATGCTCCATAGCCTGGTGTGGCTAGTGGATGCCATAAAGGATGGCACAGATCTAGAACACTCTCTCATGGCAGAAGTCCTGTTTGTCAGGGCTCGTAGCACTGAGGGTGTACTCACATTCTGTCCACACATTTGTTTCTATGTTTCACAAG
>NW_011495071.1:20131939-20133034 GCF_000754665.1 Bison bison bison | reverse complement strand
TATATTTAGGATGGTACTTAAGTGGATGAGCGCCAAATGCACAGTGAGTTTTTTCCTTCTTAATAATCTCTTTTCACTAGAATCCAGTTATTTTTACTGCAAAAAAAAAATATCTTTCAAGTTGTTGAAATATCTATTCCCAAGGCATTTACCACTGAGCTAAAGGTACAAAAGCTTCAAAATGCATTAGCTTTGAAGTACTCATTTAGTCATCTGGTCATTGTTAAAATTATGGACTACCCTTGTTGATTCACTAATGGGGGCTTACTCCCAAGAAGCCTTAGCCATTAGGCAGCAGCCATCATGCCTAGAAGAATTTTCTTTCGCAGATTGAAAATAGTTACTATGGCCAACCAACAGCCTGATATCAACTCTGAACCTACAGTCCCCCCAGAGACAGGATTAAATGACTATTAGGCTCCCAGACTGGTCCATAAAAAGATATTTTACCCATAGTATAGCTGTCTTCCTGACAGCTACTTTTATGGGAAAAAACTTCTTTAGCCCAAACTAAGCTCCAAATGACTTCTTTAAGATTGCTTTGTTAGCTGGGAGATGCTCATTATAATGTTCGAAATTAAAGCAGTCCTCAAAGTTATAAAAGTTGCCTGGAAGGTTACTCTAAGTGGCTGTCTGGGTTTTTTAACCCTCTTAATTTGCTTTCCATATGAAATTGTTGAAAAATAAATGAAAGTAGAAAATAATTCAAACAGGGCTGCAACTAAAGGTAGGAAAATGTTATGCATCACTTATGCTTAATATATAACACACCTGAATCCATTTTTTATTATTTGTGACTCTATCACAAATCCACTGTGTCAGATATAAAATTAATTTTGACTTTGAAAATCCTTGGATCAAAAAGGGGTAAAAGAAGTCTAATCAATGATAAATAAAACTGAAATAATATCAAATGCCACAATCTCAAGTCTCCGTTTGCATCTGCTTAAAATGATTCACATTTCTCACTTTTCCTCACCAAGACCACCATCCAAGTGTACAACATGTATGAAAGGAAAATCAACATGGAGTCAGTACTACAAAGAGAACTCTCTAAAATGGAGCTAGGAGGCCGTTAAGGAACTATGACTTATG
>NW_011495071.1:20130319-20131712 GCF_000754665.1 Bison bison bison | reverse complement strand
CAGGAGCTGATCACGCCCTCTTTGAACCATTACTGTAAAACTTTTTACCTCACTGCTCCCTCTAGATCAGAACACAGTTTTGAGGGCATCAGCCCACTGTGTCCCCTTTTGCGTGGCAAACCAATAAAGTTATTCTTTTCTACTTTGCCCAAAACTCTGTCTCCAAGATTTAATTCAGTGTTGGGGTACAAAGGCTGGATTCAGCTTCAGAACACCTGCCAGAACTTATTGGACCCCTACCCTAAAACAACTCATGATTCCTCAAGGACAAATATTCTCTGACTCACATCAGAGGCCATCACAATTCTTACCAGGCAACTTTTAACATCTTCGGCTTTTTGTCTTTATAAGCCCTGACTCTTTCTCTTCCTTATAACATACTTTTAGGGTTACCCAAATCTCGTGTCTCCCAAATTGGAATTTTTTTTTTGGCCACACCGCATAGCTTGTGGAATCTTAGTTCCCCAACGAGGGATGGAACCCAGGCCCCCAGCAGTGGAAGTGTGGAGTCCTAACCACTGGCAGGGAATTCCTCTGAACTGCAATTCTTAAGATTCCAAAGAAACTCTTATTTGAAATCTCCTGAATTTTCTTTTAGTTGACACAAGTCTGTGTTGATGTGTTTGAATGTGGATTCTGTTTTCAGATTCTCTTTCCACAGCTAATGTAAATTCAAATGTTTAAAGTTACTATTTTCAATAAATAGAAAAGAAATGCTAAAAAAAAATGCATATCCATATCCCTAAACATCAGATTGAGATCATTCTTCCTATATATATCTCAAAAGTAAAAAATATTCTAAATAAAAACTCTACAATGCCACAAGCTATCTTCTACATGAACTAGAGAGATCTGAAGGCAAATTCAAAGTCAAGGGTGTCAGCAGCATCCATGTGATTGAGACAGAGTCAGAATACAAATCAGCTACAGCTATTTTCCTGGTACGCATCATCTAGAAGGCAGGTGAAGCTACTGGGAAGAAAAGCAGTGACAAACCTAAATAGAGTATTAAAAAACAGAGCCATTACTTTGCCTACAAAGGTCTGTTATAGTCAAAGATATCGTTTTTCCAGTAGTCATGTGTGGATGTGAGAGTTGGACCATAAAGAAGGCTGATTGCCAAAGAACTGATGCCTTCAAACTGTGGTGCTGGAGAAGACTCTTGAGAGTTCCTTGGACAGCAAGGAGATCAAACCAGTCAATCCTAAAAGAAATCAACCCTGAATATTCATTGGAATGACTGATGCTGAAGCTGAAGCTTCAATACCTTGGCCACCTTACATGAAGAGCCAACTCATTGGAAAAGACCCTGATGCTGGGAAAGATTGAAGACAGGAAGAGAAGGGGGTGACAGAGGATGAGATGGTTGGATGGCATCACCAATTCAATGGAC
>NW_011495071.1:20129466-20130219 GCF_000754665.1 Bison bison bison | reverse complement strand
TAGTAAACCATTTCTCATTTGATGTGTATAAGAGACGCCTCTTCTTAGATATCCTGTATGCCAGTGTCTCTGTTGATTTAGTAAGCAACCATAAGACTAATCATGCACGCCAAAGGAGGGTCACAGTGGCCCGTGAAAGGGAGCAGAATTTGCCACCTCAAAATATGTCTCTTTGGCATAAAGATTATGGTGGGCTGATTCTTTTTAAGAAACAGCAGAGGAGACGCTCTAACAACCTAGTGAGAACTTTAAGACTGCGCTTCCACTGCAGGGAACTAAGATCCCACATCCCACATGCCCTGAGGTGAAGCAAAACCAAACCAAATAACATTAAAAATAAAAATAAAAACAGAGTTGAAGTTACCCTTTGTCAGAGATATTTGCATTTATAAAGGGAACCTCCATTTGTAAGGGCTTTTCTTGTGGCTCAGCTGGTAAAGAATCTGCCTGCAATGTGGAAGACCTGGATTCAATCCCTGGGTTGGGAAGATCCCCTGGAGAAGGGAAAGGCTACCCACTCCAGTATTCTGGCCTGGAGAATTGCATGGACTCTAGTCTTTGGGGTCGCAAAGAGTGGGACACGACTGAGCGACTTTCACTTTCCATTTGTAAGGGTGTCACTGTACCAGGATTTCCCTGCTGGCTCAGATGGTAAAATCGTCTGCCTACAATGCAGGAGACCCAGGTTCGATCCCTGGGTTGGGAAGATCCCCTGGAGAAGGAAATGACAACCCACTCCAGTATTCTTGCCTG
>NW_011495071.1:20126370-20128619 GCF_000754665.1 Bison bison bison | reverse complement strand
GTCACTGTTATTTGCTCAAGTTTAAGAGATTCCTGAGGCTTCCTGGTGTTTGCTACCTGGTGATTCTATTACCTTAGTCTTTTTCTTTAATAAGACTTCTCCCCATCCTCACAAATCCTGGCTCTTAAGGCTATTTTTCTCCAACAAACTGATTGTAGGCCATAAAGATGTTCAGTAGCAATTAGGTTTTATTGTTCTCATCTCACTTATGAGTATAGAAGTTATCAAAATGTAAAATGTACATTTCCTCCAACTTCTCAATTCCTCTTCTAAGAATTTATCCTATATAAGTGTGTATGTGTGGCTACAAGGACATATGTACAGATACTAATTTGCAGCATGATTTAAAGCAGCAAATGGATACAACCTAAATATTCATCAATATAAGACTGTTAAATAAAGAATGATGCATATATTAACAGCAAGGCAAGCATTTGGAAGATCCCTGTGCACTGAAGTGGAGTGATGAGTACAATGCAAGGGGAATGATGTATTAGGCATACCAGCATATGTATTTTTAAAGGAACATATATCCATATACGTAAGCAGGTAGGCGTTTGTATATACATACACACACACAATCTTTAGCAGAATAACAAAAGAAATAGACGAAGGTAGTCACCTCTGGGTAAGGGAACTGAGGTGAGGTAGGAGCATGTAAAAGGCAGTTTTATACCTTTTCTTTAGGGCTTTACTTTTTTATCCTGTGTATAAATGTTTTAAAAATACACACACACACAGTAAAGGATAGTCAAGGAATAAAGCTTGCCAAAGCTATTTAACAGTGGCACCTACTGGTAAAGTCAGTTCCTACCCCAAAGTATTCTCTAAGAGAAGAAATCCCAATGTTTGCCTGGCACAGCCATATCAGCCATTAGTCAGGAAATATGTTTCTATTAAAGCCTTATAAGGAACGTTTCACTCGTATTAACTCTTCTAAGCGTAAGACTTAAAAGTACCATCTGGCTGGGAAGTTATGGTTCATTATAGTCTGAATTGCAAGCTATAAAAATGAGTGGAGAATATCTCTATATCCTTCCACAGAATGATCTCCACTCCAGCAGAGAATGTTGAGTGAAAAAAAGCAAGGCAGAAAAAATATCCAGAGTCTGCTGTCATTTATCTAAGAAGGGGAGAGGCTTACAAATATATGGGTTTACTTGTATTTTTTTAAATGGAAAGATAACTCTTTAAAGAAAAAGAATTAATGGTTGCCATAAGGAAAGGAAGGGACTGTTCTGAGGGGAGAGGAAAAGAACTAGATTTCTCTATCATATGACATCCCTTATATGCGAAATCTAAAAAGAAATGATACAAACGAACTTACTTACAAAATAGAAACAAACTCACAGACTTACAGAACATTACAGGTTATTGGGGGGAAAGTTAGGGGGAAAGGATAATTAGGGAGTTTGGGATGGACATGTCCACACTGCTGTATTTAAAATGGATAACCAACAAGGACCTACTGCATAGCACATGGAACTCTGCTCAGTGTCATAGGGCAGCCTGGATGGGAGGGGAGTTTGGGGGAGAATGGATACATGTATATGTATGGCTGAGTCCCTTTGCTGTTCACCTGAAACTATCACAACACTGTTAATCGGCTATACCCCATATAAAATAAAAAGTTACCAAAAAAATACTAGATTTTTCTAAATCAGTGCTTCTCAAAGGAGACTATTTTGCCTGTGTCCCCAGGGTATGTTCTGCAATGTCTGGAGATATTTTTAGTGTCACAGTTTGGGGTTGGGAGGAAAATATGACAGACATATAGTGGGTAGAAGCCAGGGATGCTACTGAACATCCTACAATGAACAGGACAACTATCTGGCCCAAAATGTCAATAATATATCTAATAAGGAACTTATATCTAGAATATAAAAAAAAACACTTCCAACTTAATAAGATGACAAATAACGCAATTTAAAGTAGGCAAAGGATCTGAATAGACAGTTCTCCAAACATGACATACAAGTGGCCAATAAGCATACAAAAAGATGTTTAACAACCTTAGACATCAAGGAAATGTGAATCAAACCCACAGTGAGCTACAATTTCACTCCCACTAGAATGGCTATACAACTGACCCTTGAACAACACAGGGCTTAGGGGCACTGACCCCTCAAGTAGTCAAAAAATCAAATATAACTTTACAGTTGGCCCTCCATATCCACAGTTCCACACCCACAAATTCAACCTACTATCAATAGTATAGTACTGCAGTATATATTTATTGAAAAAAAAAA
>NW_011495071.1:20124169-20126270 GCF_000754665.1 Bison bison bison | reverse complement strand
AATCCATTCCAGTATTCTTGCCTGGAGAATTCCATGGACAGAGAAGTCTGGTGGGCTACAGTCCGTGGGGTGGCAAAGAGTCGGACATGACTGAACAACTAACACACACACACAATAAGGTGGATGAACTTAGAACCTATTATACAGAGTGAAGTGAGTCAGAAAGAGAAAGATAAATACCATATTCTAACACATATATATGGAATCCAGAAAATGGTACTGAAGAATTTATTTACAGGGCAACAGTGGAGAAACAGACATGGAGAACAGACTTATGGACATGGGAAGGGGGAGAAGAGGGTGAGATTTTTGGAAAGAGTAACATGGAAACTTACATTACCATATGTAAAATAGATAGCCACCGAGAATTTGCTGTATGACTCAGGGAACTCAAACAGGGGCTCTGTTTATCAACCTAGAGGGGTGGGATGGGGAGGGAGATGGGAGGGAGTTTCAAAAGGGAGGGGATATATGTATACCTATGGCTGATTCATAGTGAGGTTTGACAGAAAACAGCAAAATTCTGTAAAGCAATGATCCTTCAATAAAAAATAAATTAATTAAAAGAGAGGTACACACAAAAAAATCCATGTATATGTGGACCTGTGCAGCTCAAATCCATGTTGTTCAAGAGCCAATTGTAATCATTTCCCAAGGAAAGAATATATGTGGCTCACAGTATGTTTGCTGTTAATATGTGCTGAGTAAATTAACACAGAAAGGGGGAAAAGTTTCCTCAAGTGTTTCTAATGCAAACTAAAGTAGAAGAACTACTGTTTTCTCTAGAAAAGAAACTGAAGTTTAAAAAAAACAGTCAACTGTAATAAAAAATAACAAGTGCTGAGGATATGAAGAAATTGGAACCCGCATACATTGCTTGCAGGATGCTGCAACCACTTTAGAAAACAGTCTGACAGTTCCTCAAAAAATTAAACATACAGTGACTATATGACCCACAACTCCACTCCTAAGTATAGACCCAAGTGAAATGAAAAAATATGTCCACACAGAAACTTGTAAACAAATGTTCATAGCAGCATTATTTACAGTAGCCAAAAGATGGAAACAACAAATGTCCATCAAAGTATGAACGGATAAATAAAATGCAATCTATCCATATAATTAAATATTATTTGGCAATGAAAAGAAGCAAAGTACTGATAGACACTACAACATAGACAGACCTTGACAACATTATGCTAAATGAAAGCAGCCACTCACAAAAGGCCACATACAGTATGATTCCATTTGCAGTGGATCAACACAGGTCTGAGATGTACAGGTCCCCTTAAACAAGCCCTTTTCATAGTAAATACTACAGTACTACATGACCCATGGTTGGTTGAAATTGCAGATATGGAGGAACGCATATATGGAGAGATGATTAGCAGTTATAGGCAGATACGTGACTGCACGGAGAGTCACACCTAACCCCTGCATTATTCAAAGGTCGACTGTATATGAAATGGCCAGAATACGCAAATATATAGAGACAGAAAACAGATGAATGGCTGCCCAGAGCTGGGAGCATAAGCGGCTTGGGGGTTTCAGCAAAGGGTGTGGGATTTCTTTTTAGAGTAATCAAAATGGTCCAAAATTGACTGTGGTGATGATTATAGAAATCTGTGAATGTGCTGAGTCATTGCATTATATACTTTCAATGGCTAAATTTTATGGTATGTGAATTATATCTCAATAAAACTGTTAATAAAAGACGAATCACAATGATGAGGTGTATACTCTGATAGAGGTGGTGCGAGGCATAGAAGGCAGAGGTCAGGAAAGGCTTCCCAGGATGAATAGGAAGTCCTCAGTAATCAGATTGGGTTTATTTTTGTAACTAAATTCTTCGCTGGTTTTGAGATTCCAGGGGTGGGGAGGCTGCAGGACAGGAGAGATCTCAGGTGTAGGGAATGTCATTCAGATTGTCCAACTCTAAAACTCCAAGTGTGGAGGGACAGGATGCCATGGGATGAGTTAGCAGGGTGGCAGGTGACACAGCACAGTAGCCTTCACTCCTGGTCAAATCCTTGGACTATTTTATGGGAAAAGGAACTGATAAACGCTGAGGAGCAGCAAAAGTACACACAGGATGGGTCTA
>NW_011495071.1:20119569-20124069 GCF_000754665.1 Bison bison bison | reverse complement strand
GTCAAAGTCAACTCAACCTTTTCCTGAATGTTCAGCTTGAAAACTACTGCAGAGAAACCAGTCTAGGACCCTTTCTTCCTGCAAGACACAGCTGACAAAATGGACGATGGAGAATAAAGTGGTTTGATATAAACTAATAACAATAAGAGTAATAACAATAAGCAAAATCATATATAATTAAAATGTCCTGATGTCATATTGAAAAAAAAATAATAATAGCCCCTTATTAGCATAGGCTAGAACCAGAAACAAAATAATGACCCAACCCAAAAAGATAAACAATCCACTTACCACAGGAACACGGGCATTTGGCTCAAATTCTGTGGAATCAGCATCTGAAGATAAAGAAATGAGTTCAGTAACTCACCATTATGTAGCTGAAAAATTCTTTAAGTAATAAGAATGCTTTTCACTAAGAGGTTTTTAGAAAATCTCAGACTTACCTTTCAAGTTAAGGCAGTTTCGTGCAAACTCTATCACTGCCAGCTGCATCCCAAGGCAAACTCCTGTTTTAAAAAGCACATATACAAAACAAACGAAACAATTTTGTACTGTGTCACATTTTCTGTTCATTTGCTTGCTATCTTCTCCATCTAGAATGCAGGCTCCGAGAGAGTAAGTTTGCTGCTGTAGCTTCTCCCTCAGAACAGGGGTGGCAGGGGCAGGGAAGGGGTTTGGATGACCCAAAATGAAGTAGGAATAAATAAATGTGAAGTTGGAAAAGGGCAGGAAATGAGAAGGCAAGGTCCAAAAGGCAAATCTGCCTACCTCCAAATGTGTCTCTAGATTGAGGCGCACGTGTGGCCTGCAGGGCTGCCCCAGAGCACCCAACTCCTTCACAGACTGTCTAACAACACCTCAATTCACGAGGGAGTCTCTGTGGGCTGAGTCTTCACACTCTCTCTTCTCTAGATAGTTTCATGGCCTTAAATGTGGGCTCTGTTTGCAGGCAGCCCCTGCCTGGCAGCAGGCTGGGATCCAAGGAGCGCCCACAGGCAGGCAGGGGAGTGGGAGGTCTGTGCCCAGCTGCTGAGCCCAGAACAGGCCGAACCTTCACTACAAGGAAACAGCAGCAGCTGGGGGAGCTGGTACCTCTACCACAGGCTGGAGCGTAATGGAGAAGCCAAATGGAACTGAGCAGAGAGCTCAATGAGGAGAGAAAGGGACCTGCATAGGCCCAGGCCTGTTGCCACAGGGATGTGCCCCTTGCCCATCTCCACATTCACTGTGGCCCACCAATACTCTCCAATAAACAAATACCAAGGAGTATTCCAGATGCTTTTACAGATATATCCAAGATACACAGGGACTCAAAGGAGAGAGCAATCAATATACCAAGCACACCAGAACAAAAGTCAATAAGCGTGAAACAGCTGAGTGCTTTGGAGGAACTTCAGAAAGTCCCACAAAGCTAGGCGATAGAGACAGTGTGTTAAAGAGAAAGCTAAAGAGCTACAAACTATTCTCTACAGTGAAAATTATCTGAAGAATGCTAATCATGTTTAGATAGAAACTAAACAAGATTACTTCAAAAGAAAACAGTGGCGCAGGTGAGCTTAAATGGATAAAACAAAGCAAGGTACCAAGGTAAACTACTCCTAGCTTCTCTTTTAAAAATGGATCCCTAGTGGAGAGTGTCTAGGAAGTCAATCAAAGAACAGGCAAGTGGGGAAAATGAACCTGTTGATATTAAGTGAACGGTACCAAAGCCGGTCCACTCAGTTCATAAACCCAGCAGCCCATGCAAGCACAGCATGAAACACGGCCTCTCCCCACTCCCTCTTCCTTCTGGACCCCCAGTTGCAGAGCTGCCTTTTATCCCATCAATGTTCTATTACATCTAGTTTCATTGCTAAGGAAGCCATGCTTTCCAATTTGAACAAAAGCATTGAAAACACCCAGCTCTAATTCTTAACAGAGCTGTCTCCGTAATGTTAGATGCTTTTTCTGTATTATCTTTTCTAAAAGGAGTATATACATTTCAATTTAAGCATTTTCTGATTAGAAATAACACTGTGGCATCCTATTGAGATGTTCTCTGCTTGAAGTGGTAAAAGATGGAATCAGGTGGGAATAATCAGAAAAGGTAAGGGCAGGTTTGAACACAGGTTCTTCCCATCCTCTTGCTATACAACCAGACCAGTGGTAAGTTCTTGTAGGTTGACAAATTTTTTTGGTAAAGGGCCAGAGAGTAAAGATTTTAGGCTTTGCATGCTGTAGGGTCTCAATCTCTGCCACTGTATTGGAAAAACAGCTACAGACAATATGTAAACAAATCTGTGTGGCTGTATTCCAATAAAACTTTATTTACAAAAACGCTGTGAACCAGGTAAGGCTTGTAGAATATAGTTTCCAGACCCTGTAGCAAACTATTTGGCACCTGAATGTTCAAATTCGAAATCACACTTTTCACATTAACAAACCCTATTATGTGTTATCCCAATTAGGTATCAAAAATCTAAAAAAACTCATACTCAGGATTCATAAACATCAGTTTTACCCAGAAAAGGAATCTTCCTTGACCGTGCCCAAGAAATTGCCTGGAGTTTTCCCAACGTTCCTCTGATTCCAAAGCCTCCTGGCACAAGAACACCACTGCAATCAACACAAGAGGAGGGGAAATTTGACATTATCTTTATTTGTGAAATTCTTGTTTTCAGACCATGCTTACTGATCCCAAATTCAACACTTGGCACAACTGCTAGAGAATATGCTTGGAGTCTATTTTCAAAATTGATTACACAATTTCACATCCTGAACTTTCTTCTTGAAATCCTCCCAATGTTATAAAGCAGTTGCGAATGTCTCACAACTGACCTTGATATATATTTTCTGATAGGTCTCTGCAGCACATGAGCATAGTAACTAAGAGATTCAATTCAGTTAAAAATGACACTGAAAGAATTATCTGAATACAAACAGGTTAAGGTTCTTTTAAAAGTTCTGTTATAAAAATGTTTTAAGACCTCTTACATAATCAGAAAGAGTTAAACTGGTGAAACAGACCTTTTGATTGCTAATCAAGTTGTGGCACAGGAAAATTTCCTGGCTAGGAGCCACTTTAGAGACTTTCTGGATAAACACTCTCATTTGAAAACCTAACAGTTCAAGAGAAAACTGGAGGGTAATGTTACCTTCACAGTACAATGTCACCCCCAAGAGTTATATTGATTACTTACAAAATTAAACCTTGAATCAAAAGATGTGGAAAAGAAAACAAAACCAAGAGAAGAGGGAAGATTGTCATTCTTGCACTGTAACTTTGTATATGGAAAGTCTGTCTCTGCATCTTTCAGTAGCATCGACTCACTTTCCCATCAATATGGTAAAAACTTCCCTCCATTTCCTTCACTGAGCCACAGTGATTCTAAAATCATTCTCTGTTCCTTCAGGCCTTGCAGTGGCTTCAAGTCTCTAAAGTGGCTCCTAGCCAGGAAATTTTGCTGTGCTACAACTTAGTAATTAGTAGGCCTATTTCACCAGTTTACTTTGAAACACACCATGTTAGTGTTAGTGGCACATGCAGTGGAGATGGTTTTATTCTGGGGAGGAGAAAGTGAGTTGATGCTATGGAAAAATACAGAGACAGACCTTATATATACAAAGTTACTATGCAAGAATGACAATCTTCCCTTCTCTTTTGATTTTGTTTTCTTTTCCACATCTTTTGATTCAAGGTTTTATTTTGTAAGTAATCAACATAACTCTTGGGGGTGGCATTGTTTTGTGCCATGAAGGGTAACATGACCTTCCAGTTTTCTCTTGAGCTCTCATGTTTTCAAATGAGAGTGTTTATCCAAAATAAAATCATCTCCATTGCATGCACCACTAATACTAACATGGCATGTTTCAAAGTAAATGTAATGTAAATACAGCACAAGCACCCCGAATCACAAGTACTCCAAACTATCTTTCAAGTGTACAAAAATTAGTAATTGGGGTAAGTTGAATCATTATGGAAAAATCACAGTGGCATTCTCCTAACTGGCGTGGACAGTCCTTGGTACTTACTCAGCTTTGCAGAGCTTCTGCCAAGCTTCATGGAATTTCACAGGGTCTTCAACTTCAGTAGTCTGCTCCAGATCAATGGAATCTATGTACTAAAAACATCCAACAAATGTAAAGATTTCAGAAAAATAAAAACTGGAAAATACTAGAACCATCTAACACACAATTATTCAATAACTACTTATTATGCAAACACTGTACAGGTCACTTAGCATAGACGTCTTGTGGCTCTTACAATCTTTTAGGAAGATTACAAAACCAGATAAATAGGCACCCACAGCACAGGGAGATAAGAGTTACTATGGGCAAAGAAGAGAACACTGCGGAAGAAGCAGGACCCACACCAGAGCTAGAGGTGAGCTGGAGAGAAGAAGGGAAGGAACACCTTCATGGAAGCTTTTGGGGGAGGGGATGTCCAAGAAGCTACGCCCTGGAGCAGACGCAAGCTGAGTGTGTGTGTGTGTGTGTGTGTGTGTGTGTGTGTAATTGCTG
>NW_011495071.1:20116181-20119469 GCF_000754665.1 Bison bison bison | reverse complement strand
GGGGTATATTTTATTTATCTAGCTTGAAGATGATGGCATGTCCTTCAATTCTATTAATACCAAAAATGAAAACATAGATTCATTGCAATTATTTTGCTGTCATTAAACATTATGGCAAATCAGAAAATCTTCCACATGTGGCCAAGGGAATAACTGGAAATATCCAGGCTCTCCCACCATTAGCAATGATAAATCTGAACAGAATATCTGAGACAATTGGAGACACTTTTGATTTTCACAGTGGAGGTAGGTGTGGGGTGCCAAAGGCAACTAGTTGGTAGAAGCCAAAGGTGCTGCCAAACATACTATGATGCACAGGAAAGTCACTCACAGCAAAGAAATACATGGCTTGAGATACAAAAAAGTGTTAAGCTGACATCTTGATATGAAAGAATAACAATACGAATGATGGCTTATTTCCCATCAGAAACAATGGAGGCCAGGAGACAATTAAGTGGCACTTTCAAAGTGATGGGGAAAAAAATTTATCAAGCCAGACTTCTGTGTCCAGTATAAAATATCCTTTAAATAGACCTTAAGTAAAGATTTTCAGATAAATGAAAGCTGAGAAAATTTGTCACTAGCAAACCTACAGTGCCAGAAATGCTACAAAAATATCTTCAGGCTGAAGGGAAATGATACCAGATGGAAACTTGATCTATGGGAAGGAATGAAGAACATGGGGGAAGACTGAAAACCAGCTGGGAAACTGCTGCCAAAGTCACGCAAGATAAACACAGCACAGGCCCATGATTCCAACAAGACTTAGTAGAGGCCACCATCAATGAATTCTATTATAAGAAAAACAGTTATGACAATTCCTGTGTACATAACAGTCCCTATATATCTGCTATTTTAGTATTTCTGTTATACAAATTACTATCTGAATATATCTTAAGATACAAAATTTTACTTTATAAAATTTGTATTATAACAGATTTTCTATTATTGCTTTCTTTTTTCTATGAGGGCCTGGGGGAGCTGAATGAATAGGAAGAATAGGAAGGGAACAATTCATTCGAAAGTCAAAAACAGAAAGTGTTTAGAGAAAGAAGCTACAAAGAGATGAGAGAAAATGAGATAGGTCCTAAGCTGGAAACTACTCAATTTCTTGAACAAGTAAGTGTATCTTTTGGTTCATTATATAAAGGTTTTACCATTTACATCAAAATAATAAGGCCTTCCTAAATTGTGATATACCCAGAGAGAATATCATTAAATATACACATTTATATATAGAGAGAAAAGTCTGGAAAGATATGCATCAAACTGAGAACGACAGGTGCAGCAAGAGAAGGATTTCTGGGAGGAAGAATCTTCTACTTTCTGGATTTTGCATTATGCTTTGCTTAAATTTTATACGCTGAGCATATACTACTTCTGTATCTAACAAAGACAAAGAGTATACTCAAGCTATATACATATAACTTCACCTCTGCTAGCCCATATGTGCTAGCCCATATGTACGTGCTCTGTTGTGGCCGATTCTTTGTGACCCCGTGGACTGTAGCCCACCAGGCTCCTCTGTCCATGGGGATTCTCCAGGCAAGAATATTGGAGTGGGTGGCCATGCCCTCCTCCAGGGGATCTTCCCGACCCAGGGATTGAACCTGCATCTCCTGAAGCTCTTGCATTACAGGCAGATTCTTTACCGCTGAGCCACCAGGGAAGCCCCATTTTCTTATTAAGTAAACACAAAATACTTAAATAAGCATGGAGTATATACGTCCCTGAATGTGCAAAGCCTAATTTCAGAAACTGTGCCTTAAACCTGCATGCAGAAAAAAAGTTAACATGGCAGACCTGACCGCTATCCTCGGAAAGGCCTGCTTACAAGGTTGGCCCTTGTCTGGCATCTGGAAACATGATTTGGGGAGAGTTCCCACCATAATCAGGCTTCCCTGGTGGGTTAGCAGTAAAGAATTTGCCTGTAATGCAGAAAACGTGGGAGATATAGGTTTGATCCCTGGGATGGTAAGATCCCCTAGAGGAGGAAATGGCAACCCACTCCAATATTTTTGCCTGGAATATCTCGTAGACAGAGGAGCCTGGCAGGCTACAGTCCGTGAGTTTGCAAAGTTAGAAACGATGAGAGCATGCACACATGCTCACTATTAACAAGATCTGATAAGAGTGACTCGTTGTGCCTATAGTGTTGGAAGAAACAATATGATTTATGTAGAGCACCCGCTTTCCTCCTGGGAGTCTGGAATTTTGACACTCTGGAGGCAGAGGGCACCTATGTGACCAGCCCTCAGGAAAAACCTTGGGTGCCAAGCCTCTAAAGAGCTTCCCTGGCAGTCAGCACTTCACCAGTGTTACTACAGCTTATTCCTGGGGGGTTCAAGCACATCCTCTGTGATTTCACTGGAGGAGGACCCTTGGAAGCTTAAAGGTGGTTTCCCCGAGACTTCATCCGACTAGCCTTCTCCTCTGCTGATTTGGCTCTGTATCCTATCACTAAAATAAGTTATACTCATGAGTACAGCTGTATTCTCAGTCCTCTGAGTCCTGGTGAATCACTGAACTTGGGGGTCCTTCAACACAACCTGCCTGTGTACAAGATGAGATTTCACAATGAATGGCTGAAACATGCAGAAGACCAGGCAGGGGCTCACCATCAGATTCAACTTGTGGTTGATGGCCAAGGCTGAGTGTTCCAGGGCTTTGAACACGGAGGCATAGCAGTCCCTGAGCTTGGTGTATTTGCCAACCAGGGCAATGGAACATGTTTTCTGTAACCTTTCATACCTGGGAAGGAAAACAAACTTAAAGGTTATATGCATGTAACATCACATCACAAGCGTAATGATAGCCACTGTTCTTATCCCAAGGCACTTTTTAAAACCTGAGGAACAGACGTGCCTTGAATTTGATGTACTGACTCAGATTTCCCACCCTACCCCCAAAGAATAAAAATCTGTACTCCAAGATATTTGAAAATCCTGAGAAAGCCCAACATTGGCTTATAAGAGCAAGCACAGACATAAATCCAAGGAGAAAAAGAAAAAGTTAAAAGCATTACAAATAAAAAATTAAAAAGTCTCCCCATCTCATCAACATGAGCTGTCCTTAAATTCACTTATAAGGTGACACTGTATAAGAAAATGTATTCTCAGTGTCAAAAGCAGACACTACAATATTAACTTTGTAAGGTGACATCATATGAGAAAATGCATTCAAAGTGTCTACATTAAAAATTGTTCCATTCCCAGCTGACCCACAAAAGCCAAGTTATTTATGACATTTCTGAAGAATGGTGCTGAGAGAACTATTTAAAATACTATA
>NW_011495071.1:20115528-20116081 GCF_000754665.1 Bison bison bison | reverse complement strand
CAATCACAATTTGCCATTAAAGACACAATTTTTATTGTTGCTTCTGTCAGGAGATCTGTTCAAAGTACATGAAAAACATGTG
This sequence comes from Bison bison bison, assembly GCF_000754665.1. NCBI lineage: Eukaryota > Metazoa > Chordata > Mammalia > Artiodactyla > Bovidae > Bison > Bison bison. The sequence goes on along the minus strand of NW_011495071.1, from coordinate 20,115,999 downwards.
GTCTGGTACTAAGTATGTGGAAATGTCACTCAGGGCTTGAAGATCTTTAAAGGCTCTGAAGCAAACTCTTCCCCCAGACACCTTAGAAAAATGTTACTGGGATGAGGAATATTCCTCTTTTATATCTATATCTGCAAAGAGTGAAAGAGAAGCGTGATGGAAACGAGGTAGAAGGAGAAAAACACACGAAGAGCTAAGAAGTCAAAACTGACAGCAGAGGTGACTTTCTAGGAAGGCGACTGAAGAACGTCAGAGAATGCTGCTAAACCTTTAACTTGCCACTTACTTTTATGTCGCTCTGGAGACTGCCTGCCTGCGCTTCACCTCAGCTGTACAAAGGACATAGGTAACAAAGCAAGTTGGTAGCAAGGCAACATTCCAAGATGACGTGATGGGGTGGGAGCGCATCCTGTCCCAGAGTTTGGCCCAGGTGAGCACAGCAGTCTGGCTGAGGCTTCACCCCACTCTCAC
>NW_011495071.1:20114733-20115428 GCF_000754665.1 Bison bison bison | reverse complement strand
CAGACTCCACAACTGTGAGAGAACAAATCTCTGTTGGTTTAAGCCACCCACTCTGTGGTAATTTGTTACAGCAGCCACAGGAAACTAGTACAAAAACCAAACTCTGGCTTTAAAAGCACAGAGGCATAGAGTATAGTTTAGAACTAGTTTCAATACACAGAGTTAAAATATTAAAGTTTCTCATGCTTAAAAAGGATCAGCCCCAAGTACCTAGAAAATTCCCACAAAGTGACTGATTCCTTAAGCATTCTGGAGGACAGGGGCTTAACTGTATCACCAGTCATTGGAGCACCTAAGTTCAGAAAAGGCACTTCATTCCTGGTTCTACTTAGCCCACAAATTCTAAAACACTTTTTAAATTTTAAAATGAAAAGGCAAAAGAATTTTCAATCTACTAGTTACCTATCAAAGGTCAGTGATTTTGTCACCATCAAATCACTTGTTTTATATTTTTATGAATTTGCTCATTTAAACATATTTCATGGGTTTCAATAAATCAAAATTATTATGTTTGGAAGCTCAAACTGTCCCATTTCTAACCAATGCTCTCGGTTACTCAGTTGTGGCTGACTCTTTTTGACACTATCGATTGTAGTCCACCAGGCTCCTCCATCCAGGGGATTTTTCTCAGCAAGAATACTGGAGTGGGTTGTCATTTCCTCCTCCAGGGGATCTTCCTGACCCAGGGATCAAAC
>NW_011495071.1:20113764-20114633 GCF_000754665.1 Bison bison bison | reverse complement strand
GAGGCTTCACCCCACTCTCACACCTCCACTGCCAGAGGGACGCAGGGCTGCAGTCAGCACGGCCAGTTCCTCCTTCCACACATCCCTCTCTCCACTCACTCGTGGCTTGTTTTCCCAGGGAACGAGGAGTCACGCAGCAGCCGGGTGGGACAGGGGAGGCCACTGGGCAGCCCAGCTGCCATCCAGGGAGATAAGCTAGGCCTACACCCCTGTGCCCTCCTGCGCTCTTGAACCTGCACAGTCTAGCACCTCCCTCCCCTTGTGCTCTCCATTCAGCCATCAGCCGGGTATGAGGCCTCTGAGCAGCACTGGACCTCCACGACCAAGGCTGCCCCTTTGACTTCTGTTGGCCTTCTTGTATCTATCTCTCTAGAGGCTGTACTGAGGGGACGGGGTCTAAAGAATGGACACTTCACACCTCTATGACCAATGAACCAACATCACAGCCAACATGACGCAGAGAGACTATTGCTCAATATTCCCTTTGCTTGAATCCTGAGCTCAATGGTGGCTCAAAAAACGTATGTCCCCCAGAACCTATGAATGTGTCCATAACTGGGTGGGGGTGGGGGGAACACTTTGCAGACGCAATTAAGTTAAGGATCTCCAGATGAGATCATTCTGGATTCGAATGGGCCCTGACTGCAAAGACAAGCATCCTTATAAAAGAGAAAGGAAGAAGACACAAAGGAGAAGGACATGTGGCAAGAGAGAGAGAGAATGGAGTGACATGGCCATAAGCCAAGAACACCAAGGAAGCTAGCCCACAGAGGCCAGGAGAAACACATGGGGCAGATTCTACCTCAGAGCTCCGAAACGAACCAACCCTGCTCACACCTTGATTTCCTACTTCCAGACTCCACAACTGT
>NW_011495071.1:20111976-20113109 GCF_000754665.1 Bison bison bison | reverse complement strand
ACTGCAGGCTGATTCTTTACCAGCTGAGCCACAAAGGAAGCCCAAGAATACTGGAGTGAGTAGTCCATCTTTTCTCCAGCAGATCTTCCCAACCCAGGAATTGAACCAGGGTCTCCTGTATTGCAGGTGGATTGTTTACCAACTGAGCTATCAGGGAAGCCCCCCCCAAAATATTTTGATTATTGTAACAGACATCAGTAGCCAATAGTGCCTGATGTGAAGTTAAGGCCCACAGTATTTTCTCTCAAAATTGCCACAGTATGGTACTAGCATACCCCAGTTGTATACAGATGGGAGAACAAGCCCAAAGAGATTAAGTAATCTGCCTAAACTCACACAGCTAGTGAAAGGAGAAGCTAGGGTCTGAATCTATGGTGCTTGACACCAGAGCTTACATTTTTTTAAATTGAGATATAAGTGATATATAACATTAATTAGTTCCAGTCACACATGATAATTCAATATATTTATATTTTACAAAATGGTAACCATAAGAATTCTAGTTAACATCCATCACCACACAAAGTTATAAATGTTTTTCTTATGATGAGAACTTTTAAGATCTACTCCTCAGCAACACTGAGCCTACATTTGTAACTACTGCGCCAACTGCCTCTACCTCAGCTACATGAGAAGTGAAGCAGCCAGGAGTTTATGGAGTCATGCCTCATCAACATTTAGTATAAGAAAATAGGCGATGGGGATTTCCTCTGTATACAACATCAAATTAGACAAACCTTGCTGAAATTAATATGATTGTCTTAAAGCTAAAACCTATCAGGGGTTTTTAATACCAACGCTGATAGTTCATAACTGCAGGAGAGAACAACAATGCTGTAGCCAAAACTTCCTATTCAGAAGGATTTCCTTTAAGGAATGTTAGCCAAATCTTAAAAATAAACAAAACAAAACAAAACCTATAGCATTTTAATCTGTTTAAAATATTCAGAGACTAAATAATAAATCAAAAAATTTTTGATTTATTCCAAAAAAATTTTTTTTAATTCTGGAATCCAAGTTCTTTCAATTCACTTTTCTTTAAGTAGAGCAAAATCAAAGGCCCTGCAAATCTTCAGTTCAGTTCAGTCAATTCAGTCACTCAGTCGTGTCCGACTCTTTGCGATCCCATGAAT
>NW_011495071.1:20110462-20111876 GCF_000754665.1 Bison bison bison | reverse complement strand
CCAAAATCTTCAGAGAACAGCAAAACACCCTGACAATATGCTAGAGCTTTAGATATTTCCCAAACCAAACATGCCCAGGTGGAAAGCAGACTGCTACATAGTTATCTTCTAAGGTAGACCTCAGTCCTACCCACAAAGCCAAGAATTAAGAAAGATTACATTAGTAATTCCTTTCACAGTACCTGTCAGCCATATTTCTCCACTTGGAAAGCAAACTACTTGCAGAATCCCCCATGGGCAGATCCAATCTCTCTTTAAAATATTTAATGATGCCTTGTTCCTCCAAAAGCACAGGCACTCGGTAGGTGGAAGAAACATCATGGATACATATGACCTGATTAATGATGATAAAACACCATATTTAATGGAATGACTCAAATATGCCACAAAAACATACACAAGAATGAGCCAAAACTCAAGAGAGATGGCAGTTTATTTATACTGACAAAAGAAAACCAAGAACCCAGCAACCTAAACAGGAATCAGAATTAATACAAGGTTAGTTTCATCTAATTACAAAACACTGAAGTCATTATTCTACACCCGGAACCATGGATGCTATGGTAGAATATATATATATATATGTATGTATGTATGTACGTATGTATGTATGTATGTATGTATATATATATATATATATATCCTGTGCCAGGAACTAGGAACAAAGAATACACACACACACACACACACACATATTTTAAACGTTTGAAATTTCTTGAGTTACAGGAATAACTTTGTTAGGTTAACGAGGCTGGCACTGAGATGACTTTAGGACTGGAGTTGGTCACAAGAAAAAGCAAGCAAGTCATTAGAAGGCTGGAACTTTCAGCCACCTGACTGCCAGGGAGGGGATGGGGGCTAGAGACTGAGTTCAGTCAGGTGACCAATGATTTACTTAATCATGCCTATGTAATGAAACCACAATAAAAATGGTGAACACCAGGCCTCAGGGGAGCATCCTCGTTTGTGAATATACAAATGTAATGGAAAGGTGGTGCCCCCTAACTCCATAGGAACAAAAGCTCTTGTGCCTGGGACTCTCCTAGACCTTGCCCTATGTGTCTCTTCATCTGGCTGTTCACTTACACCTTTTATAATAAAATAGTAATCATAAGCAGAGCACTTTTCTGAGTTGTGAGTCATTCTAGAGAATTATCAAATCTGAGGTGGTTACGAGAAGCTTCAACTTTGTAGTCAGCCAGGCAGAAGTGGGGTGGCTTGGAACAAGGGAAACCTGAGGCTGGTGTCTGAAGTGCAGGGCAGTCTTATAAAGGCCTACAGAGTCTGATGCTCACTCCAGCTACCGAGCGTCTGAGTTGAAATGCAGGAACCCCAGGGGTGTCAGAGATTTGGTGTTGGAACATGGATGCTTTGTACATCAGTATCCAAGACACATGGCCCAAGGCACCATCTC
>NW_011495071.1:20109266-20109961 GCF_000754665.1 Bison bison bison | reverse complement strand
CCAAGGGTTCTTAAGCTGTTTGGACATCGACAACTTGATCTATCTTTAAGACAATTGTGTCTCATCTGTGCATTCCCTGATGCAATTCAAAGTGCCAAGATGTCATTGATATGAGGCTCCATCCCAATTATTAATTAAAATTAAATCTCTGGACAGCCACAGTTCCCAGAAGTGGAAGGCATGGGGTGTGGAGCTATTTACTCATCTATCCTCCAGGCCAGAGGATTTTCAAATATCATGGTAACAGCACATCACAGAGATGCCTGTGACCTTCCACTCCCTCCTCGGCAATCCAAGTGAGAAGAGCTCGAAATGCAAGTTCATGAGGAACTAAGAAATGGGAGAATTAACTCATGTTAAAAAAAGGCAATGTGCTGACAGATGGAGACAGCAAACTTATGGTAACTAGAAGATAAGGCAAGGGTGGGGGCAGAGGAGAGAGAGAAATTGGAAAACTGGGATTGACATATACACACAACCAGATATAAAATAGATAATAATAAGAAGCTACTGTATAGCACAGGAAACTCCACTCAATACTTTGTAATGACCTATATAGGCAAAGAATCTAAAAAATAGTGGATATATGTATATATATAACTGATTCACTTTGCTGGACACCTGAAGCTAACACAACATTGTAATTCAACTGTACTTCAATAAAAAAATTGTTTAAAGCAATGTGCTAAAAAAAA
>NW_011495071.1:20106123-20109166 GCF_000754665.1 Bison bison bison | reverse complement strand
AGACTAATAAGCTAGCCTGTGGACTGACAAGATAGAACATTCTTCAGAATCTATAAAGAAAATAAACTCAGGAATTCCCTGGTGGTCCAGTGGTTAGGACTTGGTGCTTTCACTGCAGTGGCTGAGGTTCAATTCCTGGTCAGGGAACTAAGATTCTGCAAGCCATGCAGTGCAGCCAAAAAATAAAGAAAGAAAGAAAGAAAGAAAGAAAAGAAATTCCACATGGTTGAAAGTTTGGACTATCATCTGTTCTCAGAGGTCTTGGCAACCCAACTCTAAAAGCTGTATCCTCCTTCTATTTCAGAAACCAGGTAAAATGTGTGTGATATCCATACCAAGTACTATTTACAAAAAACAAACAAAACCAAGGCTTGATGACATACAGGTACAGAGGAGTGCTTTAAATCTGCCATCACATTTTTCAAAGGCGTTCAGACTTCTGCACTGACCCTGAAGCATCAGCCAGTGAATACATCAGCCTGACTCCTGAGACTCAAGAAATCTGAGTAGATGGTTTTTAGGCTTCAGAAAACCTTGAGATAATCTGAAGGAAACAAAATGTTTTTGCCAAACCTCACCCTTTTCCTGAGGATCCATCAAATCACCTTTTAAACTCCAATCCCTTGTGCCTGAGCCTTATTACAAACAAGAGACAGAGATAAGTGGATAAAAGAAAAGCCAGTTCTCAGATACACAGGTGGAAAGTCCTATAGAACAGAGGACCTGAACCCATATCACAGAAGTTTTTGTAGCAATGAATTGAACTGAAGCCATTGATGTAATCAGAAGTGATAGTGTGAATGTCACTGTAATGTGTGCTTTGGGGTGAGCTAAGCTGTAACAAGTACAAAGGAGAAATTGAAGTAAAAGCCGTAAGTGTCCTGAAAAGACAAGATACAGAGACGATAAGCAGGCTTCAAATGGTTCTCTCTCCAGAGGCTGGACTGCAAGTTTAAAAAAAAAAAATCTGCCTGGCTTTGTACCTGTAATTAAAATTTAAGGAGTGAAATACACAATCTATTTAAGGAGTCAGTAGTCTCAAGACTGTTCACTTAAGGGCAAGGGAGCCATAGTTGCATATGAGTCCCCCAAAGCTTTTATAAATGTTGTGAAAAGTAATACGATAATTTAAGAGGTGTAAAACGCTAGCATCAGCAGAAGTGCCTGCAAGGCAATCAAATCTAAAGAGCAGCACTAACCTGTTCAGGGTTCACATGACAAAACATAGAAATCTTTTCCTTCACAGCCATTTCGATGGGCGTTGAACTCCGGCAGACAATCTGTCAAAGTCCATCATGCACAGGTTAGCAGGCAAGAATTATTAAGCTGTTCACACCGCCATCGGTTTTCAGGAGGAAGCTACGTTAAATTTTGCTCTGAGAGACTTGACCGAGTCTTGACTTGACTTTATGGAGACTTGACTTCTCCATCCTTGGCATCCCACTAGGTTACTAGAAACTGGTCTGAGCACTAATACAAGCAAGTGTAACCAAACTCACCATAAATCCACTGGTAAGAAATGTCACAGCATATGTGGTGAACAGACACGAGGCTCACAAATGTTACTTCCTAAAACTACAGGAAGAAAGCCAGGCCAAGGGTTGGCAAACACTTCTCTAAAGGGCCAAATGGCAAAAGCTTTAGCTTCTGCAGCCATGCAGTCGCTGCCCTGACTCCTCAATGGTTCTGCCATGGCGCACAGGCAGCTATAAACAAATGTGGACAATGAGTGGCAGAGTGTCACAGCACAACTTCCTATAGGCAGCAGGCTTGCAAGCCCTTACTTGCCCACCCCTGATCTAGACTACTGGCCATAATTGGATTACTGCTATAAACAAGAGAAGGGCTAACCTGACCTAGCAGGCTCAGAGGGAAATCTCCCAGGTCCCAGCTCTCTCCAAAGGACCCAGGGACCACACAAATGACAGGACACTGTACTTGCCCGGATGTCAGTGTGGCCAATCAGATGAGGGCCTGGAGAAGAACAGATGGCCAATTTAGAAATGTGTGAAGCAACAGTTGATGATGAGGGAATAAACCTTCCCCAGGTCCCAGATACAAAAAGTTCAGTCACTGAAACTATTTGAGAGCTAAGACTCAGATGATGCTACAGATTAGGAAATGGAGGTCCTAGTCCACAAAACTTACCCACTCCTTAACTCACCAGATCAGGAGACAGGCCTAATCCCCTCAGCGCACGGACACTGTTTTGTGTGGGTTTGGTTTTTTGTTCTCCGGTAGCACTGGGCTGAAAAGAAATGGGTCACTGTCAGTATGCTGAACATCTGGCTCTTCTGGATAATGAATGGCTCCCTGATTTAAAAGGTGGAGTAAACAGAGCATCACAGGAAAACCTACAGGAGTTGCTGTCTACATACTTATCTGGAAAACTCACCTGTGGGACAAGGCTAACATGAATATTACAGAAATTCTCTCTTTTTGCTTTAAACTGGAATTGTCTGAACGCTTCCACAAACGGCATTCCTTCAATGTCTCCAATGGTGCCACCCAGCTGGGAATGGGGAAAAAAGACACAAGAGGTCATATAGATTCCATGGTATACAGCCTAATAGAACAATTCTTAATACACTAAGCATAAGAACTAAAGTCCCCTGAAAATGGGGGATTACTAAAAGGCTATCAACCCTTCATCTCACCAAGACTGAAACAAACTTTTTTAAAGAAAAGGAGCACTTTAAGAAAAGAGAAGGGAATTTTAAGCAGATAAAAAGACTCAGAATATACACCGCCAGGAGTGAGATCAGTTAGCTTCTACCAGTGGTCCCACTAGAAGGGAGATTTCAAATCCAGTGACAATATGAGGAAGCAGAGAGCCATCTGGCTCTGCCCGGTGTGAAATAGCATTCTCTCTCCATCTCTGCATGAGCCCACACACACACACCCACACACACCCTTCTATGTAGCTGAACAGCCTCCCTGTAATGGTAGTACTACCAGAATTAAATCACTACTATTAAAACATGCTGGCTCTCTGAAACAAGTAGTACCAAAAGCCCTGAGAATATTCCTGACAGTGTAATCC
>NW_011495071.1:20105016-20106023 GCF_000754665.1 Bison bison bison | reverse complement strand
TACATTGTACTGCCAATAAAGTTACTTAAGCATTTTACTTTAGATGAAGATAAAATTCACTTTAACCCATTCATCCTCACCATATTTAAATACTCAAAGATTATCACATGGATTTTTAAATTAATTCTTTAGCATTTGAGTATCTACTACAGGCTCAACACTATAAAGAAGCCCCCAGGAAGAATTTAGGACAACCTGCTTGCTCCTGAGGAGCTCAGAAGTGAGCGAGGAAAATAAGGCAGAGCTAAAGAACAATAAGCAAGAATAAAACTTGAGCATTAAGTGGAATGATCTGGATGTTGGGGAAGAAGAGATCTTGGTGGACCCAAGCCCAGAATTCACCACATTCCCTGGCTTCGAGTACTTGACTGGGTCCAAAATCTACTTGTAGCCCTGACCTCTCCACTGGGCTTTAAAGCCAACTTGTCCTTGATGTCTCAGATGGGTCAGTAAGTATTCAAACTTACCATGTCCCACACTGAACTCCTGATACCCACAGCCCTGGGCCTGCTTACCTCTGTGCTTCCTCCATCATCTCAGCAACAGCATCTCTTCCCAGTAGCTGGTTCAAGCTAGAGGTCTGGAAATCATCCTCAATGCACCTGCTTTTCCTTAGCCAACCCCATCCAGTGAGCTGTACCTCCAAAATATTCTTGCAAACCTCTCCACTGCTACCACCCTAGACACCCAGGCCAACATAACCTTTGGCAGGGATTACTGCAATCATCTAAGCCCGGGGTGGCTGAGATGGCCTGCTGCCTGGTTTTACACACGAAGCTGTACCAGCACACAGCCCCGCCCACTCACACATCGCCCAAGGCTGCCTAGGCACTACAATGGCAAAGTGGAGTAGTTGTGACAGAGACTCTCTCACCAGCAAAACTAAACATATTTACTATCTAGCCCTTTACAAAGTTGGCTGCCCCCAATTTTAATGGCCTCTTAGCTTCCACCCTCTCCTGTCCTACCAACTGTTTGTCATATAGCAGCAGAGTGACCTTTTAAAA
>NW_011495071.1:20103285-20104381 GCF_000754665.1 Bison bison bison | reverse complement strand
CTTCCATGCTTATATCTTTCAGCAGCTCACTGCTTCACTAAAAATAAAATCTAAACTTCTTTAGGCAGCTAACAAAAGGACCTGAATGATCTGGCCCTTGCACATGTCTCTAATCTCACCTCATGTCCCCACTCCCACCTGCCCTTTTCCCATCCCCCTACTCTCCCACCCCCACCTCTGCACTTCAATTTCACTGGCCTTTCAAGTCCTCAGACAGGCCATGCTCTTCCTTCCTGCCCCTTAGGCCCTCCTACTCACCTTCTTCATATTCACCTACTTCCCTTTTATCCTTCAGCCGAGGGAGCTGTATGCCCCTCAGAGTGCAACCTTGACCACCCACCTAAAGCACCCTGTCTGTGCCCTTCCTAGTAACACAGCACAGGGTGCCCTTATTTTATTTGAGTTCTTATCTCCTGTCTCTCGGGCTTCCCTCGTAGCTCAGTGGGTAAAGAATCTGCCTGCAATGCAGGAGACCCAGGTTTGATTCCTGGATTGGGAAGATCCCCTGAAGAAGGAAATGGCAACCCACTCCAGTATTCTTGCCTGGAGAATCCCATGGACAGAGGAGCCTGGCAGGCTACAGTCCATGGGGTTGCAAGAGTCAGACATGACTTAGCAACTAAACCACCACTCCTATCTCTCTACCCCACTAGGCTGTAAGGTCCTTGAGGGCAGGAACTTGCCTGCCGTATCTCCAGCACTAGCCCAGAGCCCTGCAGGCAGTGCTGAGAATTTAGATTAATAGGACAGGACAGAAGGTCTCGAAATTTAATATAAAGCCCTAGGTCACAGCATTCTAGTACCTGTTACCATAAGTACAACAGGATCAAACTAAGATGTACAAGGATTTCATTGTTATAGAAGAAATTATTCTTTACTAACTTTAACTAAGATAACAAAACAAAATTAAAATTCAAGTCTCCTGGCTATGGAACAGATAGAAATATATGGTCATTCTGTAAGTGAATGACAAACTTAATTATGAAAATCTGAGAAATAAAACATGCAATCAGGAAACTGGCGGGGAGGGGGAGGGTGAGGGGTGTAAGTGCTCTCTAACTATAATGCATCAGAAGCTAATGGGGAAAAAATAGGA
>NW_011495071.1:20101701-20103185 GCF_000754665.1 Bison bison bison | reverse complement strand
AAAAAAAAAAAGAGGTCTGCACTTTAAACTGTAAAGAGCCATTTTCTGGTTTTTGATGGGGGAGGTATTCTGGGAATAAGCAGGGAATCCAGAAAAGGAAGCAAAAACTGTTAAGATTATCTGCTTTTGCCCCCACATGGCCTATACTGGTACTGCATTCTCTCTGCCAATTTGCAAAGTACCATTACCTCTCCTTTGGTTCACCATTATCTTCACTGTGATAAGAAACTTTCAGTATGATTACCAGAGTAGTCACGACTGAAGTGACTTAGCAGCAGCAGCAGCAGTCCTAAGTTAAGTCTCTTCAAGTACAACAGGGAAAATATCACCCATAACAACATTTTAAGATCTATGCAAAGCCGAAACTGAAGCAGCAGCAAGCAAATCTATGAGATGTGCCATGTCCACTTCACCTTTAAGGAAAGGAATCTTTCTCCGAAAGTTGCTGAGAGAATAAATCTTAAAAATTCTCATCACAAGAAAAAAAGGTTGTTTAACTATGTGAGTTGATGGATGTTGACTAAATTTATTATGGTCATCTATTCACAATATATACATACATCAAATCATTATGTTGTATACCTAAAACGAATACAATGTTATATGTCAGTTATATCTCAATAAAGCTGCAGAAATTTTTAATTAAAATGTAAAAATAAAACTAAAGGAGTCCTTACATAGGTATAACTGAATCTGCTGTACAGCAGAAATTAACACAACATTGTAAATCAACTATACTTCAATAAAATTAAATATATATATACAAGAAGATTAAGACAACTTTTTAAAAAATTGTTTTATTTATTGGACACACAGCATGTGGGATCTTAGTTCCTCAACCAGGGATCGAACCCATGCTCCCTCCATTGGGAACTCAGAGTCTTAACCACTGGACCACCAGGGAATCCCCCTAAGACAACTTTTATAATTAAAAAAAAAAAGTAAAGAAGGCCTTTTTGGGGGGAAAGAAGAAATCTTTTATTCCTTTAAGTCAGGTGTAAACTATTCCAGGCTCATGCTTGGATGACCTGCAGTGATAGGAATAAAGTCTGTCAGCTCCACTGGTCTAAGGAGCAGAGGGCTCATCTGCCAAAAAAAGGCTTTGGAGACATTTCAACAGCTTCTACATGTTTAAAACTAAAAATCAGCTTTCGTGGTCCTTTTTAAAAATCTTACATTGTGCACAAGCACAATTGTTGAGCACAACTTAAAATGAACCCAAAAGGATACCTGATTTGTGTCCAATAAGCAAATATAAACAACAAGGTTGATTAGAGAAGGGGTTTTGCTGAGGACAACTTGGCACAGTATAAAAGCTTTGTTCAAAGAGGATTCTAAAAAAACAATAGCTAGAAAAGCTAAGAAGATGAAAAAGAAGTGTTAAGAAGACTTCTCCCATGGCCAAATAGGGCTTATATTTTTTGGTGAAGTTCAGCAGCAGCTCAATTACATTTTAAAAAATACATTTCCTTTTCTCTTTTTTG
>NW_011495071.1:20100947-20101460 GCF_000754665.1 Bison bison bison | reverse complement strand
CTTTTGAGCCCAGGGGCCAATTCTGGGAAGATCCTTTCTCTTTCCTGTTGCTTGAACAACAGCAAAAATCAGTGAAAGCACTAGACCAGCACAGTCCAACAGAAATATAATGTGAGTTATGTACATAATTTTAAAGTTTTTAGTTGCCATATTTAGAAAAGCAAAATTAAACTGGAGAAATTAATTTTAACACTACATTTTATTTAGCCCAGTATATCCAAAATATTATCATTTCAACATATCGCCAATTTTTAAAAAATTATTAGGTGCTTTACATTCTTTTTTTTTTAATACTAAGTCTTTGAAGTCCAGTTATATTTTAAAGTCACAGCACACCTCAGTTTGAATGGTCTGCTTTCACGTGTTCCACAGCCCCATGTGGTGAGTGGCTACCATACTGGACAAGGTGGTACTCTGCAATAAACAATCAGTGTAAACCAAAGGAGTGAGGGCTTGTCCATCCCTCTGCTGGGCTTGAATAAAATCAATCTTGGACTGATCTTTAAGATACTG
>NW_011495071.1:20100015-20100836 GCF_000754665.1 Bison bison bison | reverse complement strand
AAGATCCCCCCGCAGGAGGGCACGGCTACCCACTCCAGTATTCTTGCCTGGGAAATCCCATGGACACAGGAGCGTGGTGGGCTACGGTCCATAGGGTTGCAAATAGTCGGACATGACTGAAGAGACTTACCACAGCTAAAGGATGTAGGTGTACTTCCTGCTGTGACAGATGAGGATACAGCTCTCTGGTACCCCTATCCCCAGATCCCAATCTAACTGGTAATACTACTGGTTACTAACCTGAGATACTTTTGCTTCCTTTTTCAGCCAGCTACTAACAGTATCTATAGACCCTCACAGGGTTAAATGAGAGTGTGCTCTCCCTCTCTGCCTCCAGCACTCCTTCTCACTTCCACCTCACGACACAGTTTTTTGTGTGTGTCAGTGCCATGCTGATAAGCGATCCAGCTGGGCTATGAACCCAAGCAGTCTGGCTCCAGACTCTTAACCACTAAGCCAAACACTGTTTTGGGGGCCATGATAGAAATTTGAACCCACTATCTCGTTGTTTAGTCATTAATTCATAGCCAACTCTCTGCCACCCCATGAACTTCAGCATGCCAGGCTTCCCTGTCCTTCACTATCTCCCGGAGTTTGTTCAAACTCGTGTCCATTGAGTCAGCAGTGCTATCTGGCCGTGTCATCCTCTGCCATCCCTTTTGCCACTTGCTCCCAATCTTTCCCAACTTCAGATTCTTTTCCAATGAGTCGGCTCTTTGTATCAAGTGGCCAAAGTATTGGAGCTTCAACTTGAGCATCAGTCCTTCCGATGAATATTCAGGGTTGATTTCTTTTAGGATTGACTGGTTTGATCTCCTTGC
>NW_011495071.1:20099504-20099915 GCF_000754665.1 Bison bison bison | reverse complement strand
TGAATAAAATCAATCTTGGACTGATCTTTAAGATACTGATATTGTTAAATGGCACCTTCCAGTTGGCATTAATTTGTGCTTTTTCAAAAATTAAAACAATGCATGCACATGGTTAAAGAAACAAATCGTACAGCAGAACTTACAATAAAAAGCAAGAGTTCCCTGCCCCACTCTTCCCTCTCCCAAGTTTGATTCCCCAAAACAAGTACTTTAACTTCTCTGTTGGGATTTCTTCTGGTGACCTCCATATCTCTAAACCAAAGTTCATCCAGCTCAGCTTTCTTGACTTAGTCATTTCAGACACCCTCTTGGACTTCCCAGGTGGGGCTGGTGGTAAAGAACCCGTCTGCCAATGCAGAAGACATAAAAGATGCAGGTTCGATCCCTGGGTTGGGAAGATCCCCCCGCAGA
>NW_011495071.1:20097963-20098181 GCF_000754665.1 Bison bison bison | reverse complement strand
ATCTACTTCTCACCTGCTTTGCAACCTGAAGGTGATTTAAACGGGGTGGGAAACTAGCATCCTAACCCTACCATGCAGTTCAGTTCAGTTCAGACCAGTCGCTCAGTCATTTCCGACTCTGCGACCCCGAGGACTGCAGCAGGCCAGGCTTCCCTGTCCATCACCAACTCCTGGAACTTGCTCAAACTCATGTCCATCCACTCAGTGATGCCATCCAA
>NW_011495071.1:20095934-20097863 GCF_000754665.1 Bison bison bison | reverse complement strand
ACCACTAAGCCAAACACTGTTTGGGGGCCATGATAGAAATTTGAACTTGGGCAGTCTGCCTCTAAGATACAAAAAATGTTCATTATTCTCCTCTCCTGCCTGGCAGTTAGATCAACTGACATTTAGATAAGGAGTACATGGATGTTATTCTCATTCTGAACACTGAGAGGAAGGGAAGCAGTGAACACGTGGCAAGTAAAAATACTATGCTCTTTCTTTAAACAGCTAATACTCACTTCTCACCTCCAAATTACCTCTACAGTTGGACTTCCCTAACTCCATCTTTACTTTCAAAGCATTTTGCAAATAGCACTGAGTAGAATGCATTCTGCAACTGTTTGGTCCCCACTTACAGACTGGTGCATGCCCACCCCAGGAATACTCATCCAGTTTAAGCCAATCTCGCCCACTGACTTGTGACCAAAAGAGCAAAGACCATCTATATTGCTCCATGCTGTAATCCTACCTCCTAGCTGGGTGTCCAGCATACATGATACCATCTATTCACATTCCTTGAATGAAGGAAGATCAGCTGCTTAAAAACCCATAAGGAAGGGACTTCCCTGGCAGTCCAACCATTAAGGGTTAAGACTTCCTGCTTCCATGGCAGAGGGCGCAGGTCTGACCCATGGTTGGGGAACTAAGATCCCACATGTCCACAGGGTGCGGACAAAAAAATTAACAAATAAAATAAAAATCTCAGTAGTTCCATATTAAAAAAAGTGTTTTTTTAACTCATAAGGATACAAACTTATAAAGAAATAAAGTTCCATGCTTGCCTCAATAACGCATATTTGGGGCTCTTCCTTATGACCATCCACAGGCACCATGGCTTGATTCATAACCCACTCCTGGACAGCATCAGTAATGTGAGGGACAACTGCAGAAAGAGGTAATAATTAGCACAAAAGTGTATTTCAGTGTCACGGTTATGAGAAATGAATGTATTAGTGTCTGTTGACCTCCCAAATAACCTGAAAGCCACCTGGCAAATGAGACAAGCTCCAGTCCTAGTGTTACTATCCATATCCCTGAAATTAATATTACTGACCCAACACAGATTTAGTCATTTAATGTTATGCCATCTCTTTTGAAATCCACCAACCCCAGAGAAACACAGAGCAGAAGTGCCATCTTTGAAGCAACTAGAAAACATCTAAAATGCCAACTAAAAACTGTGCAAGGAGGGCTGCTAAGGGTGCTGAATGCCAAATTCCTAGGGGAAGAAGGACGCAGAGTGGCCCAGCCCTGCAAACCCTGGGCAGCCCACCAGCCAGTGGGGAGGAGTCACTGAGAGGATGTAGAGGAGGCCTGCAGGCTGACCAGAGGCCCGCAGCGGCTACTGTCAGCTGAAGAGGCTAAAAGGTGGCATCTCCACAAGCACGAAGCTCCGGGCTAAGTGCTGAGCAAGCCTGCAGCAGCTAGTCTCAGCCAAAGAAGCAAAAAAAAAGTGTTTTTGTTTCTAATTAAGTAACCTAATACAACGTAAGAAGGAGAAATGGTGGCCTCTGGGAAACTGACGTGGAGAAGCACCTGTCAAGTCAGTCACCTGCCCCACCAGCCCTTGGGGCTCCCAGGCACCCCTCCCCCTCACTCCAGGCGGGAGGAAGTCGTCTCTGATTGGTGCGTTTGGAACGACCCATTGCAGCATGCCCAGCCCAATACCTTTCTGTGAGGACTGGGTAAGTCAGCTCTCCCTCCATGTGGGCAGCACAGGCACTCAGACTGCAGGTCCAGGTTTGGGACCTTGCCCTTTCCCTAATTTGGGGAGGTGACTGGTATGAGGCAGCAAACTCTCCCTCCCTCGGGTTTTCCCAATAGAGAAAAACTATTAGAAAGCACAGCTGCACCAATAGAGATCTAAGCCACACCATCCAGTGTCGGCAGTAACATAGCTGATCTTTTGAGCTCCATCTGTCCAATTTCTTT
>NW_011495071.1:20091508-20095834 GCF_000754665.1 Bison bison bison | reverse complement strand
AATTTCATGGCTGCAATCACCATCTGCAGTGATTTTGAGCCCCCCAAATAAAGTCTGTCACTGTTTCCCCATCTATTTGCCATGAAGTGATGGGACTGAATGCCATAATCTTAGTTTTCTGAATGTCGTTGAGTTTTAAGTTAGCTTTTTCACTCTCCTCTTTCACTTTCATCACGAGGCTCTTTAGTTCTTCTTCACTTTCTGCTATAAGCGTGGTGTCATCTGCATATCTGAGGTTATTGTTATTTCTCCTGGCAATCTTGATTCTAGCTTGTGCTTCATCCAGCCTGGCATTTCACATGATGTACTCTGCATATAAGAAGCAGGGTGACCACATACAGCCTTGACATACTCCTTTCCCAATTTGGAACCAGTCTATTGGTCCATGCCTGGTTCTAACTGTTGCTTCTTAACCTGCATATAGATTTCTCAGGAGGCAGGTAAGGTGATCTGGTATTCCCATCTCTTGAAGAATTTTCCACAGTTTGCTGTGATCTACACAGTCAAAGGCTTTGACGTAGTCAATAAAGCAGAAGTAGATGTTTTTCTGGAACTCTTGCTTTTTTGATGATTCAGTGGATGTTGGCAATTTGCTCTCTGGTTCCTCTGCCTTTTCTAAATCCAGCTTGAACATCTGGAAGTTCATAGCTCACACACTGTTGAAGCCTGGCTTGAAGAATTTTGAGCATTACTTTGCTAGCCTGTTCCCTACCACATAGGAACTTATGAATACAAGGGGTAACGGTTGCAGAGGACAAAAGAGAATAATCAGAATTGTTAGGTAGGAAGTTAGCCATGAGCAAGAGGGGTGGTCTAGCCGAAAAGGATGCAAGCTGATGTCTAAACACCAACCCAGACACACCCAGGAGAGCTCACAATATGCTACAGAAATAACCACAGTGGCTTCTCCAACTCCAGCATATGCGCCCTTGATGCACAGCTGTGTCCTCAAGTAACCGTAGCCAGCTTTAAGGGTTCATAAATATTCTATACATACATACATCTGATTATAACAGACTGAATTATGGGAAGGACATGTACAATACAGCCTGTTATTATGTAACCTGCAACTGTCAATCAGCCTTGTGTGTATGCCAATTTGCATTCCCTTTCCTGATTGGTGGTGGGTACAAGCCCTATTTTGCATAGGACAGAATCAAGAGGAGACAGGGAGTATAAAAAGGGAAGCCAAGTGGGAGTTGTTACCACCCCTTTGCCGTTGGTCTGCTCCCATGTCTTGGGAGTGTCTGCTTAATAAAAGAACTATCTGTTTCCACTAGAATCAATCTGATATTTTGTAGAAGTAAACCAACCTGACAGAAACATGTGACCAATGGAAAAGGTTGGTGAAAAAAGTCATCATGTTGCCCTCCTGTTCAATCCCATGTTCCTTCCTACTGCTATTCTTCAAAAGGAAGTAATCATCATCAATGCAAAGATTCAAGAAAAAAGTAGAAAAAGAACATATTAAGGACAAAAATTGACTCAGATCTACACCCAATCAGATATGTGATGAAGATTCCCTATGGATTTCATAAATAAAAGCTAAAGAGAGAAAGATAAAGAGGGCAGAAAAGGGGGCTAAAGGAAACAATGACATTAGTAACAAAGAAAAGACTGATGAAAATACAATCAGGAACATGGAGGATAAACTTGAAGTTTGCATGGTGACATGGTAATAGACACCGTAGTGATCATTTTCAAATGTATAGAAATACCAAATCACTATGCTGTATAACAGGAACTAACATAGTGTTGTAGGTTATGAAGTTGCTCAGTCATATCCAGCTCTTTGCGACACCATGGATTGTAGCCTCCCAGGCTCCTCTGTCCATGGGATTTCCCAGGCAAGAATACTGGAGTGGGTTGCCATGCCCTCCTCCAGGGGATCGTCCCAACCCAGGCATCAAACCCAGGTCTCCCACATTGCAGGTGGATTCTTTACCATCTGAGTCATCAGGGAAGCCCCATAGGTTAGTTGTAGGTTAGTTATACTTAAAAAACAAACGGGAAAAAATATATCAGATTTGTGGTTATGGGTCAGGGGAATGGATGTGTGAGTGTGTGCTCAGTCATTTCGATTCTTTGTGACCCCATGGACTGTAGCCCACTAGGCTCATCTGTTCATGGGATTTTCCAGGCAAGAATACTGGAGTGGGTTGCCATTTCCTTCTCCAGGGAATCTTCCTGACCCAAGGACTGAACCGGCATCTCCCATGTCTCCTGAACTGCAAGCAGATTCTTTACCACTTGAGCCAATGAAAGCAGATAAAAGGTACAAAATTCCAGTAATAAGTACTAGGGATGTATTGTACAGCATGATAAATATATTAATTATGCTAAATCGCTTCAGTCGTGTCCGACTCTGTGCGACCCCAGAAACAGCAGCCCACCAGGCTCCCCCATCCCTGGGATTCTCCAGGCAAGAACTGGAGTGGGTTGCCATTTCCTTCTCCAATATTAATTATATACATTAATAATTAACATGGTTCTAAGTTCTATAAATTAAAAGAGTAAATCCTAAGAGCTTTCATCACAAGGGAAACAATTTTTGTCTATTTCTTTAATTTTGCATCTATATGAGATGACGGATATTCACTAAAGTTATTGTGGTCACCATTGTATGATGTCAAATCATTACGCTATACACCCTAAACTTATACAGTGCTGTACGTCAATTATATCTCAATAAAATTGGAGGTGGGGAAAAAGAAGGAAAGAAAAGAACAGAGGGATTTGAGAAGGACTGAAGCTTATAAAGCACAGGGACCTCCTCATCTTTAGGTCTATTTTAAGCAGAGAGTGCTCAGCCAACAGGGCCCTCTAGTGTTTGTGGAATATAATACCTTGTACTGTTTTCCCCAGGTAATCGCCACGCCTCTCTTTATTGATCACATGTTGATATATCTTCCCAGTAGTGATGTTGTTGTCTTTATAAAGATTAATATCCAAGAACCTTTCATAATTTCCAAGGTCTAAATCAACTTCTCCACCATCGTTTAAGACAAACACTTCACCTGGGATAAAAAGGCAATGTAAAAATTAAAAATTTGCTTCCAGTAGATTATTTTCCAAAGATGAACACAATATATTAAAAAGCTTGTAAAAGACATTTATAAGCCATAGTCTATCACTATTTCCTTATTTTAATTGGAAAATTGAGTAATTCTAATCTACCCATGATAATGCATTAGAAAAATTCTAGTATTCTATAATGGTAGTTTTTAAATGCTTACTGAAATTCTGTCTTCAAGATTTAGCTTTTCCAAACTCATTATATACCATATGAGAAAGGGACTTTCAAACAGCAGTTTTAAAAACAAATAGCAACTGACTTTGAAGCATCGGTATCCTAGACTCTGAAATTGGCATAAGAAAATTTTCATTGACTCCCATCTTGGGTAAAGACACTATTAAACAGACAGTGGATGAAAAGCAGAGCCTCCATTAGCCCACGGGGTGACTTGGTGAAACTGAGGCCAAAAAGAAAGTGAGCAATAAGCCACCACCTGCACAACAGCACCGTCGAGAAGGATATAGATGAAGACTTAATCACACTACGGGCACCTGTGGTGACTACTGGTTATGCATCTGGGTCTCCAGTGTTACTAAGGGCATCAATTTGGAGGACAATGTCCTAATGCCACCTTGTCAGAAATGAACCTCTCCCTGATTAATAAAATTCTATCATTTACTTCTATTGCTAGATGTTCACAGCATAAAAAAAAAAAAAAGGAAAGGTGGGCTAGCTTCTGAACCTAATCTGAAGCCTTTTATACTCTCATTTATGTATTTCTCATAAGGTACCAGTGGGATCGGAAAGATCTCTAATTTTAAAGACAAAACAACAAAATAATGAAACTCCAATATTTTGTATTTCCCAAATTCCATTTCTAGTTCAAATTCTACTTTCCAATATTTATCAAGAATCACCGATCTATGGGAAAGTCTTTGTACTTTCATCATTTTAACTTCTGACAAATAGGGGAAGATCTCTGAAATCTCTTAGTTAATTCAGGCCAAGTCCAGTTTGATAATAATCCAGGTATACAGCAAAGGTCTTGAAATTTTAGATTCTTAAATTTTAAAAGTAGTATCTATTATGTTCCTAGGAGAAAAAGAAGGGCTTCCCAAGTGGCACTAGTGGTAAAGAACCCAACTGCCAATGCAGGAGACATAAAAGACGCAGGTTCGATCCCTGAGTTGGGAACATCCCCTGGAGGAGGAAATGGCAACCTACTCCGGTATTCCTGCCTGGAGAATCCCATGGACAGAGGAGCCTGGAGGGTTACAGTTCATAGGGTCACAAAAAGTCAGACATGATTG
>NW_011495071.1:20088424-20091151 GCF_000754665.1 Bison bison bison | reverse complement strand
AATAAGAAGAAAAGTTCAAAATTTTACTTCAGAGACATAAAAGCAGGTATGAACAGAATGAAAGCCACTTATAAAGTTCCTGGATAGGCCAGTCAATAATTTCAGTGTTTAATTCTTCCCCAAATTAATTCATAAATTTAAAGGGCAAGTTTGATAAAAGGTCTCTGAAGTTAGTCTTAAAGACAACTAACATTTTGAGGTTAAAAAAAAAGGAGAAAAGGCATAATGGGGAAAGTTCTGACCTACTTGATAATAAAAAGCTATAGCTATTAAAATGGTGTGTGTGTGTATGTGTGTGTGTGCATGCTCAGTTGTGTCCAACTCTTTGCAACTTCATGGACAGTAGCCCACCACGCTCCTCTGTCCATGGAATTTCCCAGGCAAGAATACTGGAGTGGGTTGCCATTTCCTACTCCAGATCATATGGTGGGCAGGGATAAACAAAGAGATCTGAACAGAACAGAATAATAAGGGAGAAATTTAGTGTATATTAAAAGGTGGTATTTCAAATCAATGGAGAAAGGATTAAATCTTTGATAACTGTGATTAGGAATAGTTACTAACCTCATCTTCATCTTTCATCAAATAAAATTCCAGATGTATTAACAATATTAAAGTAAAAGCAAATGGTGGTGATCATTTTGAAATCTATGAGTGTTGCGTGCTAAGGTGCTTCAGTTGTGTCCAACTCTGTGTGACCCCATGGACTATAGCCTGCCAGGCTCTTCTGTCCATGGGATTCTCCAGGCAAGAGTACTGGAATGGGTTGCCATTTCCTTCTACAGGGGATCTTCCTAACCTAGGGATCGAACCCGCGTCTCTTATGTCTCCTGCATTGGCAGGCAGGTTCTTTACCACTAGTGCCACCTAGAAAGCCCTTGAAATGTATAAAAACATCAAATCACTATGTTGTGCACCAGGAACATAGTGTTATAAGTCAATTATACTTCAAAAGCAAACTCATAGAAAAAGAGATAAGATTTGTAGTTCCCAGAAGCAGGGGTAGGACTTTGTGGAATTGGTGAAGG
Organism: Bison bison bison; assembly: GCF_000754665.1. Taxonomy (NCBI): domain Eukaryota; kingdom Metazoa; phylum Chordata; class Mammalia; order Artiodactyla; family Bovidae; genus Bison; species Bison bison. The sequence goes on along the minus strand of NW_011495071.1, from coordinate 20,090,123 downwards.
CAATCAAAAGGTACAAACTTCCAGTTATAATATAAATAAGTATTAGAGATATAAATGTAAAACATGATAAATATAATTAACACCACTCTACGTTCTATATGAGAGTTTTTAGAGCATAAATCCTAAGAGTTTTCATCACAAGGGAAACAATTTTTCACTATTTCTTTAAGCTTGCATCTGTATGAGATCATGGATATTCACTAAACTTATTGTGATAATCATTTCATGATATATATAAATCAAATAATTATGCTATATACCTTAAGCGTATATAGGTATAAGTGCTGTATGTCAATAAAACTGGAAGAAAAAAAATAAAGTAAAAGCAAATGAAACTCTAAAAATGCCAGAAGAAAATACAGATATTTAAATATTTCTGGGTCAGTGAAGCTAACAGGTGACATCAAAGGCAGAAACCATAAAGGAAACAGTGGATATATTTAGTTACATAAACAGTAAAATGAAATTTATCAGCAGCAAACAGAGGTAATATTAAGACAAACTGAAAACAGGGTAGAAATATATTCATGTGGTAAGTATATGTTAATATACTCTGCACAAAGTATTTTTGAAAATCGTTTTTAAAGATCCAAAGGAAAATTGTCATAACACATGGCGTTAGTCAATTTCGCTGCCTACCAAACAACCTTAACATCTCAGCAACTTATAAAACATCTATTGATTTCTCCCTCATGTGACATAGGGGATGTGGGTCAGTTGTGAGTCTACCCCATGTCTTCTTATTCCAGGACTCGGGTTGAAGGAGAAATCTCTCTATGGGGCAGGCAGCTTGAACAGCAGAGGGCAGAAACACAAGATGGACTGAGTGAAATTATGCCATCGCCTATGCTTCAACAAAACATATGTCATATTCACTAAAACCCTACAGAGCAAAACAAATCACATGGCCAAATAAGGTGACCGACCTCTCTGGTTTGCCCAGGAGTAAAAGTATTCCCAGGATTCAAGACTTTCAATTTCAAAAACAGGAAAGTTCCAAACAAACCAGGAAGAGTTCATTACCCTATGCGGCCAAAGGTCAAAGTCAGTGGGGCGTGGAAGTTTACTCACAGAAGGAAGTCAATAAATATATGATTTACCATAGACTCGAATAAGCCATTTCACCAACAAAATGAAAATCAAAGAAATCTAAATTAACATAATGAGATACTCTTCTTTGGTTTTTCATTTACTCTCAGGTTAGTAAAGTTTAAAAAGAATAGTATTCAGCAAAGGTATAAAGCAAACTAAAAAACCTGAAAAACATATCTACCCACCAAATCAGAAATTTTGTATCTAGACATTTATGTTAAAAAAACTGTTTAAGTTTCTTGTCACAGTGTTGCTTATAATATCAATAAATTGGAAAGGATTTCCTATTATTGTGCAGATTCTGTGCAACCTTTAGAAGTATAGAATTTATTAAAATGTCTTCAGGATTAACAGGTACACACTACTGTATATAAAATAAGCAACAAAGATCTACTGTATAGCACAGGAAACTATATTCAATATCTTGTAATAACCTATACTGGAAAAGATTCTGAAAAAGTGTGTGTATATATATATACACACAAAGGGAATGGCAACCCACTCCAGTATTCTTGCCTGGGAAATCCCATGGATAGAGGAGCCTGGTGCACTACAGTCCATGGGGTCAAAACATTCAGACATGATTTAGTGACTAAACCAGCACCAC
>NW_011495071.1:20088047-20088324 GCF_000754665.1 Bison bison bison | reverse complement strand
CACACACACACACACACATACACACACACAAGGGAAATTGACAGAGGGAAAACATAAAGAAGTGGCTAGAAACAAAAATGAAATTATGATCCAAAGTTATTGCCTCTCTAGCATGGAATGAATGGAGGGCTTCCCAGGTGGCTCAGTGGGTAAAGAACTTGCCTGCAACGCAGGAGATGCTGGAGATCTGGGTCAGGAAGATCTCCTGGAGGAGGGCACAGCAACCCACTCCAGAATTCTTGCCTGGAGAATCCCATGGACAGAGGAGCCTGGTGGC
>NW_011495071.1:20087019-20087947 GCF_000754665.1 Bison bison bison | reverse complement strand
CTTCCGTCTATGGGGTCGCACAGAGTTGGACACGACTGAAGCGACTTAGCAGCAGCAGCAGCAGCAACACAGTATGTTCATTTCATCAAGTGGTATACATATGATTTATACACTTTCTTGCTTGTATATGAAAAGTTTAAAAGGAAAGTATGTAAGGCCTTGTGCCTTTTTAAAAATAATTAGTATAGAGAATTCCCTGACAGTGCAGTGGTTAGAACTCCATACTTCCAGTGCAGGGGTACAGGTTCAATCCCTGGTCAGGGAACTAAGATTCTGCAAGCTGTGCAGTGTGGCCAATAAATAAATAAAAATAATGAGTATATACATAAAATTTTCAACATTAATAATAATTATTCCAAGTGGTGGGAAATGGATGATTTTTATTTTCTTTAGGTCATTCTATATTGTCAATATAGTCTATATTGTCTCATTTTTTTTCTTAACAATGAGATGTTGAGAAATATATTATCCTTATGATAAAAAAATAACAATAATCCACACTACAAAAGGTACAGTGAGAATGGTATCCTCACATACTGCTTTCCAAAAGTGTGGACTAATTTAGAATGTCATCAGCAATCTTAAAAATGTATCAATAACCATGAGAACCTTCACAGATCCATAATGATCCAGCAACTCTACTTCTGGAATGCTATCTTAAAATTACCCAGATACAAGAAAGAACTGCAATTTGACCCAGTGCTTTATGGGGTGGCGGGGGTGTTCTCCCTCATACCGTGCTCATAAGGTGAAAAAGTGCCTGCATCGATGTTTATATAGGGGTCAATTTTGATGGCAGTCACTCGGAGTCCACATGATTTTAGAATCGTCCCAATGCTGCTGGCAATGATCCCTTTACCGATGCCCGAGATGACCCCACCAGTGACCAAGATGTACTTCATTGGCAGAGGAGTGGCTGGGGGGCCGG
>NW_011495071.1:20086308-20086919 GCF_000754665.1 Bison bison bison | reverse complement strand
CAAGAGTTATATCCTTAATTTATTGGATTGTCTGTTGGCATGGATTGCCTTTCTAAATTTCCTATACTCTGTCTAATTTCATGGTAGCTAGATGCCTACGAACAACATTCCTGAGAATCTCCTGTAAAGAGTATTTTGGCTTACATTTGGCCAATGATACAGAATTATGAAAGAGTTGAGGATGGAAGAAAAGCTGAAGTCATTGTTCTTTCCCTGGTGGTCATGCACAGGTGTGTAAGCTGCAGTGGCTTCTTGGTGTAATACTATGAACCATACACCAAGATTGTGCAGAAGATGTGAGTTTCTGAGGCGTCTTTTCAAGTGATTGAACTGGATGGTTGTGCTAACTTCCTACTCCCCTGAAACTTAGTGGTGAAATGGAGCTATAATAGCCTTCCTTGAAGTTAATACTTCAAAAACCTCTAATGGTTTATATTAGCACTTATTTATATTATTCCTCAAAAGAAATACCTAGACTGAATCCTTACTGACAGTTAAAGGGTAGATAAGCAAAAGCATCCTTCAAATGGTACAGGTAGACCTCAAAGGAAGCTTGTTTGTCATGGTTTAGGCTCTGTATGGGGAAAAGTGAAAGTGAAGTTGCTCAGTCG
>NW_011495071.1:20085397-20086208 GCF_000754665.1 Bison bison bison | reverse complement strand
CTTTCATGTCGATATTCAGGACGCTGTGGATACTTTCTGCAAGCAAAATGTCTGGCTTCATTACCCTGATGTTACATTTACCCCAACTTTCATGTGACAAACTTCATCATAAGAAGCCAAAATTCTCTAAGATTCAGAGGCATAGTAAAATGTTTAAGAGATCAGGCTCTGTAGTCAGATCTGTACAACCTGTACCTGTTTCTTCATCTATGAAATGAAATAAAAAGTACCATTCGTTTGGAATATTATTCAGCACTAAAAAGAAATGAGCTATCAATCCACAAAAAGACACGAAGGAAACTTAATGCATGTTACTAATTGAAAGAAGTCACTCTGAAAAGGCTACATACTGTACGATTCCAACTATATGACATTCTGGAAAAGTCAAAACTATGAAGACAGTAAAAAGATGAGTGGTTTTCAGGGGTTATTGGGGAAGGGTGAATAGGAGGAGTACAGAGTGTTTTGCTAGGGCAGTGCAACTATTCTGTATGATACTATAATGGTGGATACAGGCCATTATATATTTGTCCAAAATCATAGAATGTGTAACGCCAAGAGTGAATTCTAATGAAACCTGTAGACTTGGAATGGTAATGATGTGTAGGTTCACTGATTAACGAATGTTCCTCTCTGGTTCAGGATGTTGACAACAGGGAACACTGTGGGTACGGGACAGGAGGTATATGGGAACTCAGTACTTTCTGGTCAGTTTTGCTGTGAACCTAAAATTGCTTTAAAAAATAGTCTATTTTTAAAATCAATATTCAAATATGCCAACATTTTAAAAAATCTTGCAGGTGGTTGTGAG
>NW_011495071.1:20084850-20085297 GCF_000754665.1 Bison bison bison | reverse complement strand
TCTGGGAGTTGGTGATGGACAGGGGAGCCTGGCGTGCTGCAGTCCATGGGGTCACAAAGAGTCCGACATGACTGAGGGACTGAACTGAATTGAACTTGGTATTTCTCATCAAATCCTGAGTGAGAATCCTCTGACTCCATCCTATGAAAGTCACAGTTTTATCTGTTTAAAAACCTTTTTATCTTAAAATAATTAAAGACTTCCATCCAGGAAGTTGAAAGGTAGTACTGAGATTTCTGTTTACCCTTCACTCAGCTTCTTAGGATAGTTAATGCCTTATATAACTTATAGTATATTATCAAAACCAGCAGATTGTTATTGGTGCAACCTATAGACATTATTCACATTTACCAGTTTTGCATGCACCTCTGTATACATGCATGTGTAGGTCTATGCAGTTTTATCACATGTATAATTCATGTAACCAGCATCAGGATACAGAGCTGT
>NW_011495071.1:20084166-20084750 GCF_000754665.1 Bison bison bison | reverse complement strand
GAGCTAAGGTATAAGTCAGAGGTCAGGAAACCAGGGCCCACAGGTCACACCTGGCCCACTGTCTATTTTTGTACGGTCCCCAAACTAAGACTGTTTTTACATTTTAAATGATTGAGAAATGATCAAAAGAATATTGCATGACACATTAAAATTAAATGGAACAAAAAAATTATATGAAACTCTAACTTCAGTGTCCACAAATCAAGTTTCATTAACACGCAGCCACACCCATCATCTACATACTGTCTAGGGTGCCTTTCTGGCTACAATGGCAGAGTTGAGGAGCTGGGAAAACAGAGGCCTCTGGCCCATAAAACCTGAAATATTTATTATCTTTCATGGAAAATGTTTGCTGATATCTGGCTTAGAGGGGGTCAAATCAACTCCTATATTAACATATTGTTGTTGTTGTTCAGTCACCCAGCAGCATGCCAGGCCTCCCTGTCCCTCACCATCTTCTTAAGTTTACCCAAGTTCATGTCCATTGTATCAGTGAGGCCATCCAGCCATCTCATCCTCTGACACCCTCTTCTCCTTCTGCCCTCAATCATTCATCAAGGACTTTTCCAATGAGTCAACTGTTC
>NW_011495071.1:20082481-20084066 GCF_000754665.1 Bison bison bison | reverse complement strand
TTTAGAGTCATCCCCACCCCTATGGCCAGCCTCACCCCTGGCAACCACTCATCTATTTTCTATCTATGACTCTTTTGTGTATAACCTTCACACTTGCTAAGAAGAAAAGTTTTAATCTCTCACAGAGACAAAGCAGATTAACAGGCAGTTTTTCAATGTCAATGGGATTTTCAGACTTGATTTTAAATAAATTCACTGACATTTTTGATACAGTGAAGTGTTTCTAAGAGTGTCCTTTGTATGGGCACAACCTACTTCAAGGGAAATAAATGTTCATTTCAAAATTGTGCTTTAAATATGCATGAAACTGGTATGTCCTGCTTTACCAGGTTCAGTTCAGTTCAGTTCAGTTGCTCAGTTGTGTCAGACTCTTTGCGACCCCATGGACCGCAGCACGCCAGACCTCCCTGTCCACTCAAACTCATGTCCACTGAGTCGGTGATGCCATCCAACCTCTCATCCTCCTCTCATCCTCATCTCATTACCAGGTTGGGATACAAAATAATGGTATTTCTTATGAGTTTTTCATTTGTACTAACGGATTCTTTGCCCCAATACCCCCTATTTGCAAGAAACGTCTTTCTGCCATCCATATAATCCACCTCATAATAATTCTAAGAACTTCAGAGTTGGTCATTTGGTCCAAGAGCCTCAGTTCTGACTACTGTTACCTTTAGCAAAGAACAATGGAAATATTTTGTTATTGTTGTTCTGACCCAAGAGTCCCAGGCTCTTCTGTTGCCATCTTTGTCTCATGCTATTACTGATAGTCAAGCAATATGACACAGTCCTCCACTGCCATGAGAGAAGACCAAGCACACATCACCACTGCTGGACTGGAAGCTTCTATGGGTGCAACTGGGAAGGAAGTCTCCACACACACACAGAAATGTCTAGATCTGAAGGCATTCCAGCATCAGCCATGCCCTGGGAATGGGATAAATCTTCCTTACAACCTCCAAGCAGGACACAGCTTATCTGTGTTCAAGCAATATCATTTCTGGGTTTCATGCTGCTTCCATGCAGAACTGAATTCTACAACTGTTATTCCACCAGCAAAGGCAGGGGTAGGGAGAGACAAGAAGTGCCGAGGGGATATTTTCTGTGTCTTTCCTCCATGGCCATAATCCCTCAAACCCACCATCTTCAGTCTTTTTGAGGCCTGCTGTCCTTGTCCCCAACTTAATCCTATCCTTAGGCTTGCCCATCCAACAAGGCTTGCCTATTCCTGCTTGAGATGATGAAGCATTTTAATACTGCATATCTTGGCAACTGACAATCACAGTTTTAAACAAAATTACTTTCTAAGATTTGGAATTTCTCACCTTATCCAGAATCACTTTGTTATGTTTAAAAGCAAACAACTTTGAGAATACCCATCTTTAAAACTGACTCTATGACTTTCTATTATTTCTAGGCATAATTTCAATGGGAAGTTATGATAAATGATAATTATTTTCCAAGAGATGAAAAAAAATAAGCAGAGGTTGTGTTCTAATGCACCAGCTACAGAGCTTAGGAAACCATGCCATGCACCTCCTCTCCCACTGCATGTACAGTTCTTGGTACCAGTAAAGAGCAAGAG
>NW_011495071.1:20079363-20082381 GCF_000754665.1 Bison bison bison | reverse complement strand
AATGTATCCTCCTTAACTAAGCATGTGGAACACTGAATCTGTTCCTTACCCATCTATTTCATCATATAGAAATATTCAAGCAGGAGAAAAAAGAAAATATTATGTCATAAAGAAATTTTATTTGACTTTGCCGCTGCTGTCTGATCCAAACCCTTTTGTTTTAAAGGCAGACAGGGAGTCCATGAGCTACTTGGTTTTCTCTACTCTGAGTACTATTGCTTTTCTCTTGAGCATCGCCAGGGGCTGTGCGCCTGTGCATTTCACCATGCGCATGAAGGTGAGCCTTATAGTCCTGGGCAGGCCAACTGCCAACAGAGTGAAACTATTAATATAAAATTGCCAGTCATAAAATTTTAAAATAAATTAATTAAAATTTAAAAATTCAAAATAATTAGAAATTGCAAGTATAAGAAAAGACAGTCACTAACAAAAACTAATAGCTATAAATCCCACTTTCTATTGCAACTCACAATTTTTTTAAATACCTGGAAATTAAGTGTAAGTGCAATCAGGTAGGAATAATTTCAGTTCCCTGCTTATCCTATGTCTGTCGTCCCCAATGAAATGACCATTCTGAGTTTGTAGTTTCCTCTACTTGCAAAACAAACTAGCTTAACTTAAGAGATGTAGAGTTAGCTCACCTCAGAGCTGTGAGTTCTTTTTGATCACCACCAGGGTGAGTAGACTGAAGTCATCCAAAATATATAAGTCCCATCCCAAATAGCTTCCATAAGTCTCTGGGCCTGCCTTTCTCTACACACTACAGTTGATCACATTCAATGTCATCGTTCCTCTTTACTAGCCACCTGGCCATCCACCCACTCAACCTGAGCTAGATTTAGCCTACAAGCTTCTCAGTCCAAACACAGAATGCTCCTTCTATGGATCCAAAATGTATCTAAATCTTCCTCTTACCACTCCTACTAGCCCAGGTAGTTGGTAGAATGGGAATTTCATCACAGTCTTCCAGTACTTTTCCCACTGTTGATTTTTTTCTATTTTGATCAATGCCCCTCCTCTGGAGTCAGACAGCCCGAGTTCAAGTGCTGACTCTGTCACTCATAGCTATGACCCTGGGCACCTTCTCCAACTTTTGCAAACTTTGATTTTCTCCATCTGGGCAGTACACAGAAATAATACCAGCGCCTGCCTTATAGAGTTGTGTAGGCATTTCCAAAGAGAGCGCCTAAGTGCTGAATGAAGGTTGGCTCTTATTTTTCAGAGCCACCTACGCACTGATTCAGTCAGCTAACAAATGTTTACTGAAAATCTGTTAGGTAGGGGAGGAAAATCTTCCACCCCAAAATGTGCCTCTTTGGCATGAGGATTAATTTCGTTTGATTATTTTTAAGAAACAAGGACTCAGTAAGTCTTTCTTTTTTACTGTCCCCCCCCACCCCCGCCTTGCCGCCTAAGGAATTTAGATAAAGAACTTGTTCCCAGAATAGAGCTATTACCAGAGATATGGGTTGGCAAAAAAAATTCCTTCAGGTTTTTCTATAACATTTGATGGAAAAACCCAAACAAACTTTCTCATCAACCCAATATTTTCCGAGACTATGAGCTAGATGTAGTGTCAGAAGCTCTTAGCGATCAGAATCTACTCTGGGTACCACTGTCTCTGCCTGGCCCAGCACACATTTGTTTAGGGAAATATTTGCCTGTCTCCAAATTAATTGCCTTCTTCCCTCTTCAAGTCCCAAAACACTACCTCCAACATCCTCTTTCATCTTGAGCTGAAGATACTAAGAAAGGTGAGGGTTTCAACCCTTTTGGCAAGTGACTCAGTTTTCCTGAGTCTCTCTCAAGAATTATTAAACTTTTTAAAAATTTTCTCCTATGAATCTGTCTCATGTCAATTTAATTCTTAAGTTAGTCAGAAGAACTTAGAAGGACAGAAGAAAATTTTCCTCCTCAAGGACAATTACATGCTTGATGTGTTCCCAGATGCTGTGTGTATGGGGGTGAATATAAAATCAAGGTTCCTGCCCTCCTGGTTTTCACCTTTCCTGTGGGATGAAGGGGCAAATAAGCGGCACTTATTCCTGCACTGTCACACTATTAAAATGACTTCTCATTTATAAAAAGTTAGCAACATGGAAAAATGCCATAAAAACGGAAGAGTATTCATGAGAAGGTACATTATGTGGTTGTCAGAAAGCCTAAGAATATTTCATGTAAAATATACTTATAAGCATTATATTATCTATTATATAAGACATTATATTATCTCAACTGCTTTTTAAAATTAAGGCTGCTCAAGTCACACTAAAATGCTACATTTTAATATATTTAGGTGGTTGGGTTGCAGGAAAGTATCAGTTTTCCACATTTTCAAAAGCACAAGATAACTTTTTAAGCACATCAGATATTTTGCAAAGTTCTTTTTGAAAACGTAACTTAAAAATAGAAAATATAACTTAATATAAAGGAGACACCTAGTCCTTTCCATCTCTTTTAAGCAAACAAGTAAGTCTGAAGCAAAATTTAAAACAGTAGAAAAAGCAGATTCTTCACGCTCCTTCTAGAATCAGGACTTTTTTACTCTTGTGAATTACATTATTTACATTGACTCACAGGCAGTGAGCAGAACCAACTGTAAAATACGGGTGTGTAGAGCTGTCCGCTATCCAATAAAAACATAACGTTTGTGTAATTTTAAATTTTCCAGTCGCCATATTAAAAAAATAAAAAGAAACAGATTAAGGTCATTTTAATAATATCTTATTTAACCCAATGTATCCAAAATACTATCATTCAACACATAATCAATGTAAGAATATTTTGGTGAGATAATTTACATCTTTTTTTTTTTTTTTTTTTTGCTACTGTCTTTCGAAACTAGGTGTGTCTACTTAAAGCACATCTCAGTTCACACACTTGCCACATTTCCTACTCTAAAGAGTCACATGCTGTGAGTAGCTACCGCACTGGACAGCTCAGGACTAGAGCAACTGGGAAAAAAAAAAAGTCAGAGGCAACAAGAGACACCTTCTCGATGACGGCCATTTAGAAAGC
>NW_011495071.1:20078811-20079263 GCF_000754665.1 Bison bison bison | reverse complement strand
ATTTAGAAAGCAGTCAAAAACAAAAGAATACTTACTGAATTAGCCCACTTTATGGAAATTCTAGAACCGGCAACACTAAGCTCTGATGAAAATCAAGGGGTGAGGGCAGTTGTGGATTGACTGGAGAAGAGCACGAGGGAACTTTCTGGAGTGATGGAAATGATCTAGGTCTACGTTTGGGTAGTGGTTACGCGGGTGTATAATTTGTCAAAATCCCTTATCGGCACGCTTAAAATGAGGGCATTTTATTGAATGCAAATTAGACATCATATGTGAAGAAACTGTTGAAGAAAGAAAGCTATGTTGTAGCAGCAGCCGACTCGGGCTCAGCGCGCCCTAACCAGCTAGGAACCGGGAAACGAGAGTCGCGGGGCGGAGGAGGAGACAGGCCCTCTCCCTCGGCGCTGGGCTGCACTTCCTCCAACGCCATCTCGGGGCTCCCGGGGCCCGGG
>NW_011495071.1:20076748-20078711 GCF_000754665.1 Bison bison bison | reverse complement strand
CTATAAATCAACTATACTCCAATGAAAATTTTAAAAAACCACAAAGATGTTGACACCCTAATCCAGAGAACCTGTGAATGTTACCTTACAAGGCAAAGGCGACTTTGCAGTTATGATGATGTGAAGGGTCTTGAGATGGGGAGGCAATTCTGGATCATCTCAGTGGGCCCCCTTTAATCATGTACTCAGTCACTCAGTTGTGTCTGACTCTGTGACCCCATGGAGCCCACCAGGCTCCTCTCTCCATGAGATTTTCCAGGCAAGCATACTGGAGTAGGTTGTCATTTCCTTCTCCAGGGGCTGTTCCTGATTCAGGGATCGAATCTGCATCTCTTGCATCTCCTGGATTGGCAGGTGGGTTCTTTACCACTAGCACCACCTGGGAAGCCCTCAATGGTAATGGGAGACATGGCTGTGGGAGAATGGTCAGAAATGCTGGTTTGGAAGATGGAGGAAGGGTATCATGAGCCAAAAACTACAGACGACCTCTAGAATCTAGAAAAGGCAAGGAAATGGTTTCTCTCCTAGAATCTCCAGAAAGGAATGCAGCTCTGCTGACACCTCTATTTTAGCTCAGGGAGACCTGTGTCAAGACCTACAATCACCAGAACTGTAAGATAATAAACTTGCATTGTTTAAGCCAGTAAGCCTGTGATAATTTATTACAGCAGTAATAGAAAATTATGCATGGCCAGAGATAACTGACACAAGAGAAAAAAGTTAACAGATTTTTCTCTCTCTTCTGGTCTAAATAATCCTTTTTATATAATTCAGTCTGTATTATAGAATATTCAGTCAATTTAAATTTCACCTCCCCCTTAAGGCTGCTTTCCTGTTCCCCCTTTCCCCTAGATGTGGTTGGATGGGGAAGCTTGTGACCCTTCTAGTGTTAGGAGCAGTTGGGGCCCATTTTTGTAGGGCTACTCTGGTTTCTAGATGGGTATTACTGTGAGGTTGTGTTTGCTACACTTCTGGAACTGGCTGCCTTTCACATGCATGGCTCAAATCCATGGCTTGTACATCTTGTGATCTGTCGTCTCATTCCAGGTAACCATCTCTCCTTGCTTTCTGGGCCCCACTTTGATTTTCTTTGGCTTTTTAAACCCTTCAAGGTTTGACTCACTTTTCTGTTCGTCCACTCCCTCAATGGCCTTCACTATATTGCTCAGATACTAGGCTCCCTTCTCCTCCACAGAGACCCTTCATGGAAAGTTCCCCAGTAGATTCTCAAGCTTCACTTTGGTTCTTCCATGAAGCCTCTGGAAACTTTCAGATCCATTCCATGTATGGAAAGTTGGGGGACACACAAGAGAGTCACAACAGGACCACTTTCCACAATGTTGTCCCTCCTTACATGCCTGTCATCTCAGGAGTTCCCAATTAGGATCACACACACCCCAAACCACTCATCTTTCAACTTTTCTCTGAGATGATGTACCAGACCTCTCCACTGCAGGATTCAATCCAGAGCAAGGAAGCCAAGGCACATCTTCTCATGCTTTCCTTCCTCTTCTCCTTCTTCTTCTCTATATCCCCCCAAGATGGAAGGAGAGGACTCATTCTTTCTATCTGAGAGGAATTCCCAATGCATTCCAGACTCCTCCTAAATAAAGAGGTATTTTCCTTGCCCCAAATCACTGGGTTTATAATGGCAAATGGGATGCAGGGAGAAAAACTGTGTTGCTAATGATTTAAGTTCAAAAAATGTGTTTCTTCTTTCATGTCTATTATATGCCAGGCACTAAGCTAGGTACTACGATGTGAAGTATAGCATCATTCATGAAGATATTTCTGTTTAGAGAAGACTGCGGAGTGTGTGCACGTGTGTGCATTTGCATGTGACTATGAAAGAAAATATGAATGAAATTTTGTCCAGTGTGACAGAAGATTATTTACACTATGTTTTGGGGCAGATTAAAGAACATGAGAGATTTTATTAGAATGGCATATAAAACTGGGTTAT
>NW_011495071.1:20073035-20076648 GCF_000754665.1 Bison bison bison | reverse complement strand
GGTCCCTCCCGCCTCCCGCGCGGACCTCGGGGTGCGCGGCGCCCTCCTAGCCCACCTTCCCCTCTCCTGCCGCCGCGGGCCCCGCTGACTCACTCCGGTGAGCTCGGGGTTGGCACCCGGGTTTGTGCCACGCTCCGAAACAAGCGGCCCCGAAGTGAGTCCTCTGGCGCCGGCGGCTTCCCGTCACCCTCCGCCCTGGACGCACTCGGCCCCAGGCCTGGCTCAGCCCCGGGGACTGCCCCTCCCCTCCGCGGCTGGCTGAGCACCGGCACCTCGGGGACGCGGGTGAATGCCACGTCCCGGCGCCCCGGCCCCTCGGCACGCCCAGACCCTGCTCGGGCCCAAGCGTCAGGCTGTCGACGCCGGAAAGGGCTTCTGGGTCGCTGAGAGGAACTGCGGGAGCGCCAAGCGGAGGACGACGCTCAGACGGAGTGCGGCCCTGTGAGGGGCTCACGCTATGGGGAGAGGGCTACACCTCTATTGGAGTCAGTAAGGTTCCTGGCCAGTACGCGTGTAGAAAACATTAAAATTAAAAAATTAAAAATGCTAGGGGGTAGGGGGATGACAATCAGGGCTTCGCCAAGTGACTTTTTAAAGAGGATGGTTGGTGCCTTGGTGCCAAGAAAGGACACAGGAGGTTAAGGCAAAGGGAAGAACATGCACAAACCACTGAAGGAGAAAGGATCTAACTAGGGACAACAGGAGGGTTTGGAGTGAGATGGAAGGGCTGGGAAACGTGAAAATTTTGACTAGCCAGCCAGGTGAGTCACTAGAGGGCCCAGTGAGGTGAGCATCACTGAAGACCCAGTGGAGTCTAGAAACCATTACTGTACAATGAGCTCCATCTATAGTTGTGCAAGGTATCTATAGGTCGACATATAAATACTGATATTGTGATAAAACCGGAGTTTGCTGATTGAGTAGAAGGACGAGAGTGAGGAAGTTAAGGGCACTGAAAGAATGTGAGATGGTGACGCACCAGGGGCCTAGTCCCCAGAAGAAAGGAAGGGAGAGGAGCAGGGAGCAGGTAGACTGGAACTAAGAAGAGAGATGGTGACTTCCCTGGTGGTCCAGTGGTTAAGACTCCACGTTTTCAATGCAAGGGGCGGGGTTTGATCCCTGTTTGGGGAACTGAAATCCCACATGCACCACAGCGCTGCCAAGAAAAAGAGAGATAGACTAAAAGATGAGGGCCTGTGGGGATGAAGGGACTGAGGAGTTGTCACCAGACTGTGAGTGTCAGCGATGTCAAAGGAGAAGAAATCCCAGGAGATGATCCAGTTTAGGGTCTGACCCTGACATGGAGTCAAGTGAGATGGGCGTCACTGGAATTGGGCCTAGGGCTCACCAGGCCAGTGTGGGCGCATTGAGGACCCCCAGAAGTATGTCAACAATTGGAGGAGTCAATCGAGGCCAAGGAACCAAATCTTCAGTGAACGTGGAGGAGCAATGAGGAAGCTAGTAGATAACAGCAACTAGGAGGGTAGAGGGACGGTTGGCAAAATTCAATTTTTTTCTTTTTAAGGAGGAAACACCTTATAAAAAGGCAGGAAGCACAGAGGACTTTGGTGTAAAACAAGTCTTCCAGAAGACCCAGCACAAAGGATGCTTGTGAAACAGGTTCACATCGATGATAATACTTAATACTTCATGCCACATATGTAAGGCTTCCTTCTACATTTCAGTATTTCATTTCCTTTTTACAACCAGGACAGTTATTAAGATCCCCTTTTTTATACTGCAGAATCTGAGGCTTAGAGATGTGAAATGCCCTGACCAAAAACTCTGTCCCCAAAGCCAGACTCTTCATCACAGGATATAAGACCTCATCTTAATTCTATTAATCTACGAGGCAAACAGATGATGGATACTCTGTGAATACAAAGGGATTATTATAACTACAGTATCATTAATCCAAAATGGGAAAAGATTTGAGGAGAAAAACAAATTTGATAACACAAGTAAGACTGACTGACTTGTGTGGGATCAGAGTATGTCTTCCCTCACCAGGTGCTTATATAGCATTGGGGATAAAAAAAATTTTTTTAATGAGAAAAGGAATTCCATGGCAGTTCAGTGGTTAAGACTCCACACTTCCACTGCAGGGGACACAGGCTCAATCCCTGGTCAACTAAGATCCCACCAGCCACATGGCAAAAAAAAGAAAATCTGTTATTAAGTTGACTGCTCATGTTCTTTTATAATCTTTTATTTTGAAGAATTCTACCCTTCAGGACAATTGTAACAGGATGTCTGGCATTTGCTTCAAATTAATACAGGATAGGGGGAAACAGATGGGGATACAGATGATACAAACCTCGCCAGGGATTGATAACTGTTGAAGCTCAACTTTTAGGTTGGTTTTCTATATATTTAATTTTCCACAATAATATGTAAACTCCAACTCTTTTAAACACATACACACAATAAAATTAGCACAATTTAAAAATTAATGATCCATATGTTCATCACACATGAATGGGTAAATAAAATGTGGAGTATACACACAATGGAATACTATCCAGCCTTTTTCAAGATAGCTTTTTTCATTATATTCAATGATTTCAATATTTAGATTTCACTTATAAGTGATGACATACAGTATTTGTCTTTCCACATCTGGTTTATTTCAGTAAGCACAGTATCCTCCAGGTCCATCCATGTTGCTCAGATAGCAAAATTCTGTTCTTTTTTATGGCTGAGTAGTATTCTGGTGTGTAGGTGTGTATACAAACCACATCTTTATTCATTGATATGTTGATGGACACAGGTTGCTGCCATACCCTGGCAATTGTAAACAATACTGCCATGAACATTAGGGTGCATGCAGGATCACATGGTAGTTCTCTTTTTAGTTTTTTGAGGAACCTCCATACTGTTTTCCACAATGGCTTCACCAATTTACATTCCTAACAACAGTGTACAAGCATTCCCTTTTCTCCACATCCTCACCAACATTTGTTATTTGTGTCATTTTGATGATAGCCATTCTGACACGTGTGCGTTGATATCTCATTGTGATTTTGATTTACATTTCTCTGATAATTAGAGACGTTGAGTATCTTTTCATGTGCCTGTTGGCCATCTGTATGTCTTCTTTGGAAAAATGTCTATTCAAGTCTTATGCCTATTTTTTAATCAGGTTGTGTGTTTGTTTTTGATATTGAGTTGTATAAGCTGTTTTTGTATTTTGGATATTAACCCCTTATCAGTCATGTCCCTTGCAAATATATTCTCCCATTCAGTAGATTGTCTTTTCATTTTGTGGATGGTTTTCTTTGCTGTACAAAAGCTTTTAAGTTTAATTAGGTCCCATTTGTTTATTTTGGCTTTTGTTTTCTTTGCCTTAGAAGACAGGTCAAAAAAAAATATTGCTACAATTTATATCAAGGAGTATTCAAAGTAGCCTTTTAAGCCAGAATATTAAGGAAGTTCTAACACATGCTACAACATGGATGAACCTCAGGGACATTTGCTCAATGAAATGAACCAGTCACAAAGACAGTTGTGGTATAATTCCACTTATGTGAAGTTCCTGGAGTAATCAAAAATCAGAGACAGAAAGTAGCTTTGTTGCCAGGGACTAGGGGAAAGGGAGATAGGGTTGTTGTTT
>NW_011495071.1:20072053-20072935 GCF_000754665.1 Bison bison bison | reverse complement strand
GTGCGGAAATGGCGTGTTTGCTGGATTCTGAAGAGATAAGTATTGTCCAGATAAAGTCGGAAAATGTATCTATTGAGACAAAAAGCAAAGAAAACTTTCTTAAGGAGCAGTGAGTGAAGTCAGATTGCCAAAGGGAATTAGGTTTTTGCTTCCAGGGATTAATTCCTGAAATTGTAGTCTGTAAATGCAGAGGGGCACAGACATTACAGGTTTTAATAATATGCCGTGCTTCAGTGAGAGGAATATGGTATTTAGAGTGCAATCTGTTAGCATTGGTATGAAGATTAGCATGTTTGTCATTGGCAGACGTAAAAATGGGAGCTATGAGCCTGTCAACAGCATCATTTCTTGCAACCAGAGGGCCAGGTAAACCTGAATGAGCACGCATATGTGCAATAAAGAAAGGTTCCGTATGTGATCAAATTAAGGCTTGAGTCTGTGAAAAGAAAGTATATAATTCTTCATCTAGGTTGTATAAAAAGGTGGTAACAAAATTGGGAAAAAGGGAAGCAAGGTATTTGGAATCAGTATATACGTTGAAGGATAATGGTTGAAGCGACAAAAGAGCATATAAAGCATACAATTCAACTCTTTGTATTGAAGAATAGGTAGTGGTTAATTTTTCTTTGATATCAGGGCTAATAATCCCTGTTATGCCTTTCTTGTTGCCATGAATGAAATAGGTGGGTGCATAGGAAATAGGCTGGGATGCAATGATATTAGTTACAATGAATTTAGTACATTGTAGAAAGCCCTATAATTTTCTCTTTGGCAAATGAAATAACATTTTGAAAATCATTTAATGCCATTTGCATGGTCAGGTTATACTGTAAGGCAATTTGCAATTCCTTTTTTGTCAAGGGGACGTGTATTGCATATGGA
>NW_011495071.1:20070981-20071953 GCF_000754665.1 Bison bison bison | reverse complement strand
CAACCCACTCCATTTTTCTTGCCTGGGAAATGCATGGACAAAGGAGCCTGGCGGGCTATAGTCCATGGGGTTGCAAAACAGCTGGACATGACTTAGTGACTAAAAGAACAACCACAATAAGAATTTTTTAAATTTAGTTTCTTAATCTCATAAACTAAGCAGTGCCCAAATTTCCAATTCTTACAACGTCAAAAAGTTTTCCCCATTGTATCTGAGGATCTAAATAAAATCCACAAGTTGCCATGGGTCCTCTCTTAAGCCATGCTTAATCTATAGAGTCCCCTTTCCCCTTTCCTTACAATTTATTTGAAAAAACGAGGTCGTCTGCCTGTGGTTTCTCACAGCCTAGATTCTGCTCCTTATATCCTGACGTGTGTCCTATAATAGTTTCCTCCATCCTGAGCTAGGTTTGATGTGGACTCAGGAAGAGCTTAGGGCTTCCCTGATATTTCAGTTGGTAGAATCCGCCTGCAATGAATGAGATCCAAGTTCTATTCCTGGGTCGGGAAGATCCATCCCAGTATTCTTGGGCTCCCCTTGTGGCTCAGCTGGTAAAGAATCCGCCTGCAATGCGGGAAACCTGGGTTTGATCCCCAGGGAGAAGGGAAAGGTTACCCATCCCAGTATTCTGGCCTGGAGAATTCCATGGACTATACAGTCCATGGGGTCGCAAAGAGTCGGACACGACTACACGACTTTCACTCACTCACTCAGGAAGAGCTTAAAGATATCCATTTTCAGGGGGCCAGCCCAGCTGAACCTGAAAAGGCGAGGTTAAGTCACCAGCCAAGCTGCTCTGCGTGACAAAGACGCTGTTTACTACCCTACATCTGCTGCTGCTGCTACTGCTAAGTCGCTTCAGTCGTGTCCGATTCTGTGCGACCCCATAGACGGCAGCCCACCAGGCCCCCGCCGTCCCTGGGACCTCTCCAGGTAAGAACACTGGAGTGGGTTGCCATTTCCTCCTCCAAT
>NW_011495071.1:20070606-20070881 GCF_000754665.1 Bison bison bison | reverse complement strand
GGACTAGGGGAAAGGGAGATAGGGTTGTTGTTTAGTGGGTGAAGAATTTCAGTTTTGCAACTGAAAGAATTGTGCAGACTGGTTCCTTAACAATGTGTATGTAGTTAATACTATTTAATTGTACACTTAAAAACTGGTTACAGTGGTAAATTTTATGTTTATCTACCACAATTAGGGTCTTCCCTGGTGATTCAGTGGTAAAGCATCTGCCTGCCAATGCAGGGAACGTGGGTTTGATCCCTGGGTCAATAAGATCCCCTGGAGAAGGAAGTGGC
>NW_011495071.1:20068891-20070467 GCF_000754665.1 Bison bison bison | reverse complement strand
GTTTGAATAAAGAACAAGAAAGTAACCTAAATGTCCATCCACAGAGGAATGGATAAAGAAGACGTGATAGGAGTTACTTCTTGTGGAATTGAGAGTAGGCGGCACCCTCAAGGGTCTCCCGTGACCCGGACCGCGGTGGCGGCCCCGCTGACGGGATGTTCCGGAGTTTGAGCAGCTGGTTTGGCTTGGAGCAGCCGGCGGCGGGTAGCCGGCAGTCCCAGGGAGACGGACAGCCCAGGGGACACGCTCCACCCGATCAGCGCTCCGAGGCGGTGGCGGAGTCAGTGGAGGGGGAGCCACAGCTAGCCGGGAACCAAGAGCTCCTTCATCAGGCCAAGGGCCTCGGCAGTGAGTCTCCCCTGGGACCACAGGGTTTCGGAGAGCTCCCGCATCCCTCCTGCCGCCCCTGGGTGTGGACCATCAATGATCGGGAGTGCGGGGTGGGGAGAGGAAGGTGTCTCTGTCGATCGGTCGATCCTCACAGGACCGGAGAGGTTGGTGAGGATCTGGGCAAGACCGAAGCCTTATCTAGTAGTCAAACCCTGTGCCTGAAGTCCCTAGTGGCTAGTGACATGTCACTCTTTGCAGAGTGTGTCAACACTGAGAGCAGAGGTGCAATAAAGCAATGGGGCCCGACATCTTTATGTTTGACGGGGAATCTTTTTTATTGAACTCGCCAACTTTCACCTCCACGGCCTCTCAGCTAGAGAGGACAGGGGACGTTGAGGAGCTTTTTGCCCTTAAATGAGAATGTGTCGTCCCAGTTAAACTGAGGAAGAGTTACTAAAGGCCTGTGACAAGTAGGCCTTTTAGGTGCAGCTGGACATTTTTCCTTAAGGTGGAAAAGTAATTGCCAACTATTGTCTGTGTTCCAAGTTTCAGCACTAGATGTTTTGTGAACGATTTCTCATCTGTTAAAACACCCCAGTGAGCTGGGAGAAGGAGCTCAGAGTTAGTGGCCCAAAGTTAGGCTGATATGTAAATGGTAGAAGTGAAATTTGAATCTGGGACTGTATAATTTCAAAATCCACGCTCTTTCCCAGCTTACAGTCTAGTTCAGGAGGAGGATATAAGTAATAAACATGCAAAATAAACACAAGCTGTAGTAATTTTGCTCCTGAAAAGACCTTGGCAGGCTTAAATAATCAAAACGTCTTTGAGAAGGTGGCCCTAAAACAGACAACACGACAAGTGAGAGATGTGAAATTTAACAAACAGTTTTAAAGGATTTAGTTCAAGATACTGAAAGGCAAGAGTATAGGGCAGGCTGGAGCCTGAGAGTGGAGAGAAACATATTTGAATAGGAAAGGCTCTAACGTTCAAAAAGTTTACTGTGGGGTGGAGAGGCAGGGAGAACAGGCATCATCTCACATCATGGCTGTACACAATATCAGCCCCAAGCCTCTAAACAGTGCACAAGAAAAATAAAACTAAGTGCTGTGCAATGAAATCACTTAAGAGGAAACAACTATTTCCTCTGTGGAAAATTGGGGAAGAAATGAGCTTGGAATATTTGAGAGATGTGACAAGATGAATTTGACTAGAGCAGAGAGGCTGTGTTAGTAGCTGGGATAAA
>NW_011495071.1:20068308-20068791 GCF_000754665.1 Bison bison bison | reverse complement strand
ACCTAGGATAGACCACTGCAGGGGTCTTAACCACTGGACCACCAGGGAAGTCATTTGATTTTAAAAAGATGTAAAGGTCCTAGTTTGTACACAACCCCTCAAAAAGATGAGAAACAATCAAATATTTTTTATTTTACATAGTGATCCTAAGAGGTATATTCTTTTAAAAAACCCATCTTTGTTTTGAAAACTTCAAACATCTCTGTGCCCGACTCCCACTGAGTAGATTATTCTTTGGAGCACCAGCTTGCCATTTAGAGGCAGGTAGCCTGTGTTTGAGTTCCTTGTACTTCTTACTGCCTTTATTGTGATGTCATTTGCAAATCACAGTAAGTCGAACAAACAGGCTTTAACAGAGAGGATCAAGATCACCCCCAGGTTTCATGAGCACCCACCGAAATTGTAGTTTCTTTGGCAAGGAGGAAGAGGATAGGCTATTGGCTAGGCAACAGGGTCTTCCCCATCTTCATGGACAAATCATTT
>NW_011495071.1:20066563-20068208 GCF_000754665.1 Bison bison bison | reverse complement strand
CTTGAAACATTAATACTGTTTTGTTTCAAAAAATGATGCATTATAGAAATGAAAGGAATTTTACTGTTATGTTGTCCCATCCTGCTTACCTCTTTCTGCAGGGGCTCATCGCTTTGTTCAGCCTTCCTTTCAAGTCCCTGTTCGTGTCGCCACTTGTGGGGATTTTCTCCCCGGGACTTGGAAGCAACGAACCTGAAAGAATGACACTCGGACAGTCTCTTGCAAGGACTGACAAGTTTATTTCTGCAGTCAAGCCTTTTTATAGAAGCAGGAATGAAGAGCTTAGAGTATATAGCCAGCAGAGCACATATGGGGTTAACACCTAATCAGTAAAAATATTTCAAGGACAGCGTGCTCTAAGTGACCCATGTGCTTATCCCATAACCCATTTTCTCAAGCAACATCCTTAATATTTATTATTAAATCTTGGCGCCAGGCATAACCAAAGGCAGGAGATGTTTTTCTGCCCACAGCACACAAAGCCAGGGTGCTTCTGGCCCTTCGCCATTTTCCCAAGGACTTCCTCCAACCGGCTATTTTGTACTGCACTTCCCAACAGTTAGGATTCTGAGATTTCTATTTCTAATTGTAGTTGATTTACAATGTTCTGTAAGTTTCAGATGTACAGCAAATTCAGTTATACATATGTATATATCTATTTTTTCAGATTCTTGCATAGGTTATTACAAAATACTCAGTATAGTTCTCTGTGCTATATAGTAGGTTTTTGTTGGTTATCTATTTTATATACAGTAGTACCTATTAATCCCAAACTTTTAATTTAAGACTGAGCTTTTACAGCAATACACTTGGTTTTGAAGCATAAGGCAAATAATTTGTATGAACGTTGGGAATAATAAGAATGGAAAAGAGTCTTTGCTAAGCTTTGATATTTTAAATAGTCCTTTCTATATCCAGTAACATCAGATCTAGGTCTTGAATTTGATGTGCTGATTCATAACTTCAGATTTTATAAAAATAGAGAGCAGCTATGTTGACTTGTTGAACAAACTCCCAAGTCAAATTCTCAGCTTTATCCTGGTACTTGTTTTTTTTTTTTTTTTTAATTATCCATTAAAAATCTAGTGTGCAAGTGAGGACAACAAAAGCCCACAATAAGGATTGTCAACATGGCTTGTGTAAGAGCACTCTGCAAATGGTACTGTGCTTCTTTAGCTTGGGTTCTCTAGGAAAGACTCCGAGGAGGCAAGGATTCCTCTACTCATGATACATTAAGGAAGTGCTCCTAGGGAAGCCTGTAAGAGAGTTGGAGAAGCAGAGCAGGGAAGAGAGAATGCCACAAACACTTCTAATCTTGGGCAAGGTTTTCAGAAAGTTAGCTTTGGTCTGATTCTTCAGGGGAGATCTGGGGTGTAAGTTAGGCTCTAGATTTTGCCTCAACTTGGAAAGTAGCGAGGCTTTCATGCTCTGATACCTACCAGTCATTGGTTCAGGGCTGCCAGGAAAATATAGTATATGGGGAACATCAATCTCAGACACCACTGGGTCTCAACTGTGCAGAAGACAGCTCCAGTTACCTGCGGGGCTTCTTCCAAAGAGATCTACAGGTGCAGGGATTAGAAACAAAAGTCTTCATAAATCAAACATGGGCATGCACTGAAATGGCACAAGGGATCAGAAGGGA
>NW_011495071.1:20065998-20066463 GCF_000754665.1 Bison bison bison | reverse complement strand
ATTTGAGAGATGTGACAAGATGAATTTGACTAGAGCAGAGAGGCTGTGTTAGTAGCTGGGATAAATAAAAGTGGGACCACATTAGGAAAGGCTGTGTGTGTTTGTTTCCTTGATTTAGTAGAACATAGAAAACCATTTTCGTTTATCTTCAGAAGAGTATCAAAAGTGACTTCTTAAAACTCAGGGCTTTATTGAAGCTTCATGTTTATATTTAGTAATAAAGACTTCCGAATATTTTTAGTAAGTATGTTTTCAATATGAAAACTTTGAAACTAAAAACTGCCATCTCTTTCTTTCCTCACCAGATTTTCTTTAGGTTTAGGAGGCTAAGGTTAGATGAAGGACTTTCCTGCCCACACACACATTGTGAATGCAAAGTTTCCAAATAAATTAGAGCTCATTTGGCTCTAAAGTTTATTCATTTATTTTTTGGCCAAGCGATGCGGCATTGTGGGATCTTACTTC
>NW_011495071.1:20065344-20065898 GCF_000754665.1 Bison bison bison | reverse complement strand
TCCCCTAGAGAAGGGAATGGTAACCCACTCCAGTGTTCTTGCCTGGAGAATTCCATGGACAGAGGATCCTGGTGGCTACAGTCCATGGGATCACAAAGAGCTGGACATGACTGATTGACTAACACTTTACTTTCCTCATCCTCCATATCTGGTCCCCTTTGATATCTGACTGGTTCTGCATCCTCTTCTGTCCCTCAGGTAATGTCTGATTACCCAGGCTTGTCTTCAGCAAAGAATCCTGTTAGGTGAGTTTAGCTACAATTTCCCTAACCCCCTTGCTGTTTGTTTTTAGTCATTTTCTATCCACTGGCCCCCAGAATGCTCCTTGGCTATAGATTTCCACTTGCTCATGCTGTATTCAGAATTAACCTCATTCTATACTGAAGTCTCTTTTCTCTATTGTAGTAGCCTTGAATAAAATCTTTTTCCTTTTTATTCTCTTCCTCCTTCTTCTTTTTAATCTCTTTACTGTCCAGCTCTGGTTTTTCCTTGATAACCCTAAGGAGTAGTTTGAGGGATGTTTAGGCCTCCAGCCAGCAATCTTCATGTGAACA
>NW_011495071.1:20064784-20065244 GCF_000754665.1 Bison bison bison | reverse complement strand
ACCCCCTCCTTCCAGAAAGTTACTGTGTCTATTCACTTGCAGACATTTTACTTAGACTATCTTTTCTTTGGTAGCTGCTTTAGTTCAGACCCCCTCCTGTGCCTAAGTCCCTGAAGTGGACATTGTACTCTCAGTTCAGTTCAGTTCAGCCACTCAGTCATGTCCGACTCTTTGCGACCCCATGAATTGCAGCACGCCAGGCCTCCCTGTCCATCACCAACTGCCCGAGTCTACCCAAACTCATGTCCATTGAGTCAGTGATGACATCCAACCATCTCATCCTCTGTCGTTCCCTTCTCCTCCTGCCCTCAATCTTTCCCAGCATCAGGGTCTTTTCAAATGGGTTAGTTCTTAGCATAAGGTGGCCAAAGTATTGGAGCTTCAGCTTCAACATCAGTCCTTCCAGTGAACACCCAGGACTGATCTCCTTTAGGACAGACTGGTTGGATCTCCTTGCAGT
>NW_011495071.1:20064275-20064684 GCF_000754665.1 Bison bison bison | reverse complement strand
GCTGCAGTCACCATCTGCAGTGATTTTGGAGCCCCCCAAAATAAAGTCTGCCACTGTTTCCACTGTTCCCCCATCTATTTCCCATGAAGTGATGGGACCAGATGCCATGGTCTTCATGGTTTTCTGAATGTTGAGCTTTAAGCCAACGTTTCCCCTCTCCCCTCTCACTCTCACCAGGAGGCTCTTTAAGCCGTTTCCCCTCTCCCCTCTCACTCTCACCAGGAGGCTCTTTAGGCCGTTTCCCCTCTCCCCTCTCACTCTCACCAGGAGGCTCTTTAGGCCGTTTCCCCTCCCCTCTCACTCTCACCAGGAGGCTCTTTAGGCCGTCTCCCCTCTCCCCTCTCACTCTCACTCTCCCCTCTCACTCTCACTCTCCCCTCTCACTCTCACCAGGAGGCTCTTTAGTTCC
>NW_011495071.1:20063881-20064175 GCF_000754665.1 Bison bison bison | reverse complement strand
CCCCAGGGACTGAAGGACTCGAGGAAAAGCGCTGGTCACCCATCCAGCAAGAAGGGGGGTGCGTCTGTGGATCTGTGAGCCCAGCATGGCCCCATGCTCTCTGGACACTCCCAGAACACCCTCACCCAGGGCCTGACCGGAGCCTTGCCCTGCCTGTGGACCCAGGGCCGCAGCCCTCTCTGGGCAGATGCTGCGAGGCCCACTGCTGGGGGAACCGGGGGACACAGCCCAGAGCAGCCCCCGAAGACTCAAGGTTTGCCCCTGGCTCCCGACGCCCAGAGTGAGGCAGCCCCG
>NW_011495071.1:20060351-20063781 GCF_000754665.1 Bison bison bison | reverse complement strand
CTTTAACTTGGTGTCAGCCAGTCTCTGCACAATTCCATACTTCTCGTCTTTATGAGCATCTCTCCTGAGAATCTCTTGTCCTGTCTCCCACTGCCCCCTCCTTCTGACTTAGGAATCCAGGCCTCTCAGTAATTAACTCTTGGGAGACATCCCTCCCTTTTGGAGAGCCTCTGTTTAATGAATAATCTCGCTCCTCTTGTTATCTTTCAATCTTTCTTTGTTGGTTTATTTATCAATGGACATCCTTTGAGGGCAAGAACTGTGCATTCTCGGGACTTCCCTGGCAGTCCAGTGGTTAAGACTCTGCATTTCTAATACAGGGGGTATGGGTTTCATCCCTGGTCAGGGAACAAAGATAAAAAAAAAGACCCAAAATGACAAATATATCAATAATTCAAAAGGTATTCCTGATAAAATCTTAGAGGGAACCCTGCTCTTTTAGAAGTTTGGATTTGTCTATCTGCAGATAATATTTTTACAAAGTAATGTGGCTGTATTCTCATTTTATCATACTACTCTGGGTAAATAAGCCCTGGGTAAATAACCAAAAGGAAATCAGGGATCTCCCCAAAGCTCAGCATTTAGTCACTCCCCATTCATGCACTCAGGAAGTACTTACTGGTCACTTTCTGGGGATACACTGAATCAGACAGCCTCGGTCCCTGCCCCAGTGGGGCTTAGGATAGGTCTCAGTCTAGCTGAGAGGACACATCCACCACGTAACGGATATGGTGTCATGGATGTTGTTGATCTGGCAACACAGGTAGTGAGGGAACACCTCTTGGGGACACCTGTGCTGGCCAAGGAGCCGAGGTCCATTTGCTGAGAAGTGATGTGTAAGTGGAGGTTCACAGGATGTGTAGAGTTAGCTGGGTAAAGGGAGGGTGGCCGATAAAAGTGTTTCAAACCAAGAAATGACATATGTGGTGCTTCCTTGGAGATCCTGAAGAATTTCTTGTGGTCGTATGAAGGGGGAGAATGGTGAGAGAGAAAGAGACCAGGGACAAGGAGTGTCCTGAGGTATAGTCACAATGGATGTTAATACTGGGAACAGATGAACACCCCCAGACACAATGAGAAATGGCAGACTGTTTAGTGGTAAAGGAGGTGGTAAGTGGGCGAGATGTCACTTGATTTTCCATGGTACCAAGGACAGAGTGAGGATTTAATCAGGTGTGCTGGGCTCCCTGGGGTGTTCTTCTCAGGGTCTTCTCCCTGCCAGCGTTGTGAGTCAGCCCACCTGCCCTCTCAGCAGGTGCGTGTCACAGAGGAAGACCGCCCTAGATTTGGGAGCATTTTCTGTGAGATGAAATTGGAAAGCCAGTTGCCTGGGAGCATCCCCTACCACGACCTTCCTGAGGTCGCTTCCTGCAGCCCAAATTCTGTAGAATGTGAACTTCAAAATGTTATTTATCTACAAGTATGCCTTTACATCGTAGTGCAAAAAGAGCCCTGATAACAAATGTGTTTTCAGGTCTTTAGAGAAGTTAATTTTGTGTTTTCGTTTTGTCTTGTGAAGTTTGTGTGTTCCAATTTGAATTTCATTCCACATATTTGCTCATTATTATTAGTGAAGAGTATTTACATTAGGGCTTGCCAAGATTTGTATTTATTAAAAACTCCCCCAGATTTATCATGGGATGAGTTAATCTAGGGAGAGGAGGTGCTTTTTTTCTTCTTCTTTTGAACAAGAGGAAAGGAGAAAATTAAGATGGGATACTTAGGGTCTAGAAAGGAAAGAAAGTAAGAAGGAGCCTTGATCTTATTGTAAAGTGGGAGAGGAGATTACTTGCTGAGATAAATTAGAACTAGAGGCTGGAGAAGGGTGAGATAATTTTGAAACAGCTACTGGGGTGAACTGAGGAGCATGCTAATAGTCTGAAAGCAATGAATTAAAGGCCCAGTGTGGATGGCCTGTCCACTGAGAAAATGGAGTACTATTGGTGCTTCTCACTCCTTAAGTTTTAAGTCCCAATTAACAAGAAACGTGTCTTGTGGTTTTAGTCTTACAAGCACTATTTAAGGGAGAAATTTACAAATATAATAACCATCATACTTGAATGGAGCATAGACTCTTTTTTATTCTTTACAGACTATCTGTTTAACTTTGCAACCGCTGCTACAAAAAAATAACTGAATCAGTTGCTGAAACAGCACAAACAATAAAGAAATCAGTAGAAGAAGGAAAGATAGATGACATCATTGATAAGGTACATTTAAATATCTTTTGGAAATATAAGTTTATGAAATTCATTAGCAGCTAATGTAATCATCCCTTTTTATGAACTTTATTAACCCAAATAGGGTATCATATTCTGATAAAAATGTTGAGATTCTTGTTTTTTCCCCTCTCCCCTCTCCTTTTTGTATAATAAGTAACTATAAGTTACCTGATTTAAATAACTTTTTTTTTTAATATATTCTAAAATACATTGATGCTTTTGGGTAATACTGAGCTTTTCATATTGTGAGTTTAATTTTCAACTATAACCATTTCAGAATACATTTATGCCTTTGAATCATTTGAGTTCATTCAGTTGAATCATTTTAAAAGTCCTGGGCCAATAGGAACAACCCTTTTAAGACTCTAGGGAGTAAATTTGTTCATTTTTTGCAATGGTAGGGTACAGGCCTAGGGAATTTCATTTCTTTTGGTAACTGTTTGAACTAAGGAGGTCATCAATTAAACTTAAGACAGCTTGTTATTTAGATATTTTCATGGTGTGTACTATTTGTTAGAATGAGATTTGACCTGTCTTTTATTGTTTTACAAAATAACATAAAAATTCTGTCTTTAAATCCTTTTATTTTTGCATTTGAAAAGATCATCTGTCAAAAAGGCAGTTGAACACTTAAGAGTTCAGAAATGTTGAAGATTCCCTCTTATTGGGGAAGGGAAGACATACCACTTTTGTGTCTTGTTATTTGAGGAAAATGAATAAGATGTCTCAAATGAACCTCACAAATCTCGAGTATAAATCTTATCTAATAATAAGCTTTTTAAAAGTAATTTAATTCTGTGTATTTTTTAACAGACATTTATAGGAGATTTTCATAAGGAACAGAAAAAATTTGTTGAGGAGCAGAATACAAAAAAGTCAGGTATGGTATAGGTTTATACGTGACTTACTTGCCTACCAGATTTTACTGAACACTGCTTATGTGCTTGACATCCCACTAAGGCTATGAGATTACAAAAATGTCCAAGTTAGGCCCCTATCTTTCAGGCAGCACAAGGACTAGTGGGGACAAGCCTTCAGGACTTGAAGGAAATCCCTGCCCGTGGCTAGGATGTGGGTGAGGTAGCCCTTCTTGGGAGCTGGCTCTGAAGGAGGGGGAGTGGGCTTTTCTTTTTACTTTCTCACATGTCCAGCAGAGTCTCTGATGTATACCTAGCGGGCACTTAGCAAATGTTGGCTCCCTTCCTGAA
>NW_011495071.1:20059856-20060251 GCF_000754665.1 Bison bison bison | reverse complement strand
AAAAAAGAAGATGTGGTATGTATACACAATGGAATAGTATTCAGTCATGAGAAAGAAGAAATTCTGTCATTTGTGACTAAATGGATGAATATTGAGAGCGCTATGCTAATGAGATAAGCAGGACATTGATACACAAATACTGCACAATGTCACATATGTGGATCTAAAAATAAGTCAAACTCATAGAAACAGAGAGTAGACAAGTGGTTGTCAGGGGCTAGAGGGTGGGAGAAATAGAGGTTGGTAAAAAGGTGCAAAAAGAAAAAAAATTAAAATATCTCCTAAAATCAGGCTTTTTTTTTAACATATATATTTACTACTTGCCTATTTTTCTCATGTAATGATTAATTACTAGTAAAATTAAGCATTTTTCATGTATATCTATATCTATATAT
>NW_011495071.1:20058057-20059756 GCF_000754665.1 Bison bison bison | reverse complement strand
ATTTCTTTACTGACAAATATTCGTTTAAATGTTTGCAGTTGCAAGATCTCAAAATGCCTGCTTTTACTGTTTGGTGGTTTTCAGACACAATCTGGCAAAAGTAGTGTGAAATACTTCAGTTGGTTTGAGCAGTACCACAAATTCAGAAAGAACTAGTTAGTCCTGTGCTGAGTTCCCATCAGGCATTGTTGTCTTCAGATACCCAAAACTGGGAAGCGGCTCTTTGGGACAAGTCAACTACTGTACAGGGCAGTGTAACCTGGTAGTTCGTGGGAAGCAGTAAAGTTGACCCTGGCTCAGGGCTAGTTGGTGCCTCTGAGATGGGAACTGTGGATGGATTGGGAGTGAAAGGTTTGGAGGCAGGTTCACTTTTATTTTTCCGTTCCATTCAGTATGCATTTCCTAAGAATTAGGAATATTCTTTTATATAATCACCAGTGGTACAGTTACCAGCTTTAGGCAATTTAACATTGACATAATATTCACAGTCTAATTTTGTCACTTGACCCAGTAACATCCTTTATACACTTTCCCCTCTCAGTACAGCGTCGTCTTGGATACAGTGCTGCACTTTTTGTTGTGCTCCTTCTTTTAAAATAGACCATTCCTCATCTGGGCTTGGTCTGATATTTCCTCATGATCAGATTCAGATTATGCATGCTTGGCCAGAAGACTGCCTACATGATGAATCCTTCTCAAGAGATCACATCTGGAGGCCTACAGTGGCCATCTCTGTCTTCTGGGTGATGTTGATTTGGGTCACCTAGTCAAGGCATTCTTCCACTTTTCCATTGTATGATGCAAGTCCATTTTTTACCAAATGCATACGTGCATAAGATTCATACGTTAACTCTGAGGATTACAATGAGTGTTCGTATTTGGAACTTGTTAGTAAATTGCTAAAATGGTTATGTGGAAACTTTCTCACTCCTTCAAGCCACAGATGGCAGTGTAACCCCCTCACCCCCCTTTTTTAATTGTAGTGTAGTTGCTTTACAATGTTGTGTTAGTTTCTGGTGTCACAACGTAACCCTTGTAACCTATTTTTACTTCTTTGCCATTAAAAACCTTTTAGAAGTAGCAGTGCCACCATGGGTTGATAGTAATGATGAAGAAACAATTCAACAACAAATCTTGGCCCTGTCAGCTGTAAGTATCTTGCGATACCCTGTACTGAAATACTTTCTTCCTATCATGACGTCACCCTTAGCAGAATGTTTTTCTTCTATACAATTTTTTAAATATTTTGAGATGTTAGGAATGTACACCTCAACTTTCACTATTTTTTCAATGTTTTTAAATTTGCTTTTCTAGTCTATTTCACAAAATAATTCTTGCAGGCTTAAAAGGATTTTTTTTTGTTATTAAGACAATCTTTTTTTTTAAGACAATCTTTTGAGATGTGCTATTAAGAAGTTTCTAGATAGCATTCTAATTCTTCCAAATGAAATGATCATATTCTAAATTTGCTCTTTAACTACTGTATATATCTCTCTGAAACTGAAATTGAAAGAAATAAAACTCCATATGCTGCCCCAAAATATTAGTGTGTTACCACCTAAGAATCATGTAGCACCTGACAGTTTCAGGAAGTACTTTCTCACACATTATCTCTTTTGAGCCTCCTGGTTTGTCTGTGAGGTAGGTAGGGGCTTTTATCACCACTGTGCAGGTATGGAGACCAATACTCTCAAATGGG
>NW_011495071.1:20056585-20057704 GCF_000754665.1 Bison bison bison | reverse complement strand
TGACCCAGAGGGATGGGATGGGGAGGGAGATGGGAGGGGGTTCAGGATGGGGAACATGTATACACCCGTGGCAGATTCATGTCAATGTATGGCAAAACCACTACAATATTGTAAAGTAATTAACCTCCAATTAAAATAAATTAAAAAAAAATTAAGTTTCAAAGGGAATTAAAAAAAAAAACAACTCAAATAATAAGTGACTAGAATGTAAACTTCACAAGGGGAAGGACAGTGTCTTGGTTACTGCTCTACACCCAGTGCTTAGAATAGTATCTGGCACATACTGAACACTAAATCAATATTGGTTAAAGGAATGAATACATGAATAAATACAATCACACTTAGTTTATGTGATTTTTCTACACCAGGGTCTGCATCCTGTTCCCTATGCTATCTACTCAAAACCATTACCTGGGTTCTCTTTTAAAAGGATGCTTTGCCTTGGTTGCTTTGCCCACCTTCTAGCAGTTGGATGTCTGCATTTATGTCTTTCCACCACTGTTCTGAGCCTATGTTTGCTACAAGTCCTGGGAAACTGATAACTAATATGTACAGATGAGTCCACGAAGGCCAAGGACCACTACTCTATCCCCATCACCTGTGTCCTGCCTGCTTCTGGCTTCTTTCCCTTCCCATACCCTTGGGTTGTGCATGATCCTCTGAGTCTGGGCATTTGCACAATTATATTCTTGTCTTTAACAATCATTACTATTAGAAAATCTTATATTTCTTTAGTAATTGGTCATTTTTATAGAGTTCTTTAATCCACTTTAAAGCATTCATTAAAATGTTATCCTACTATAGAAATGCATATATCAACAACCTCAGATATCCAGATGATACTAGTCTAATGGCAGAAAGTGAAGAGGAACTAAACAGCCTCTTGATGAGGTTGAAAGAAGAGAGTGAAAAAGCTGGCTTGAAACTCAACATTAAAAAACTAAGACTGTGGCATCCGGTCCCATCACTTCATGGCAAATAGAAGGGGAAAAAGTGGAAGCAGTGACAGATTTTATTTTCCTGGGCTCCAAAATCATTGCAGATGGTAACGGCAACCATGAAATTAAAAAGACGCTTGCTCCTTGGAAGGAAAGCTATGACAAACCCGACAGCATATTA
>NW_011495071.1:20056034-20056485 GCF_000754665.1 Bison bison bison | reverse complement strand
TATATATATCTGCATTTTTCTCATGGGATAGAAGTTTTATTTCAGTGAGTTATTTGAAAATTCTGAAAGTTTTATAGCAAACTTTGTGGGGAAAAATCTGCTATTACTTATATTTAAAGCAGAAATATGCAGCTTTGTAGCCCTAATAAAATTCAGCTTGGTGTGGCATATTAAATGTAAAAATAATTACTTTGGTGGAAAAATTAAAACTTTGTCCAATTTCCTTTAGCATGGGTACCCACTAAGAGTCACAACACTTAAATTCAGAAAATCAATCATCTCAAAAGATTTTAACAGCCTGTAATATTTTTCATACTTGTGTCCCTGAAAGAATGGAAATGAAAAGCCCAAGAAACAGGATGATACTATTGCTAGTTATAGTTTTTTATTTTTAATACTCTAAATTGCTTTGTTCTCATTTCTCTTTGCATTTCAGCTTGCAGTTGGCTTT
>NW_011495071.1:20055734-20055934 GCF_000754665.1 Bison bison bison | reverse complement strand
ATGTACCACAGCTTTCTTATCCATTCATCTGCTGATGGACATCTAGGTTGCTTCCATGTCCTGGCTATTGTAAACAGTGCTGCGATGAACACTGAGGTATGTATGTCTATTTCAATTCTGGTTTCTTTGGTGTGTATGCCCAGCAGTGGGATTGCTGGGTCGTATGGCAGTTCTATTTCCAGTTTTTTAAGGAATCTCCA
>NW_011495071.1:20055269-20055634 GCF_000754665.1 Bison bison bison | reverse complement strand
CCCAGGAGTCAAACCTGCATCTCTTGAGTCAACTGTATTGCATGCAGATTCTTTACCACTGAGCCACCTTGAAGCCCTCATTGGCAAATACAGAATAATTAAACACTCAAACTGATTAGCCCTTAAGATAAATATGTTTCTAGTGACATCTAACAGTGACATTAGATGAATTGGTGTAAACCTACCTCAGAAATCCAAGTCTTCCATTCTGTTGTTGCAGAAATCATTAATTGAGAAGCCAAGCACCACACTTGGAGAGTTGGAGAACTCAGGTTTATTACACTGGCAGGCCCAGAGGAGTTAACACTGAGCCCTGAACAAAGGGGTTACAGAGTTTTTTATAAAACTACTATAGTGGGCAACAC
>NW_011495071.1:20054747-20055169 GCF_000754665.1 Bison bison bison | reverse complement strand
CCGATCGCCCCTCCCCTCCCCTGCCCACAGCCAGGAGCCTAGAGCAGTGTGGGCAGCTCTGGCCCCTCGGCCTGAAGCTGTGACACCTCCCGTCGGAGCCCCTCCCCATCTCACATCCTCCCAGGGGGCCAGCCGCCCAGCAGCCCCAGGATACCCTGCCTCCTGCTGGGGTTAGTCCCCCCAAGCCAGAACGGCAGGGGTCCTGCGGTTCCCGCACCGGTCCACGCTGGCCGGGCGCCTACCACTCCACAGGCTGTTCAGGCCACCCCAGCTCCTCTGAGCCCACCCTGGACACTTGAGTGCTGAGGACGGTGCTGACCACCTGGCAGGGAGGCGGGCCCTCAGGCTGGGCTGGTTCTGCCACAGCCCAGAGGACATGGTGCCCCCCGCCCCCCACAGAGGCAGCCCCAGGGACTGAAGGA
>NW_011495071.1:20054066-20054647 GCF_000754665.1 Bison bison bison | reverse complement strand
TTTTTGGCCACGCAGCTTGCAGGATCCCAGTTACCTAACCAGGGATTGAACCTGGACCACGGGAGTGAAAACACTGAATCCTAATCACTAGACCACCGGGGAACTCCTAAGGTGGACTTTTATAACTGCCTTTTGTAACAGAGAAATTTATTGACACATTAATTAATTAATATTTTATGTTTTATATTGGAGTATAGTTGATTTGAGCCTGACGGGCTACAGTCCATGGGGTTGCAAAGAGTCAGACAAGACTGAGCTTGCACAAAAAGACAGTATAATTGATTTACAATGATGTGTTTGTTTCAGGTGCACAGCTAAGTGGTTCAGTTACACATGTACATATATTTGTTCTTTTTGATAGTCTTTTCCCATATAGTTTGTTACAGAATATTGATGTATTGATACATTATTGTTATTAATATTTTATGTTCTATATTGGAGTATAGTTGATCACTCCTCTACAGCCAGACATCCTGGAATGCAAAGTCAAGTGGGCCTTAGGAAGCATTACTATGAACAAAGCTAGTGGAGGTGATGGAAATCCAGCTGAGCTATTTCAAATCCTAAAAGATGATGCTGTT
>NW_011495071.1:20053266-20053633 GCF_000754665.1 Bison bison bison | reverse complement strand
AGATGGTTGGATGGCATCACAGACTCAATGAATAGGAGTTTGAGTGGAGTCCGGGAGATGGTGAAGGACCGGGAAGTCTGGTGTGCTACAGTCCATGGGGTTGCAAAGAGTCGGACAGGACTGAGCAACTGAACAGCATAGTACCACATCCTACCATCACATTTATGATTACATTTGGTAATATTAAGTTCCTTACAGCACATTAATCAGTCTTCATTGGTAAATGTTGTTGTTTAGTTGCTAAGTCATGTCCATCTCTTTTGCCACCCCATGGACTGTAGGCCACCAGGTTCCTCCATCCATGGGATTTCCCAGGCAAGAATACTGTAGTGGGTTGCCATTTCCTTCTCCAGGGGATCTTCCTGAC
>NW_011495071.1:20051915-20053166 GCF_000754665.1 Bison bison bison | reverse complement strand
CGCTCCTTATCTTTGTCTCTCCTGGGCTATGAACTCTCAGCAGAGGCTGGCTTTGAGCTTTGTCCTCAGCACCCAGCATAAGGCTTTCACTATATGGGTGATTTTCAAGCTTTATTTTTAACCTACTTTTTTTTTTAGCCAAAGTCATAAAGGGAACCTTGGTCTAGAAAACAAATATAGAGCTGGGCTTTCCCTCCCTTCCACTCCCCCAGGGCATTTAGGATTTCTTTTTTTCTTCCCATTAGTAAATCCCTAAAGGCCTGAGGATCCAATTCCAAGCTCACTGTGGACACCATGTATTTTGATGACCACCTTACAGTCAAACTTGACATTGACATCACACATCTGCATGCTTCTCCCCAGAAGGGGGAGACTTGAAGTGTTGGGTGGGGGCCCTGGCCCTAGCACGTGCTCAGCCAAGGTTCCCCAAGTGAACCAACAACAAGCCTTCCCCTGCCGGGCACTCTCTGTGGAGAAGCTGCACTGTGACTGTCTCAGCCACCATTGCATTCTCATGCCCTCAGTGCAGGGACTGACCTTCAGAGCGTAACAGAGATTTCAGGCAGAGCGTGGGCTCGCACGTTCCATCAGAAGGTATGAGACCAAAGTGTGGTTTGTGCACACTTGAGAAATGACTTGGGTCATGGGTTTTACTTCTCCGATAAGACCACCATGGTTAGCTGACTCCAACTTTGGGTTCTTTTACATTAGTTTTCACATACCAAAACAGAAGTCTTTTTCTATGGTTTCAAATTATGTAATTTCATAAAGTTCATGGTTGAATTTCCTGACCTCCCATGACGCTCTCTCCAGTTAAAACTATTAAAGAATATATGAAAGGATTGATCATTCTCCACTCTCTCTAAGGCAGACAAGTTAATGACAGCTCGTTGCACTTGGTGGCTGAAGCATTTAGGGAATTTAATGTGTCATGTCATTGATGCGTTGTTACCTATTCATTGCAGTCTATGGTTTCCCCCATGTTTTTCCTCTTTTTATCCAAGGACAAGAGGAACTTCCTTCGTGACCCTCCAGCCGGGGTGCAGTTTAACTTTGACTTTGATCAGATGTATCCCGTCGCACTGGTCATGCTCCAAGAGGATGAGCTCCTGAGCAGGATGAGATTTGACCTTGTTCCTAAACTGTAAGCATTGGGTTCTCGAGCCGGATGGGAAAGAGGCATGGGCTGGGGGCCAGGATGTTCTCAGACATTCTTCATGAAAACGGGCTCTATGGCCCTTCAGCAGTACC
>NW_011495071.1:20050327-20051815 GCF_000754665.1 Bison bison bison | reverse complement strand
TAAAGAGAGTAGATCCTAAGAGTTCTCATTACAAGGAAAACATTTTTTCCCTTTTTTTTTATTCTTTCTTTTCTTTTTATTACATCTACATGAGAAAAGGGATGTTAGCTGAGCCTGTTGTGGTAATCATTTCACAGGATATGTAAATTAAATTATCATACTGTATGTCTTAAACTTATATAGTAATATATATCAATTATTTCTCACTAAAAATGGAAAAAATATAATCATGCATTTAAGAGAAAAAAGGGAAATTGGATGCAATATGAAGTGGCTCTCCCATAAGATTTTGGTGAGAGCTCAAGGCCTACTCACCTATCCAATGCTTGCATCTTTGCTATAGCTGGTAAAGATCACTAGAACTAAAAAGATGTGACCAACACTGATTTAAAATAATGAAAGCTAATCCAAATAATGCATATAAGAAATGTAAGTCTAGACCAGTGTTTCCCAAACTTAAGCATGAAACACCCGAAGGACCACAGATTGCTGGGCTACATCCCCAGAGTTTTTTTATTTTTGTCTAAGAATTTGTATTTCTCATAAGTTCTAAGTGGTACTGATCTGCTTTTCCATAGTTTGAGGTCTAGACTTCGTCACACTACAAATAGTAGTGTAACAGAAGATTTAATGGAGTTCAGAGAAGGACCACAGAACATCACTTGAGAATTCCCATTTTTAAAAGGAATGGGGAAGAAAGACAGGAAGCAAGTATAGTTGACACAATATCAAAGATGTGCGTGTCCTAATCTCTAGAACATAAAAATATGTTACCTTATAGGGCAAAAGGGACTTTGCAGATGTGATTAAGTACCTTGAGATGGGGAGATTTTCCTGAATTATCTGGGTGAGCTCAATATAATCATAAGGGTTCTTTTAAGGGAAAGAGGGAGACAGAAAAGTCAGAGACGGGGAAGGAGATGTGATGAAAGAAGGGATAAGGAGAAAGAGAGGTGACAAACGGAACGAGAGGTTGGAGCGATGTTAGGAAGGGGCAGTGATATAAGGAATACAGACATTGGAACAGGCAAGGAAAACAGATTTTCCCTGAGAGCCTCCAAAAACAATGCAGCTCTGTTGACACCTTTTTTTTTTTTTCAGCCCAGCAGACCCATTTAAGATTTCTGATCCCCAGGAGTATGAGCTAATAAATTTGTGTTGTTTTAAGCCACTAAGTTTGTGAGGATTTGTTACAGCATCAATAGGAAAAAAATTACAGTAAGAGACAACCTAATTCTTTGTTTAGTTTACTCAAGCAAGAGATTATTATCAGTTATATATTAATATATATATCATTGCATTCTGAATATAATTATTATCGTATATAATATATTATATAATATACGATATATAATGATACATTATATATATCATTATATATAATGATATATGTATATAATAATATATCATTATGTATTATATATCATAATTATAATAATAATTATACAATAATAATTATATTCAGAATGCAATGATATATATATTAAT
>NW_011495071.1:20049164-20050227 GCF_000754665.1 Bison bison bison | reverse complement strand
AGAATCAAAACTCAGGGTGGACTTTTGGGGAATTTTGGAGTACAGATGAGATGTGCTCTTTTATCCCCAGTTAGATGGTAGAAAGAATTTTCCTATGAAAGACACATGTGCACCTGCACCCTCCTGAATAAAACCAAGATCCCCAAGGTGCATGAGAACATGGCGCTGCCTTTTGTCCACTCGGGCTCCTCTCTGTGGCAGTGGCCTTTCTCTTCCCATCCAAGGCTTCTCCCCTCCGCAAATTCCTGCTTGTCCCTTAAGCTCCAGCACAGGTATCATGTCTTCTGTGGCGTGGCGATCAACAGAGACCCCCTCCCTTCTCCTCTGCCACCGTGAGTTCTTCTCACCTTTTCTACCTTCTTTTGAATCTGCCCCACTTTTAACATCAGTGGTCTTTGGTGTTCGCTGAGTGTTCCTGTTTTATGCCTCTCTCTTCTTGTGTGATGGGGTTATCTTCCTATTCTCTGAGGACATGAAGTCTGGCTTTCTTAAGATACCCTTCTCACTCTGCCTTCTCTGCGTCTTGACTTTGGGTTCTGTGTTCATGCTGGAGGCTTCTCTTACCCATTCTTTGGGGCTGTGTGCTCCCCTGGGCCATTGAGGCGGGGCAGCTCAGTAGCCATGAGCAGACTCCTCAGCCTGGGCTGGCTATAGACGGAACAGCGGGTTGAGCCTGAGCCCCACGGCTTCAGTACAGCCAGGAGCCCCTGTTCTCAGCTGCGCCAGCTGTCCCTGAGTGCAGGGACTGTGACTCTTGGTCTCTGCCACTTGATGAAGGTGGTGTCTGCCAGCCTTCCTGACTATAAAGTTACTCCTTCCCTCTTTGAAATTAATAACTATTTTCTCGGGAGGCACTTTGAAACTCTGTAAATATGTCATGTTTCCTCAAATTTTCCATGTATTCATATATTTATGTATATCTGTATGGACTCAAGGTCCTGTTTTATGCAATGGTTATAATCCATTGCTATCATTATTTGTTTTGATGCTCAAACCATCACCTATTTGCCAGTGGAAGCCCATTCAAGCTGGCTTCTATGTCTTTTTAACTCGTCCTGTTCAT
>NW_011495071.1:20048756-20049064 GCF_000754665.1 Bison bison bison | reverse complement strand
TTAAGTCTCTGAGCCTCCAATGTATGGGGCCCAGCGTCAGTCCCTGATTGAGGAACTAGATCCCACATACCACAACTAAGAGTCCACATACTGCAACTAAAGATCTGTTGGGCCACAACTAAGACCGAACACAGCCAAATAAATAAATGTTAAAAAAAATAAATAAAAAGTAGAACTACCATTTATCCAGCAATCCCAGTCCTGGGTGTATATCCAAAGAAATTGAAAACAGGTCATCAAAGCGATATCTACACTCCCATGTTCATTGCCACATTATTCACAGTAGCCAAGATATGGATACAACCTAA
>NW_011495071.1:20048207-20048656 GCF_000754665.1 Bison bison bison | reverse complement strand
TAACCTAGAGCCTATCTATCTCCTCCATCAGTTGGGGTTAGCAGGAATTTGTTCTTTGTTCTTTTTTTTTTTTTGCTGTATAGTTTTCCATTTGTATGAATACACCATACTTTGTTTATCCATTATATTGTTAATGGACATTTGGGTTGTTTCCAATTTTTGGCTATTATGAATAGAGCTGTTTTAAATATCCTTGAATAAGCCTTTCTACAGATGGCTAACAAACACATGAAAAGATGCTCAACATCACTCATTATCAGAGAAATGCAAATCAAAACCATAATGAGGTACCATCTCACGCCCGTCAGAATGGCTGCTATCAGAAAGTCTACAAACAATAAATGCTGGAGAGGGTGTGGAGAGAAAGGAACCCTCTTACACTGTTGGTGGGAATGCAAACTAGTACAGCCACTATGGAGAACAGTGTGGAGATTCCTTAAAAAACTGGA
>NW_011495071.1:20047069-20048107 GCF_000754665.1 Bison bison bison | reverse complement strand
ATTATATATAATATATATAATGGTATATCATTATATATGATATATAATGATATATAATTATTATTTAATTGATATAATTAATCAATTATTATTGATAAATATAATTATATCATTGCATTCTGATTATTATTATATTCAGAATGCAATGATTTATTCTTGCCTTTAAGGATGTTGGTGAATAGTTACAAAACGAAGTTTCTAAGCTATTTAACAGGTCTATAGATATGCTATCCAGGCTTCCCTAGTGACTCAGCAGTAAAGAATCCACCTGCCAATGCAGGAGACACGGGTTTGATCCGTCTACGGGTCAGGAAGATCCCCTGGAGAAGGAAATGGCAACCCACTCCAGTATTCTTGCTTGGGAAATCCCATGGACAGAGGGCCCTAGTGGGCTGCAGTTCATGGAGTTGCAAAGAGTCAGACACGGCTTAGTGACTAAACAACAACAACAGATATGGTATCGGCCACCAGTCTGTTCAGAAGAACACCTCAATATCTCCTCAACATCTTTACTCCAATGCACTTCCTCACCAATTCAGGTGACTGTAGACTGTGGATTCAGTGTAGCCATATGAGGCTCAATGTAAAATTAAGTCTGGTCTGATTCACTAACAGGAACTTCATGTGTGTTAGTCTTATTACTGTCAAAACTGTAAGATAAATAAAACACAAATGGATTGTGTAGTCAGCAAAAGAAAGTGCATATACTGTTCTTGGTTAAGTTTACAGAGACTTCTCTACCCATTCTTAATTTTCAAACAGATTATACAGACTGTTGTGAAAACTAAGGAAAAACAAATATATATGATTATAGATAATCATAAAATATTTTTTAAAATATATAACTTTTAAAGAATATCTCTCTGATCATCAGCTGGCCCACTATAATATATCTGGACCTTTGGACAGCAAGCAGCTCAAATCAGTCAATCTTAAAGGAAATCAACTCTGAATATTCATTGGAAGGATTGATGCTGAAGCTGAAGCTTCAATACTTTGGCCACCTGATGCGAAGAGCTGACTCATTGGAAAAGACCC
>NW_011495071.1:20046579-20046969 GCF_000754665.1 Bison bison bison | reverse complement strand
AGTGAGATAAGCTCCAGTTCCTAGTATTGTAAGTCCCCATTTTCTGAGACTATGTGACCTACATGATCCAGACTTTGCAAGGGGCAAGCTGAGTCACAGAGGCAGAATGAGCAGGAGGTTATGTAAAATTTTAACTTTTCTTATTCACTGTAAGATTTTGATCTTTATTGAAACACTTTATAGTGGGTGAAACTAAAATTTTCTGTTCATCCCTTAATGAAAATCTGTTTATTTCATGCCAACCATTCTAAAGCCTTTTAAAACTCATTGATTTATATATATATAGCCTCAACCTCATTCTGTGGGTATAGAAATCCTTGTGATTTGCAGTGTTCCCCTAGCCAGAGTTCATTTAAAAGCAAACAGATAAGTTTTTAAAAACATAATTTA
>NW_011495071.1:20046049-20046479 GCF_000754665.1 Bison bison bison | reverse complement strand
CTCTGGGAAATAGTGAAGGACAGGGAAGCCTGGCGTCCTGCAGTCCATGGAGTCACAAAGAGTTAGAAATGACTTAGTGACTGAACAAGAACAGTATCTGGACACCTGGATCAGTGAAAAGCATGTTTTCATAATTTTTGTATGGTACCCACATCTTTCATATTTACAAACATTGATAGGTATTCTCTTCTTTTAGCAAATGCAAAATCTTACAGTTCATATTTGTAAAACAGATGAATTGGGACATTGCCTCAATATTAAGGCACATGAACCCCTAATACTTTGATGGTATTGAAATAATTACATATGATTAATATGATATTCCATTTTTTCCAAAAAACTCTGTCATTGACCCAATGGTAATTTTTACAATTCATAGTGTGCTAGATGAACAGAAATATAGGAGTATTGTTATTATTATTTTTTGCTT
>NW_011495071.1:20045270-20045949 GCF_000754665.1 Bison bison bison | reverse complement strand
CTTCAGTCTTTTTATCAGTCATCTGCTGCTTCATTACTGTCGCTGATTGCTAGTTATATGCAAGCTGCCAAACATGTCCTCTCATAAGGAACAACACCCACAATCCTTTATTCTCACTGCTTGAAAGCATTTAATCCTTTGGTAAACAGCAGATAATTGGTGGGGACCTGCTCTACTTCCAGTCTCCCAGGCTGCTCATGGTGCTTTGACAGCAGTCCCCCACTTCCCTCTGCTGAGGGCAGTGTCAATATCTTTAAAATACCAAGAAACACTGAGTATTCATTGGTGCATTATAAACTTTGCTACTGTGGAGAAGATAGTTTATCCTACTACTCCGCTTTCAATTCGAAAGGAAGTGAGAATTTCCTTTGAGCCTCATTCCGATTCGAAACTGTCTGTAAAAACCACCTATTCCAATGTCCACTGCAACAGATAAGCCCTGCACACATGTATGCATGCATTCTCAAGTGTGTTGTTGTTTGTCTTTGAAAGTGTGAAGGAAGACGTGTTTTGGAGGAACTACTTCTACCGTGTCTCCCTAATTAAGCAGTCGGCCCAGCTCACAGCCCTGGCAGCCCAGCAGCAGGCTGCTGGGAAGGAGGAGAAGAACCACGGCAGACAGAATGAGTTGCCGCTGACAGGTATATTCAAGAAGGCTTCGCTCTGCAGGGCAAATGTC
>NW_011495071.1:20044411-20045170 GCF_000754665.1 Bison bison bison | reverse complement strand
CTTGAAAATATTTATAATGAATTTTAAAAATGCACTTAGAATT
The DNA here is from genome assembly GCF_000754665.1 of Bison bison bison. Classification (NCBI taxonomy): domain Eukaryota; kingdom Metazoa; phylum Chordata; class Mammalia; order Artiodactyla; family Bovidae; genus Bison; species Bison bison. The sequence goes on along the minus strand of NW_011495071.1, from coordinate 20,045,127 downwards.
TCTTGTGACCACTTAGAATAAAACTAAGCTACTAAAATGTATTTTAATACATGGATATTTAATATTCATAGTAGTGAAGATACACTTTACAAACATTTGAAAGCTTTCCTGGGTCTTAGAAGAGTTGAAGATGGTCTGAAGGTCTTTACTTCAGGGGTTATTACTGATATAAAATGACAAATGTGCCTTAAGTCAAGAGCAGAGATTGGAATCTGAGTGAATTCCTTATGAAGACAAGATTTTTCTTTAGAGAGTGCAATGCTGTTCATCAAGCAGAAGATAAAACTATACAAGATTTAAAATTTACTGTATATTGATTCTGTAGGTTTCTCTCTGTTGGGATATGTAAGAACAAATGACCTTATTAATTTTTGAAAGTCTGCAATCTTCATGTGGTGTATAGCCACATCAACAGTGGAGAATAAATTAGAATTATCCAAATTCCTCAGACTAAACTTTGGTAGGAATATAGTTGATTGCTTTTGATGTTAACATATTGAGGATATGATATTTTTGGGCTCAGCGTTTAATGAGAGGTAGGTAGTGTGAAATGATGTTCTCTACCTCTCATTTGACACCAGTGGCCATTTTGTCTTTTCTAAGAATTAGGATAAATCAATGTTGTTGTTGTTGTAGCTGAGTCGTGTCTGACTTTTTTGCAACCTCATGGACTATAGCCCCCCAGGCTCCTCTGTCCATGGGATTTCCCAGGCAAG
>NW_011495071.1:20043003-20044311 GCF_000754665.1 Bison bison bison | reverse complement strand
GGACCAGCATAGAAAACTATTTTAGCTAAATGTATTGCTTGAATTGATCTGTTTCATCACAGAACTCTTTCAGGCAGCAAACTGGATAACTGCTTATTATTTAAGGAAAATAAAGCAGGTTGTAAAAATGGCAGGTCAAAGGTATTAAAAACAGACACTTCACAAAAGAAGATGTAGGAAGGTATAACAATCACATGAAAAGGTGCTCAACATCATTAGTCACCACAGAAATGGAATTACGACCCAACTGAGATATCAATAGAGTGTTTAAAATAAAAAAGACTGACTGCATCAACTATTGGGAAGGATGTGGAGCAACTGGAATTTCCTTGAACTGCTGGTGGGAGTGTCCAATGATACGACAACTTTGGAGAACTTTCTGTCAATTCCTTATAAAGTTAAAAATCTATCTACTCAAGAATCCCACTCTAATGTATTTTCTCAAATTTGTACAAAAATGTTCACAGCAAATTTATTTATAGAGCCACAAATTTGAAGCAACTCAAATATCCACCAGCAGTAGAGTAGATTATCAACTAACAGTGTATTTATACAATAGAATACTCTTGAGTAATAAAAAGAAAATAAATTGGACATATGCAACAATATGGATGAATCTCAAAAACATGTTGAATAAGGGGAATTCCCTGGCAGTGCAGTGGTTAGGACTTGGTGCTTTCACTGCCAGCCCAGGATCAATCCCTGGTTAAGGAAATAAGATCCTGAAAGTTGTGCAGCATGGAAAAAAAAAGAAATGTTCAGTAAAATAAATCATTCTGTTGAATTCCACGTAATGAAATTCTAAAACAAGCAAAACTAACCTAGAAGAATAAAAATTAGAAAGTGGTTGGAAGGGATTGGACTGAATGGATGTTGACTAGAAAGAGGCACAAGGAGACTTTCTGGCATGAAGGATATAGTCTATGTCTTGATTTGGATGGTGGGTGCATGTGTATGTAATTATCAAGACCATTGAACTATATACTTAAGATTGATATGTTTTATTTTATTTCAGTTATTGTTGTTGTTTAGTTGCTAAGTCATGTTCTGATTCTTTGTGCCCTCATGGACTGCAGCACCCCAGGCTTACCTGTCCTTCTCTATCTCTGAGTTTGCTCAAACTCATGTCCATTGAGTCAGTGATGTTATCCAACCATCTCATTCTCTGTGTCCCCTTCTCCTGCCCTCAATCTTTCCCAGCATCAGAGTCTTTTCCAATGAGTCAGCTTTTCCCATCAGGTGGCCAAAGTATTGGAGCTTCAACTTCAGCATCAGTCCTTCCAATAAATATTCAGGGTTGATTTCCTT
>NW_011495071.1:20040542-20042903 GCF_000754665.1 Bison bison bison | reverse complement strand
AAAAATAAAGTCAGCCACTGTTTCCACTGTTTCCCCATCTATTTGCCATGAAGTGATATTGATTTCACTACTCCTCTAATTTGCCATTTATTATGATTGGAAAAGTAATTTAGACCAATAAATAATTTACATTAAATGAACATTTGTTGACAAAACGAGTACCTTAAAAACATACTTGATGGAATTGTTCCTCATTGGAGATTTACTCACACACATAGCTCATTATGAGCATATATTTGTTGTGAGGAGCTCATGAAGGCAAGACTATATATGTGACTTTGGACTTCGAAAACTTCTATTTTGCTTCCCATATTTTCCTTTGAAAAGCTTTAGAATAATTTTCTTTTATCACATGAATGACACTTTTAAAAAGTTTCATTCCTTGCCCTTCTGTGTTGATGTTCATGCCTTCTTTCATGAGACCTATATTTTCTACTTCCAAATTTTCTATTTTTATTGGTAAACTTATTACAGATCTATTCTGACACAAAGACCTTTTCATTTACCACTGTAATATCAGCATCAACACCTAACACTTACTGTACCATGGTTGTCAGATTTTTTTTGAGAACCGTAATTAACTAGATGCATGCATCATTGATGTTTACATGCAACAGATGGCTTAGCTGGGAGAATTAGATAAATTTAGCTTCTGTTGGGCATGTATGAGTAATATACTGGAAGGAAAAATGTGTAGAAAAAATGACTTAATTTTCCCATATTTTGAGAGTTTTTAAAATTCAGCTTTAGGGAATGATATCTTTTTATAATGTTGAAGTTCCTTGAAAGTAAAGATATGGCATATGTTTGCCATGGTGGAGAACTGGCATGAACAAGTTCATGGCTTCAAATTTTGGAGCAGAACCCTTTGCTGATCACGGACTCTTAGGAAATAGGCAAGTAGCTGATCCAAAAGGACAACAACTATTTATTATTATTGTAGTTAGAGTACGTGTTAAGTTCTTAAGAAATGATTTCTGGTACATAAATGAATGAGTGAGTGAATGAATAAATGACTGTGAAGATAATTAGTAAGGGCTACTAAAGTTACGGGCTTCCCAGGTGGTACAGTGGTAAAGAATCTGCCTGCCAATGCAGAAGACCCATGAGATGAGGTTTGATCTCTGCATTGGAAAGATTCCGTGGAGTAGGAAATGGTAACCTACTCCAATATGCTTGCCTGGAAAATGCCATGGACAAGAGGAGACTGGCAGGCTATAGTCCATAGGGTTGCAAAGAGTCGGACAGGACTGAGTGACTGAGCACACATGCACTAAAGTCATAGTTTGCTTACAAAATTCTTTCATATGCATTTTACTTGAACTTCATGACAAATCCACATGGTGAAAACTACTGTCTCCATTTAATAGCTAAGAAAGCGAGAGTTCAGAAAAGTACAAGGACTTGTCCAAAGGTCTTAGCTGGCAAATTGTGAAGGCAGAATTTTATCAGAAGTTTTAGCTCCAATTTCTCTATTCCTATGATTATATCCTGCCACATCCTATTATCAGACTTCAGTCTGGATTTGGGTGTCTAGAAGGATAATGGAAGGATTTCTGGTGGGATATTTGTGGGGCTGCAAACTTCCTTGAAGGCCTAACCCAGGTCTCCCTTTATTTACAGCTTATGAGAGAGGAGGCCCAATGATGCCTGACAGTGGAGAAATATACCTGACCCACCTGATGGCAGCAGCTTACAACATAGAAACCAGAAGCTGTTTATCTATGTATCTATTTACCTATCTAACTACTGAGTTATAACAGACATATAAAATTGTATGATATTTAAATGCATGTGTAATGGGATGATATTATAAACATTGTGAACAGATTTTCCCCATCTACCCCAGGAAGGAAAAGCCATATCTCTGGAAAATAAAAAATGATTTCAACCATCTTCCCAGCTTAACTGTAAACATCAAGACGGCAGGGCGCACACCAGTCTCTTCTACAAGCTTTTCCTCAGTGCTTAGCACAATTTCTGGAGTATAGTAGTTCCTCAGTAAACACACTTATTCCTCACTTCTGGAGTTTAAATTGTACCTGAAAATCTGACTGCAAAGTGAGAAGACTTCAAATGATAAACCATTTCCATTAATATTAATGGGAACGATGCTGCTGCATTCCATTCCAATGTGAGACCTCTAATTAATTTTTTACAGGTAGAAAAATATCTCAACTGAACAATGAAGGTAAACTTTTATAAGTAATAAACTATAACTTGTAAGTAAGTAAAGGGACCTTCCTGGTGGTCCAAGGGTTAGGAATCCACATTTCCAGTGTAAGAAGTGCAAGTTCCATTCCTTGTCAGGGAACTAAGATCCTACATGCTGTGAGGCACAGCCAAGAAAAATAATTATAA
>NW_011495071.1:20039500-20040442 GCF_000754665.1 Bison bison bison | reverse complement strand
AAATTGAGGTTTAACACATACATGGTTGTGTGATAGCTAGTCTCATGCCCCTTTCTCAGTCAATACCAATCCCAACCCAGAAGTAACCACTCCACTGAGTTCTATAACTATCAGTTAGTTTTGCACATTCTTGAATTTCATTTAAATGGAATTATACTGAAGCAACTTAACACACACACACACACACACACACACACAATGCACTCTCCAGTGTCTGGTATCTTTCACTTATCATATTGTTTGTGAGCTTCATCCATGTGGTTGTGATCTCAGCAAGGCAGCAGTGAATGGTGACATGAAGTGAGATCTTAATTCCCTGCCCAGGAATTGAACCTGGGTAGCCTGGGCTTCCCTGGTGGCTCAGATGGTAAAGAATCTGCCTGCAATGCGGGAGACCTGGATTTGATCCCTGGGTCCTGATGATTACCTGGAGTAGGAAATAGCAACCCACTCTAGTATTCTTGCCTAGAGAATCCCCATGGACAGAGGAGCCTGGTGGAGTACAGTCCATGGGGTTGCAAACAGTTGGATACAACAGAGCGACTTAGCACAGCACAACATAGCCTGGATGAGAACCAGGAATCTTAGCCACCAGAACAGCAAGAGCTAGAGACGAGAAGCTAATTTTCCGTGGATCTTTGCCTTCAGTGAAAAATGCATTTATCACAGAGGCAGAAACTGTAAAGGCAGGTATCAAGTTTGTTATTAAAGACACAGTATAACAACAAGTGGGAGAGCACATAGAGAAATAGTCTGTAGTTAAGCAGGAGCAAGGCAGAGATGCACACCTGGAGAGAAAGGGTGTGGGTGTCCCCGCCTTGTGAGAAGGAGCACAGTAAAGAGGCAGCTAAGTCATTTATATAAGGCAGTTTTTCCAGGTCTTTGTCTTCCTTCAGGTCAATTATCTGGTTTCTTTTTCCACACCTGACCTATCCTGGGACC
>NW_011495071.1:20035702-20039400 GCF_000754665.1 Bison bison bison | reverse complement strand
TTATAAAAAAAGTAAATAAATACTGTTTGACATGAGATATAATAAAAGTTTATTACACTTGACAAAGGCAGGGAAACTTCTTGAGAGTAGGTGGGGTGGCAAAGAAAGGGTATTAGGGTGTCATTCTCTAGAAGGTGCATTTTTCTTTCTGCCCAGTTTCATCCACTGGTTTTTCAGTCTTTTGGGAGATTACGGTTATTTTGCACTCAGGCTAGCCTTAAAAACATTACAGTACAGAAAATCTCTTACAGGTCAAAATAAATGCTAATATATGAGAAGACTTTGAAACATGTGAAGGTACTTCATGAACCCAACAGCTTGAAGATCTAAAAACTATTTCTGTTATTGGATAGATGAACCCAAAACAAAGCATCTGCATTCATTACAGTAAGTCACACAATTCACTCATGTTCCATATGATTTTCTCTGACTAGGAAACTTTTGTTTTGGGTAAATTGAGGAGGGCATCTTTTTCTGAAATGGTAATATTGATACATTATTTCTTTATGTTTTTTTCAAGTGAAAACAAAAAAGAATCATCTCAAAAGTGGAGTAACTTTCTAAGGGCTCTTAGGAAGACAACTATTAACTGACAGTCACTGTGTGAAGTAAATCCGTATTTGATGATTGATTTAATCCTGACTCTGAGCACACTGGAAGCTCTAAATTGACTTGGATGCTGCTGACCTCTGTGATGAACATGCACGGCTCTGTCAACAACTTACTAACTTTGCTTTTGTTGGAACAAAGCCCCAAAACAGTTGATCTGCTACTTGATGAGGGAAATGAGGGCACGGTAGGGAGAATGCTTGGCTCCAAAGACCCCCACAGCCCAGTCTTTCCCCGCTCAGGTCCCATCTGTCTACCCAGATGCCTTTCTCCTTACTTCCTTGTACCCCTGTGATTCATCACATTTTCGGTTTTGAAAGTCTCAAAAACAGTTCAAAAAGGCAATTTGAATTTCAAACCTTGGTTTAGAGATATACATATATTTTAAGTTTTCTAATGTTGGTAAAAAATGCACTTAACTCTTCAATTAGAATTTAAAGGTAGATAGATACTCTTGTAGAACTTTTAGTCTATCTCTATATTTTACTTTACATAATAATTACTAGTTTGAGTATCTTTTTTCTCAGAGTAAATGCAACTCCTCGTGGGAGAGACTTTATTTTTTTTTCATTGCATCATCTCCTATGCTTCTCACAAACAAGGCACTGTTTTGAAAAATATGAATGCAATAGACACCACGTGGAGAGCCTGAAAGAAAGTCTATTTTAAAGATTTCCCATATATTCACTCATAAAGTCATGCCCTTATCTATCTGCATGTTGAGCTCCCAAAGAAGAATCCAAGTAGGTGGCCAGTATTCTAAGCTTATCTGGTTTAAGTGCATACTAAAATTAATGGTAGATTTCCAGTTTTAATCATAGTCCATTGCCTAAGTGTCATGACTTTAAGGTACATTCTATAGGGTACATATTATAGCTGTGATTATCTATATTCTATATAATGGAATGATTTTTCCATCTCTTCATTCTGTTTATATGTACTTTGAAACTCTCCCTGGAACTTCATGTAGATATACTTGTTTTTAGGATCTCTTACCTTTGCTTTAGGTGGTTACAATTCATCTTGGGGTCCAGGCGCATTTGTCATCTGGAATTATTCTTTAACATAGCATGCAATTAATTGACCTTTAGCTTTCAATTTTTTGTGGCACTGAAATTGACCAGTTATGTCACTTGCTTCAACTCTTATCCATTTATTTAGTTTTTATCCTGTAGAATGGTGCTGGATATTATATGTTGTAACATAAATAATTTTTAGGAATCCAAAATTAGCAATATGCTACTCCCAAGGTATACATTCTTAAATGTTAATCAAATGCTTTGAAGTTGAAAGACACATTCAACATTCATGTTTGTCTTGTCTTCAACAAGAAAAAGTTGTTTTTGTTATACAAATGGTAAGGGATTACAGGAACAAACAATGGACAACCTGAATTTATGACAACAGTCTTTGATAAATAGAAAGATATGCTTCTATCTAAATAAAAACGAAGCATCCTTTGGTATCTGGGAGGGAAAATAGAATTCCAGAGATTGTTTTCCTCATCAAATGAGAGCTAATAAGAACTGATGACTGAGACAGGTGGTAGAATTAACTAGGCCAACCATCCAATCATACAAGCTGACACAAATCACTTGAATGTACTTTTCAGGCTGAAAACATGGGTTCTGAAACCCATCAAAATAAATTTTACAGATGGTTTGACAAAATGTCATCATGTAGAATACAAATCATTTTCTGTACTCTTTCAATGCATATTTGTTTTTGTTTTTTGAAATAAAAATTCTATCCTAGAGGTTTCCTTTAGCTCCTAACTCTATTAACAAGAGTTATTAAAATAAATCTATCTTAGATATTTCATGGTATTACCTGAAAAACAGATATGTACACACATCCATCCACTTTCCTCCTTGTTAGAAAGAATGAAATTGTGTTTTAAAGTGTTCTGATATTGTAATGTCAAAACATTTTAACAAGTGTTAAGGATGCTCTCTGCTGAGAAAGAGAGCATATTAGTTATACCTTAACATTGCTGAACTAATCTAGGTCATCATTCTTCCCTGAAATTAAGGTATGATAATACTCCTGACTGGTCTTACATGCTCTTAATGACCTGATTAACCACAATGGTGTAGTTACTCACCTAGAGCCAGACATCCTGGAGTGTGAAGTCAAGAGGTCCTTAGGAGGCATTACTACAAAAAAAGCTAGTGGAGGTGATGGAATTCTAGCTGAGCTATTTCAAATCCTAAAAGATAATGCTGTTAAAGTGCCGCATTCAATATATCAGCAAATTTGGAAAACTCAGCATAGGCCACAGGACTGGAAAAGGTCAGTTTTCATTCCAATCCCAAAGAAGGGCAATGCCAGAACATGTTCAAACTACCACACAATTGTACTCATTTCACATGTTAGCAAGGTAATGTTCAAAATCCTTCAAGCTGAGAAAACTGCATGCAAGTCAAGAAGCAACAGTTAGAACCTTACATGGAACAACTGACTGGTTCAAAATTGGGAAAGGAGTACATCAAGGTTGTATATTGTAACCCTGCTTATTTAACTTACATGCAGAGTACATTATGCCAAATGCTGGGCTGTGTGAATCACAAGCTGGAATCAAGATTGCCAGGAGACATATCAAGAACCTCACATATGCAGATGATAATACCCTTATGGCAGAAAGTGAAGAGGAACTAAAAAGCCTCTTGATGAAAGAGGAGAGTGAAAAAGCTGGCTTAAAACTCAACATTCAAAAAATGAAGATCATGGCATCTGGTCCAGTTACTTCATGGCAAATAGATGGGGACACAATGGAAACAATGACAGACTATTTTCTTGGGCTCCAAAATATCTGTGATGGTGACTGCTGCCAGGAAATTAAAAGATGCTTTCTCCTTTGGAGGAAAGCTATGACAAACCTAGACAGTGTATTAAAAAGCAGACATCGTTTTGCCAACAAAGTCCATATAGTCAAAGGTATGGTTTTTCCAGTAGTCATGTATGGAAGTGAGAGTTGGACCATAAATAAGGCTGAGCACCAAAGAATTGATGTTTTTCAGTTGTGCTGCTGGAGAAGACTCTTGAGAGTCCTTTGGACAGCAAGGAGATCAAACCAGTCCCTCCTAAAG
>NW_011495071.1:20035165-20035602 GCF_000754665.1 Bison bison bison | reverse complement strand
ATGGTACAGCCAAACAAAAAAACACCAAAACAAACAAAAAACATCAAATAAACAAACAAAAACCCCATACTATATTGTATACTTGAAAGTTGCTAAGAGAGTACATCTTAAAAGTCCCAACCAGTGGACTGCTGATGGCTTGGTAAATCATACTGTTGATGCTAACAGTTTTCCCTCCTATTTCCAAAGCATTCTTGTCCCCAACACAACCTCTTTGGTCACCCTCTAACGAACATCCTCTGAGAAGTGTCGGTTGAGCAGAGTCATCACATCACTGGTGGTGCCTGGAGTCCACAAAAGAGATCTACACACAGTTCAAGAGTCAGAGGAAAAATAAAACAATTGTGTTTACATACATTTAATAAATCTGAATTTAAGTAAAATATGATTTTCAAAGAAGTTTTGATTATCATTACAATCCTAAAATTCATGCAACT
>NW_011495071.1:20034172-20035065 GCF_000754665.1 Bison bison bison | reverse complement strand
ACATCATTCTAGGAGAAGGATATCCATATACCCTTTCACAGAGACTCAAGAGACATTTGTAGACTTGTTCAAGGTTGGCTGCTTTTTCAGCAGGAATGGAACTTGGATGCCAATCTAGAACCTCAAACCATGATATTTTGCTTTTTCCATGACGTTACACATTACTAACAGCACTGGTGTACTGAAGTGATGAAATGAAAGTCGCTCAGTCATGTCCAATTCTTTGCGACCCCATGGACTGTAGCCTGCCAGGATCCTCTGTCCATGGATTTCTCCAGATCAGAACGCTGGAGTTGGGTAGCCGTTCCCTTCTCCAGGGGATCTTCCCAATCCAGGTCTCCCGCAATGCAGGCAGATTCTTTACCATCTGAGCCACCAGGGAAGACCAAGAATACTGAAGTGGGTAGCCTATCCCTTCTCCAGCAGATCTTCCTGACCCAGGAATTGAACCAGGGTCTCCTGCATCGCAGGCAGATTCTTTACCAGCTGAGCTACCAGGGAAGATGTATAACAACTGAGTCTCCAAGGGAAAATAAAAAAGCTCTGACTTGCAGCAAATTCTCCCATGATGGCCTATTTCAAGCTAACAATAGGATATAATTATATACAGAATTGTAATGTACAGTAGCACACCATTATATAATATTTCCACCCTACAGAGGTAGTAAACACAAATAACTTCAAGCATATAGGTATTTGTAAAATAACTGAAAAGTGATGAGTCTGAGTACTATCCTCAGTTCAGTTCAGTTCAGTCGCTCAGTCATGTCTGACTCTTTGTGACCCCTTGAATCGCAGCATGCCAGGCCTCCCTGTCCATCACCAACTCTTAGCTTTTGATAATTTATTTCATAGTAAGTTTTTTTATAATTTAATTTTGAATAATAGCTATA
>NW_011495071.1:20033771-20034072 GCF_000754665.1 Bison bison bison | reverse complement strand
ATCATGGCTGTAACCTGATTGTATCTCCCTTTAACACTTTCCAGGCTAGGTTTAAGGAATCTGGGGATGTGGGCTTGAGCAGTACACTTAAGGTATATAAGGTTTTCACAAAAGTTGTTCAGGGTCCTTGGCTAAGAGGAGACTCTGCCTTGGGCCTGCCAGTGTAATAAACCGTACTCCACTATCTGCATTGTCCTTCTGAGTGAGTTTGTTTCCCGGAACGCATGGCTACAACACCATTACATGGGTCCCAATTCAAATTTCCTTTATCAATAGAAAACGAACAGTGGGAGAAAAAGAC
>NW_011495071.1:20033028-20033671 GCF_000754665.1 Bison bison bison | reverse complement strand
AAAATTTCTGAATATGTAACAATTGTCTCCCATGAGCCAGTACATGCTGGACCCAGCACTTTATTGCCTGATATTTGCATAAAGACTAAGAATAATGAATATCGGCATTTTAAACATTTCATGTTAAATCTACACCTTACTCACCACTTAGTACTTCTTATCTATTTCTGTACCTGCAATCAGAAAACTTAGATGACAAAAAAAAAAGAGGAGAATGTAAGCTCCTTTAGGCAAGTCTATGAAGGGGAAAATTTGGAAAGCTGAGCCAGACTTTGAAGCCAGGTTTGAAGAAAGGAACTAAGTAAGAACTAGGAGCTATCTCAAAATTAGGAAGGAAGTTAAGGGATTGAAGCAACAAGCAAGAAAGCCTGTTGCTCCTGGACAGACTCCCAGAATAATTTTTTCTCATTGTCGATCACCAATGTGTTTTTCCTAGACAACTCACAGATATATATGCCACTTTTATTTTAGTGCTATGAATTACTACAGGCCTATTAAAACTTCGCTTCCTCTTTTCCCATATCCCTAGATGACTCAGAATTTTTAATTTCCACGATGTAAGATCATCAAGCTTCATTTCTGGATTCCACTCAAATCTTTTCTCTAGCACACAACTCATTTCTGACACAAGTTTTGAATCCTC
>NW_011495071.1:20031733-20032928 GCF_000754665.1 Bison bison bison | reverse complement strand
TAAGAGCATCTCTAAGAGAGTGGCCTCAAATGCCAATTTGATTACAACAACCTTATCATATCCTACCCAAAGAAGCTGAACCCACCTGATTTTCTGACTTCTGTGGGTGACCCCACTGATCACGTAGTCATCCACACTTGTTGACTTTTCACTTTCACCTGATTGGTTTAATCTAGTCAATTCTCCCGCTGAAAGGTCTTACTTAATACACCTCTTCTTTTCTGTCGAGATATTACTGACATATAACATCATGTCAGTTTAAGGTGTTCAGCGTGTTGATCTGATACACTCACATATTGCAAAATGATAATCACCATAGCATGAGCTAACAGCTCCACCGTATCATATAATTTGTTCTCTGGTGAGAACGTTTAAGAGCTACTCTCATAGCACATTTCAAGTATATAACACATCATTATTTACTGCAATAATAATGCTGTGCATTAGATCCCCAGAACTTATTCATCTTATAACCGATGGTTTGTGCCCTTTGACTAACATCTCCCCATAGCACCCCCTCCACCCCCGGTAGCCACTGTTCTGAAACCAAGTCTCCATAAAACTGAACTCCTCTACTGAGTTTATGATTAACCTCTCTACCCAAAATGTTATTCCTTTTCACATCCAACACCTGTTCCCCAAAAGATTGAGTGGTATCAAAGAAAAGGGGTGACTGAAGCCGCACACAAGCTGCTGTGTCCTTGTCCCTTGAAGTAAAAGGCTTTTGCTATAGTCTTCCGGGCCTTCCCTGAGCTTCAAAAGGCTGGCTCAAGAGTTAATGATTAGGAAATGTGAAGAAAAGATGTAGAAACAAAGATACTTGTTAGGTTGGGAAACTGGTAACGATTTAGACTATAAGCTAGCTACAAAGCAGAATCACCAAACTCCCAGTTTCCTGAAAGATAATAACAGTCTGACATACACGCCAAAGTTGTTTTTACAGGAAGCAGACCCCCACCAGATGAAAACTTCTGACCATAAGCATGTAGACCCCAGACTGGTTGAAACCAGAAGATTGGTGATGCACAAAACTTCACCTTGATGCCAACCAATCTGAGACCAACCAATCTGAGGGCTGAGCACAAGCTGATCACACACCCTGTGCCCCTCTCCATCGCACTGCCTATAAAACTTTTGTCTTCTAACTAGCAACTTGGAGATGGTCTTAGGACATTAGTCCACCATCTTCCCAGGT
>NW_011495071.1:20027146-20031633 GCF_000754665.1 Bison bison bison | reverse complement strand
ATGATTTCAAAAGTGGTCCCCAACCTTTTTGGCACCAGGGACCAGTTTTGTGGAAGACAATTTTTCTCCAGGACCGGAGAGGGGATGGGATGGTTTCAGGATGTTTCAAGCGCATTACATTTCTTGTGCACTTTATTTCTAATCTGATGCTGCTGCTGCTCTGATAGAAGGTGCCAGTCCATGGGCCAGAGGTTGGGGACCCCTGATTTAATACCTGTAATAATTATTAAGATATGTATCTTGTGTCCTATTTTTCATGTTTAATGAACACCTGCTTTGTATAGGTACCTGTTACAACTGGAAACTTATCCATACATGGAATTTTAAATGATTATATAAAACAGTGCTTCCTAAGGCACCGGTTGTATAGACCACTAGGAAGGCACCTGACAACTGCATTTAGGGTCAGGAAACGTAACGAAGTTGCTCTCACAAGAACATTTGTTGCTTTGCATGTAGATGTTAATATGAATCCCAGTTGTCTCTCATACTTAGTATTTCTTCTTTATTAATTTTATTGGAAAATGCCATTTTGCCCCAAACTGCATGTGTATCAAAATGGGCTTAACAGGAGAGCTGCTGTGACTGAGCATTACATTTTATTGATACTTTGTGCTTTCTAGCATTTGTGACAAAGGAAAACTTAATTCTCATTATCTTAAAAGAAAGAGCAGAATTATTCTTCAATGCATTTTGCTAATAATCAAAATTTGTTTCCTGCTGGAAACCTTACATAAGGGGTATTAGAATATGATGATATATACTAAACATATCCCCAAAAGAAAGAGGTTGAGATGGTTTCATCTGGGTAGTTCCTATGATAATTACAGAAAAACAGAAAGCATAACATTAAAAACTCATTTCTGAAAATTACTTAGTATCACCATACTCATGAATAATTTAGTTGTTATCATATGTATTCAGAATTAAATCAAACAATTCTTGACTCTCTTCTTCTCACTTCTTAGAGGCAGTACGGCCCAAAACACCACCTGTCGTAATCAAATCTCAGCTTAAAACTCAAGAGGTAATACAGTCTTACATTTTACCCAGTAGATAATGTCTAGAAATGAAGTAACTCTGTCAACTAGCTCAGATACCATTTCAAAACTGCTTATGCATACGGGTCTTATCTGTTCTGAAGAAGAGGGATCCGGTACTTGAAGGGTTAAAGACCTACAGCTGAGACCTGAGGCCATCCTTGGGGACTAGACAGAATGACTGGAGTGATCCAAACTGTGAGTGAGTGGAGAGACTCAGGTGGTCACTCCTGTGGTCAGCAAGCCAGTGTGCAGGTTAGGAGTTGGAGCACAGCGACCATCCGACTAGCGGAGGAGGGGAATGAAAGTGAGGCTGCAGTAAGTCGTTAGATGACTATAAACTCGAGCTCTAATCTCTATGTCACTTCAAAAACTGTTTTCAGGGCTCATGTATTGCCTTTCAGGACGAAGAGGAGATTTCTACCAGCCCATGTGTTTCTGAGTTTGTCAGTGATGCCTTCGATTCCTGTAACTTAGATCAGGAGGATCTGAGGAAGGAAATGGAGCAGCTGGTGCTGGACAAAAAAGAGGAGGGGACAGTCGCACTGGAAGGTACAAAGCCAACAACAACACTGTTCTCATCCCCAGTGCCGAAGTTGACCTTAGAAAATTTTGTTATTTTGGAGCAGATATACAAAACTAGGCTGTAACTTTTGCATCAAAACTGCTCTGTGTTCCACACTAGAAGGTGGATTCTGGTACACATGACCAGACTTCCCATTCCTCTGCCCTAAGCACAGAAGCGTAAAAAGGAGAAACTGAGACCACAGAGGTTAAGTGACTCTTCTGAGGCATCTCAGCCCCGAGGATATGTGGCCAGGAGTGGGCACCAAAGCCAGCCCTTCCTGTGGAGATGCTGCCTTCTGGCCTTCTGCTCTCAAAGCTGCACCCTGCTGGAGTTTATACTGTAGGTTTAAGACTCTTTCCAGTTGCTGTGTGCCATGAGCACATCACTTCTGGGAAGAAGCAGGCTGCCTTTTAAAAACCAAATTAATTTAAGGTGATATAGGAAAAAAGTGCAAATGATGGGGCTGCTTTCTTTGGCACATCAGGACAGGTTGGTGGCTTCTTGTTGGATGACAGACAAAGGCTTCACCATTCATGAAGCTTTCAGAGACTTACCGTCGGGGAAGACAGCTATTCCCACCGTTGTGCAGAAAGCACTGGTGATAAAGCTGGCCTCCCGGAGGTGAACCACCTGCAGCTCAGGTTCCACCTGTATGTCTGTCACTGTCACGCTCTGTGGTCTTGGACAAGTCACTTAGCCTCTAAACCTCCACTTCCCCATCTGTCAGATGTGTATAACTGTGTCTCTAGTCCACGGATTGTTCTAAGGGTTAAAGAGTGATATGCAGAGAGCACTTAGCCCTCGCCTGGCTGAGTTAGTGCTCTAGAAACATTAGCTGTTTTTGCTGCCAGTATTAATTATCAATTATCTACTTAAATAGAAAATCAGAGGCCTAGGTAAAAGAAAATAACATGCAAAATTTACTGACATCTGATACCTTTGCTTCTGCATTTAATAAATGTATCTTTCTTATCATATTTCTCTTCAGTGACAGTTAAAACCTGTTCAGTTTCTTAGCATACACAGTGCTGAACAAAGCCTGAGACAGTAAATATTTCTGTGGTTAGTACTTAACATAGGTAAGTATACTGGACTGCATTGTTCAGACCACCGTGATGAATTCAGAATCTTTTCTTTCTCATTTGTTTCTTTTAGAGGATTCTGTAGATTGGGAGAAAGAACTACAACAGGAACTTCAGGAATATGAAGTGGTGGCAGAATCAGAGAAACGAGATGAAAACTGGGATAAGGAAATAGAGGAAATGCTGAAGGAGGAAAATTAACTGTCTGTCTCCTGAAATAAAAGAATAAACTGTAACATGCTATAACTGACATTAAATTCTAGATGTTGAGACTCGCTGAATCAGAAGGCGCAAAGGAATATAACTTTATTAAATTCAAAATTCTTTGTTTTTCAAGCTGAAACTTGCCTCTTCTACTTAAAAAAACAGGACACAGGACATTTATTCTAATAATCAAAAAGGGATGTTTTAGGTAATGTTCCTTTAATATAAATCTAGTTAAAGATGTTCTTATAGTCAGTACAGACATCTTTCTGGTAGTCAGTACAGACATGTTTCAGAAACACAAAATCTTAGACTTAAGTTTTCTGTGAGGTCAAAAATATAATATATTCTTCAATTGTGGTTTTCTAAACATTTGTACTTCTTGCATTTTTGTTGATACATATATGTTAAAGTACTTAATGGATTAATAACTATCAAAATGGCCAAACTGTACCAAAGAACTTGAGAGGAAGCACTTTCTGAACTATTTTCTTGCAGATATTTTCTAAAATTCCATCTGGAAGCCAAAAGATAAAATAATTATATTGATTATAATGAGTAAGCATCACACAGTTTGACACTGAGAAATACTGTGTAAAAATATTTGTTTTTCTTTGGGGCCTTTTTAAAAAAAAAATCTATGCCACATTTAATAATGGTTTCCTAAATTTCACATCATGGTTTTTGTAGAAAACAGGGTCTTTCATCCTTAAAGTATCAATGACTGTCAGAAGCCCCTTCACCTTATCGTCTCATGTTGTTTAAATCGTCTCCACATATAATACATGTTTTTGCTTTTTTGTCTTAATTAAAGGGTCAGTCTTTATAAAATTGTGTTCTCCGAGTACAACTTTTGGAACTTTATTGACCAATCCTGCCTGGATTCCACTCTACTGGCAGGACTGTTCACAGAATGTGGTTACTTGAAAAGGACAGATGGCTGAATACCAGAACACTCCACAGTGTTTGCTTCCTGAACCTTTCAGGTTTTTCAGAAAGCCTTTATTTCATAAAGGGGAGAAGAATTAACACAGTTCTTATAAGAAACATGTACTTATTTATATTCTTGATCCCATAAAAATTAGTCTATAGTCCTCTGGCAGATATAGTCAACAGGAATTAGCTGTTTAGGTTTGTAGTTTGAGATATGCTCCCACAAAGAAGCCAGACTTCCTCAGCTAGAATCACTTGGGTTGTATTCGATGAGACCACTGACACCATCATCAAGAGACTTCCACTTGTGGGTCTGCAATTGCTGATTACTCAGAGGTGGTGTCCGTCAACTTTTGAGGCAATCCTGTTGAAAGGAAAATTATTAAGAATTTAGAGTTTGCTGTAGGGAAACAAATGTTAAATGTTTCTAAGTAGTTAAAAATCCTAGATATAAGCAGCTCAGATTATAACAGTAGTTGGCTTGTAGTATATGCACTAAAATTCGTATTGACGAATGTTGAATAAACATAAAAAAGGAGAGGTTTCAGAGAAATTTTAAAACCTGGGGCCTCCACGGTGGCTCAGTGGTAAAGAATCCACCTGCCAATGCAGGAGACAGGTTTGATCCCTGATCCGGGAAGACCCCACATGCTGCGGAAA
>NW_011495071.1:20024881-20027046 GCF_000754665.1 Bison bison bison | reverse complement strand
TGCCTATTTAGAATTACTATTATATTATTATTATTTACATTATGGTATTTCCATATCATGGAATACTATGTGCAATGAAAATGAACAAACTACAACTACATGCAATAATACAGATGGATAGTACAAGAATTATGCTGAAAGTAAAAAGCCAGACATAGAGAAGTACATATTCTCTGGTTCCAGCTACATAAACTTCAAAACCAGGCAAAGTCAATCTATTCTATTAGAAATCAAGGTAGTGGTTGGTTACCTTTGGGATAAGGGATTGGAAATGTGCAGAAGGCAGAAGAGGGTCCTCAAGGGTGCTGGCCATGTTTTGTTTCTTGATCTGGATGCTGATTAAACAAGTGTGTTCAGTCTTTGAAAATTCATTGAGCTGTACTCTCATGAGTTAAGCACTGTTTTGTATGCATACCTTATATCAATTAAAACGTTTCTAAAAGATAGCATATTTGAAGGTACCTATTCATAGCAGGCTCTCAAATATTTATCTTTCCCCTTCACATTCCCCAAACAGACTATGTTATGTGGTAACAATTTTCATTGTTATCTATTTAGCATGAAACAATCAATCATTTATGTGAATGTAAACAGGACACCCAAAGATAATTAAAACAACAGGCACACTTAAATCTTGTGTTTTTAAAATAACTCTTCTGCCTGAGATATGATATTGGTATTCAAAGGACTGCATCCAGTATGACTGGACAGAGTCTCAGTTGCCTTGATTCTTTTTGTTTGTTTGTTTTTTCCAGTAAGATCAGCAAGCGAACTCAGGGTTATATTCAGTTTTCAGGTGGTCAATGTCTTATGTCCATTCCTTTTTTCCTTACTCAAAAAAAATTGGAATGCAAGAAATCAAGCATAACTTTATTGCAGAGATAACTGTTCATTCTCTCTGATATATAGAAGAGGGGAAAATCAGTCCAGACTCTGAAGATACAATGATGAGCTAGACAGATTATATCCCTACTCTAAAGGAACATGACATCATTCATAGTGATAAAATACTTGCAAAATATCCACAGTTAATCAGAATAACGAGTGTATTTTGGCAGTAAACTAACAACTGCTAAATCAGAGCATGGCACTAAGTGAAGTGAAGTCGCTCAGTCATGTCTGACTCTTTGCGACCCCATGGACTATAGCCCACCAGGCTCCTCCATCCGTGGAATTTTCCAGGCAAGAATACTGGACTGGGTTGCCATTTTCTTCTCCAGGGTATCTTCCCAACACAGGGATCGAACCCAGGTCTCCTGCACTGCAGGCAGATGCATTACCTTCTGAGCCACCAGGAAAGCCAAATAATATAGTGTTAATCTGGATAGGGCTGGGTTTTGCTGTGGCAAAAATTATCTCCTCGGTTCAGAGACATGAAAACAATGAAGATTTCTTTCTTTTGCAGCATATTTTTCAACAGTTGACTGGGAATTTTGCTCTACTTTACTCCTAACCTAGGAACAGTATCAATCTGGAACACTGTATATCATCATAGTATATATAGAGAAAAGATGACAAACACACACTTGCTATTAAAGCTCCCACCTGAAAGTGACACATGTCATTGCAGCTCATATTTTGCCAGCCAAAGTTAGTTATGTGGCCATACCTAACTTCACATGGTTAGTGAAGTTCAAAACAATCATTCAGAAGAAGAGATAGCCAGACCATTGGGGAACAACCTTAATGACTACCATGTATTGTCAATGTGAAGGTCTTAAAATATTAAAATAGCTTTCTTTCATTCTTGGTCACCAAATATACTTTGATCCCTACCCTTCCTACCCAAAATATATCTTGATAATCACAAGAAGGAATGACTGATAATCTGAACATATATTAGCATAAATCTATCCTTGGAAGGAAAGTTACGACCAAACCTAGATAGCATATTGAAAAGCAGAGACATTACTTTGCCAACAAAGGTCCGTCTAGTCAAGGCTATGGTTTTTCCTGTGGTCATGTATGGATGTGAGAGTTGGACTGTGAAGAAGGCTGAGCGCCGAAGAATTGATGCTTTTGCACTGTGGTGTTGGAGAAGACTCTTGAGAGTCCCTTGGACTGCAAGGAGATCCAACCAGTCCATTCTGAAGGAGATCAGCCCTGGGATTTCTTTGGAAGGAATGATGCTAAAGCTGAAACTCCAGTACTTTGGCCACCTCATG
>NW_011495071.1:20024334-20024781 GCF_000754665.1 Bison bison bison | reverse complement strand
GTTCCAATACTTTGGCCACTTGATGCAAAGAGCAGACTCATTGGAAAAGACCCTGATGCTGGGAAAGATTGAGGGCAGTGGGAGAAGGGTGTGACAGGGGATGAGACGGTTGGATGGCATCATCGACACAATGGATATGAGTTTGAGCAAACTCCAGGAGATAGGAAGGACAGAGGAGCCTGGTGTGCTGAAGTCCATCGGGTCGCAAAGAATCAGTTATGACTTAGCAACTAAACAACAACAACATTCCTGACTGGTCTCATATGCTTCCAGGAGAAGGTTAAATGCTGATTCTAGAAGGATCAACTATCCCACCAAATCACATGGAAGTAACAACCCAGATGGACCTGAATTAAGTTAGGCACAGCCTGGTTAGTGGTCTCATGCAGACATAGTTGGGCAGGCTCATTCCTTAGATATGAGATGAAGATTGATTCTCTCGGGACT
>NW_011495071.1:20020729-20024234 GCF_000754665.1 Bison bison bison | reverse complement strand
GATTCAATCCCTGGGCCAGGAAGATCCCCTGGAGAAGGAAATGGAAACCCACTCCAGTATTCTTGCCTGGGAAATCCCATGGACAGAGGAGCCTGGTGGGCTTCAATCCATGGGGTTGCAAAACGGTTGGACATGACTTAGTGACTAAACTGCAAACAAACAAAACTTAGGAATAATCTCTCCAGGTTTTGGTAACTTGAAAATCTAAGGTTGTGCAAAATTAAGTGATGGAAGTTTATTGAATACCTAGGTTACTCCTAAATAAGATACTGAAACATTAATTATGAAACACTGGCTTTCTCTTACAGAGAAACTAAAGATATTTTGGACTGTTAATGAAGATGTTTGGTGTCATCCTGAGATATTCTCTGTAATAAAGCAAATGTTTTTAGAAATTATCACTGGATTTATGCTCACCAAACTACAGACCGCTGATATAAAAGGACAGTTCATGGTTGCTTAAGGAGAGTAGGATGTATGTTTTTAGTAAACAAGGCATGAGGAACGGAATTGCACTTTATTACTATTTTATAAATCAGTAAGTCTGATTTACAGGTGTCTGTTTCTGGATAAGCAAATTAAATGATGATTATACAAAATGAGGAAGGTTTGTGGAAAGTAGACCATGACAAAAGAGTTTTTGTACATGGTACAATATTCTTAAGATGTTGAATTGCCTTTGATAACAGAATTTAAGTTTTTTCACCTTTTAATGATATTCCTGTATTTGTCTTTGAAATCTTTTATTGTTACTTTTACTAAGTGAGTAACTGTTGCTTTATAGTGACCTATGATCCTATCTACTGAGTGTTCTAAAGCCTTTTGATATTTTTGGACAAAACTTCCTAGTCAAATTCTAATGAAATCTGTTTTACCTCTAGCTAACTTTGGGATGCTCCAAAGGGCTCCTGAAACATCCCCAAAAGAGATATAAACGAGGTTCATTTGGTATGTTAAATTACATGGGAAGAATTGCCAAATAAGTAATAAATCTTCTTAGGTTATATTGTATGGTAAATGTTATTAATATAGATATTGTAGAAATTATATTGAATTCCTAAGAATCTGATATGTTCTGGAAAAATACTGTCAGTCATAATTCTAGGTATTATCTTAAAGTGTTGTATGTCACAACAGTAACCCAGTTACTTTATCAATTGCATTGTATTCAGATTTTAAACATGCTTTTTTAAGTCTATTGTCATTATAGACACAGTTTCACTATAATGCTTTTGCAAAAATGCTTCCTCTTCAAAAACATTTATAGAAAGGTCTTTTAGATAAATACAAGGTTCTGACTTTCAGACCACAATGCTGAACTGTGTAAGAAATTAAAGAATCCTAATGAGAAACCCAATGACTTCATAAGCTGTTAACAAAAAGAGTTAGTAACAGAAGGACTGAGTAAACTGGTGAAAGTAGTTATAATTTTTATGGTTTCTGTCGGAAAATTACTGGTTTGAATCTATGTTTTACAGGTGTAGGGAAACCTTCCTCTCAAATTAATTATTACTTGCAGTAATTTGGTAAGTTACACTTTTGTAAGCAGAATTGAAACATTTATCTTTTTTTCTATCTACTCCCTGTAAACTCTTAAGGTTCCAGCAGCTTATCAGATAAATCAGGAAAGCTACCTCACCAACAAGTATAGAAATCTTAAGGTATTTTGGGGACCTTATAAAGGGAAGAATTCACCTAGACCTGTAAGGTGAAACAAGTGATAAGTCCTTGGCATGACTTTCCTAGCCCTGAGAGTTTTGCTTTTTTTTTTTATTCTGAGACTCTTTATAAAAGTTTCAGCAAAGCAAAAACCTATATGATCAATCATAGTTATATAAATTATTTAGATCAGACTTATTTTGCAATAAATTTGTCTTAATTTGGATATATTTGATAGAAATGAGGGTAATTTTAGAGAGAAAGAAATTATGTTCCAATAAATGTTAAATCCCAGTTTGATTCATGGAGGCCTGTATTTACTTGACTGACTTCCCAGATGGTTCCTTGCTGTTATGCTATATTCATGTACGGTTAATTAAATTATTAAAAGGACACTCTAAGTTTTGTTTCTGAAGCTTATCTCAATAATCTTTGGATGAAGATCAGATGCCTCATGACCTGCAACCAGTGAATTACGTGTACTGGAAAAGACATAATGTAAAGGACTGTCTCCAACCTGCATGGAAGTGCTTTTTATCAGAGGAAACCACACTTACACCTGGATGAGAAGACAGCTTATTCAAGATACTGGACCTAATTCATATGATCATTTATAATGTTTTCTCGACTTTTTGGACCTTTATATACAATTCAAATGTTTTCTATTATGGACAGAATCCTATGCTAATTTTAAAAATCAATCCAATTGTTGGATTCTGGCCAAGTATCTGTGTCTAGTATTTCTAGATTACTTTGGTGAATTTCTCCACTCCAAGGCTCTAATTGGATGGCCCTTGAAAAACGCATTTTAGAAGAAAAGAAAGTTCAGTCCTGTTCAGACTACTCTTAATATACCTGCTCTGACCCTGGCCATAAGTATGAATTTTCCTCTAAGTTACCCAAGGTCAATCAAAGCAACAAGCAAAAATTCAGCAAAGGACTATTATAAAACTTGCCAAAATCATGGGATGGATTTTTATGGTTAACACCAGGCTGTGGTCATTTAATATTTAAGGCCCCCCTTTATCTTGGGAACAATTAAATTATATAAAGGATAGCCAGCCTAGTAGACTTCCCAGGTGCTGCTAGTAGTAAAGAACCTGCCTGTCAATACAGGAGATGTAAGAGACTCAGGTTTGATCCCTGAGCTGGGAAGATCCCCTAGAGGAGAGCATGGCAACCCACTGAAGTATTCTTGCCTGGAGAATCCCATGGATAGAGGAGCCTGGCAGGCTACAGTCCATAGAGTCACAAAGAGTCTGATGCAACTGAGCACAAGCACAATCAGCCTAGCAACACTAGGAAATTGGGCTGGGAATCTTATGGACAGTGCCAATATATAATTTCCCTGAAAGAAAGATTGGTATAGAACAGATTAAGTTAGACAGCCTGAGGATATACTGAGTTGCACCAAATGCAAGTTCTTGGCTTAAATCTTGTAACTTTAATAATACTGTTAGCTATGCTATTTGTACTTTGCCTGTTTTACAAGATTGTTGTTTCTTGCATTACCCAAATGTGTGACTGAACCTCCAACAAAAATAATGATGACTACATGATTTGAAGCAGTTCATCAAATATATAGTTCTGTATGTGATCAATAATTGTTACAGTGCAACTCTAGATATGGGAAGATACAGCAAGAGGAAATTTTTCCTGGACCATAATGGATTGAATAAGACATGTTGGTCTAGAGCCCTTTGGTTACTGGGATTTTTTAAAATAATTGTATTTATTTATTTTTAGCTGTGCTGGGTCTCTCTTGCTGTGCAGGCTTTTCTTTAGTTATGGAGAGTGGGGGCTACTCTCTAGTTGCCGTACACAGGCTTCTCATTGCAGTGGCTTT
>NW_011495071.1:20018375-20020629 GCF_000754665.1 Bison bison bison | reverse complement strand
AGTCCACCATCTTCCCAGACTGATGGTCTCCTAAATAAAGCAACTTTTCTTTTCTCACCATTTGTATGTCAAAGGCTTTTTTAGACTCCACATACGTTATATCATACAGTATTAACCTTTCTGTATCTGACAGAATGCCCTCTTTCTATGAAACTCTTCCTTTCTGTAGAATTGCCACCCACTAACTCTACTAACAGGACTTCTGTGTCTTATGGCAATGATTTGTGATTTTATTATCTGTGATTATGGCAATGATTTCCCCTCTGGCCTCTTTGTTTCTGATTCCTCCAATCTGCTCATTTTGTCAAATTTTATCTCCCTCAAGCGTCTACCTAAAATGTGTCAGTGCCTCTTGAATCTAGCCTAGATGTCTTCTTCTGGCTTCATAGTCTTACACTCCAACTGTGTGTCCCATGACTCTAACTTCTACCCTACACTAGTTAAGGCCATTGTTTCCTGAATATGCCTGTCCCCTTCCCAGCTCCCAACTTTAACCATTCTACTATTTCTGCCTGGAGTTACCTTTTCATCAATGACATCACTTTTCTTCCTGATCTCAGCTTTCCATCTAGTGGAATCATTTGTTCTTCTTTTATGGCATGCAGCACCTTCTACCTTTTATAAGTCAATTGGGTAATTGTTTTATTCTCCCTATTAGAAAATGTAAAACAATGTCTTACATTTTTTCTTCATTTTTGCAGGCCTCAGACTAGAGACATATGATGACTTATTGAGATGGGAAGTCAGACATGTTTTAGAGTTTCTTCTAGACTAACTTTGTTGGGACTGCGAGAGAGGAAAAAAAGCCATGGAATGTCGATTGCCAGTTCAGAAAAAAATCAATAAGAACAATAATGTAACAGTATTAATAGTTATAATTCGTAAGTGTCTGCTCTGTTGTCAGACGCTTGCTAGGTGATCTCTCTCTCTCTCTCTCTATCCCTCCAGATTCTTACTACTTAGCAAGGGATGCATTGTACATGACTAAATTGCAAAGAAACTAAGTGACCTTTGCTAGAATTTTGACTCAGGACTCCCTTTAATCAAAGCTCATATATTTCCAGTATCTGTTGGGAAGGAGGACAATCTCAGAAATACCTGAGAATGGGAGGATGAGCCCACCTCTTTATCAACTTTTTTCTGCACAAACATTTAAAATTTGCCTAAATGTTACACTCACAAATCACTTGATTTCAAGAAGGGTGTACTCTTGACTTTCTCCTGTAGGAGGTACACCTGTTGGGTGTGACTCAGATTGACTTTTTCAGCTTGACTCCTTTCACAGCTTCTTTCATATATACACAATATTGGCATCACCTCAGAACAAGTTCTTCATACTAAGAAATGTGATAAAAGATTAATTATTAAGGACCAAGAGATATGTAAATATCAAATATAATAAAATCAAGTCAACCCACATGTGAAAAATTCTATTGAAATGAAAAACATGGATAATAATCTATAAATAAAATTCCAAAGTGTGATATCATAGGGGCCATTGGACACCCAGTTTCTGGGCTAGAAGACGGGGGTTGGGGCTCAAATGACAGCACTTCCCAATGTTGGCTACTGAGCAGCATAATTGAACTTGTATTCAAGGGGCTTTGAGATCATGTAGAAGTCAACAGATCTAAATTTTGTTTATTTTTTGTATTTTTACTTTATAAACAGAATGATATAGAAGAAAGGGGGCTTTGGGATTAGGCAGAATTTGATTCCTGGCTCCACCCCTTGCTAGCTGGGTGTTCTGGGGTAAGTCACCTAGCCTTTCTGAATCTGAGTTTCTTAAAATGAAGCTAACATTACCTACTTAAAGTCACTGTTTTCAAAATAATGACATATACAACCATTGTCTATGGATGCATAACTTAGTGGTTTAAAAAAACAATCACATTTATTATTCACAAGTCTAAGGTTGAGTGGTTCTTTTGATCTGGACCAGCCTTGGTCAATGTTGACTGGGCTCACTCATGCATCTGCCATCAGTAGGCAGGCCAGCTGGGCCAGGATGGTCTAGGGTGGCCTCATTCTCATGTCAGATGACTGGCTACCTGTTGATTGGTATGAGAGAGTTGACCTGGCCACACGCTTTTAATCACTTAGCATGCTAGATTGGACTTGTATATACAGAAGCTGAGGAAGATTCTTAAAGAGCTAGTCAGAGCAAGACATGATACAAGTTCACATTCAAAGGTGGAGGAAACAGACTCCATCTCTTGATGGGAGAAGCTACAAAGTCACATCATAAAGAGAT
>NW_011495071.1:20017615-20018275 GCF_000754665.1 Bison bison bison | reverse complement strand
TTCCACTTTTACCATAATCACATATATACTGAACTTTCACCCTGCTTCTTTGGAGCAGTTTCTGAAATCAACCCTGAGTATTCATTGGAAGGACTGATGCTGAAGCTGAAGCTCCAATACTTTGGGCACCTGATGTGAAGAGCTGACTCATTGGAAAAGACTCTGATGCTGGGAAATGTGGTGTCCCAAGGACAATGGAACAGGAAAAAACAAACAAACAAACAAACAAGGAAGGCCTTGGAAGTAGGAATGGAAAAAACAAGACCCTTATTGTCCTTCCCTCTCCCATGTTGTAACTATTAATGAATTTCAGGTCCTCCTGAGCAGTATAACCTGTCTCACCTCCTATCCCACATAGGGAGAAGGTATTTGCCTTTCTCTCCCCAAACCCAGTATATGTGCCTCATCCAATCAGCAAATGACCCACAAGATCCCTATCCTGCATCATGTACCCTGGGTAAAAAATGGACCAAAGATGCCTACTCAACATTGGTTCTCCCTTGAGCCAGCCTGCTGTTCTAACAGTGTCTCCCACTCTAATAAATTTTATTCTCCTCTCATACTGCCTCATGTCTGGAAATTCTTTTCCAAACTGTGCATGGACAACGATATTTTTGGAGGCCCGTATGGGGAGTTGGTGTTTCTTCCCCCACCTTCTTG
>NW_011495071.1:20017085-20017515 GCF_000754665.1 Bison bison bison | reverse complement strand
TCGACTTAAAAAAATAAAAGAGAGTTGTGAGTTAAGTTTTATTTGAGGCAGCACAGGAGACAGCACCTCAAATTGTTGTTCAGTTGCTCTGTTGTGTCCCAACTCTTTGCAACCCAATAGATTACAGCACATCAGGCTTTCCTGTCCTTTACTGTCTCCTGGAGTTTGCTCAAACCCATGTCCACAACCTGAAAATAGAGTTATTTTATTTGGTGGGAATGTTTAGGATTCTCAGCCCACGAGACAGCATCTCAGTAGCTCTGAGAAAACTGCTTTAAGGAGGCAGGAGAGGAAGTTAGGCTATATACAAGTTAGCAACAAAGGGAGCAAACAGTCTGAACATCAAAGATCAGGTATCAAGTTAAGAAATTTAGCATTCTGTGTATGGGAAGATCAAGCCTCTGGGCTCGATGAGTTCATTCCTTTCATA
>NW_011495071.1:20016636-20016985 GCF_000754665.1 Bison bison bison | reverse complement strand
ACACGACTGAGCGACTTTCACTTTTCTTTGGCCCCTTTTGATACCCTGCTCATGTCTAACTATCTACCTATTTCCCTTCTCAGGTACTTGGGAACCCAGTCTCAAGGGAAAAGGGGCAATGACCAATCTGGCTTCTTCAGGCTGTACAGGGGCATCGTTGGGCTCGGGGAAACCTTTGTTCCTTTGTCTGCTCTCTGTCAGAGTGCATTTACAGAGGGAGAAAAGAGTCCATGGAATGATAAGGCAGCTTGTTTCAGCATTTTCTGGATGTTGGCCAGAGGATATTCTTGTCATACTACCACTTGGAGATTTGTTGTATTCTAGAAAAAGCAAACTTAACAAGAAACTT
>NW_011495071.1:20016204-20016536 GCF_000754665.1 Bison bison bison | reverse complement strand
CACAGACGCACTTGTTTGCATCTCTACTGAATAAAAACCATATGGTCACAGTGATACTTCACAGCAAGGATCATTCTAGAATTTTCCCTTTTCATGATTCTAACTCCCTTTTCTGATGGTAAGAAACCCAGTTTCCACTATCCTTAGTATTTTTATTTAAGCAGTCAATCCCCTTGTGAGTGACCAATCTTCCTTTATCACCACCACCACCTCCCCAGCTTAGATGCCCTCCTGTCCCTGTTCAGGCTGTCACTCACTATTCCAGGCCACCACCACGTGGGTACTCACCTTGCTCTTCTTGGGTGCCGACACCTCACCCCAGGTGGCGAGTG
>NW_011495071.1:20015768-20016104 GCF_000754665.1 Bison bison bison | reverse complement strand
AAGAAGGCTTCGCTCTGCAGGGCAAATGTCACAAACATTCCTTTAAAAATACTCAGATTCTCATGGTCCTGTCATTGTGCACATGCCAGAAATATCATCGTTATCTTAGGGAAAATACTTTTCCTTCCAGAGAAGATATTCATTCTTCTCTTGTTGCCCTCTCCCTGACCCTGCCAACTTGTCTTCCTTCCGTTTTCATTTACTTTGCTTTTTCTCATTCTTCAGGTTTTTTATTTCTTCCTTTTATTCTCCCTCCATCACCAGTCATCTTCCCATCTCTCTCCTTGCCCTTCTCATGCTTTCTGTTCTCCGCTGACTCAGTTCCCTACTTTCCTT
>NW_011495071.1:20014476-20015369 GCF_000754665.1 Bison bison bison | reverse complement strand
GTGGGGTGCCATTGCCTTCTCCTTAGTCCTTCTATTTCTGCTATTAGGGGTCCCCTGGTATCTCAGATGGTAAAGAGTCCACCTGCAATCAGGAGATGAGGTTTCGATCCCTGGGTCTGGAAGATCCCCTGGAGAAGGAAATGGCTACCCGTTCCAGTATTCTTGCCTGGAGAATTCCATAGATAGAGGACTTTGGCAGGTGACAGTCCATGGGGTTGCAAAGAGTTGGACACAACTGAGCGACTAATATCAGCTATACTTCAATTTCAAAAATAAGAGCCACTTTCCCTCCCATATCATCCAAGAAAATGTCTGCTCAAACAACCTACATTGCAAAAGATTCTCCTTCAGGCTAAGTCCTTCTAGGACCACATTGCAGCTGTAACCTGATTCCTCTAAATGGATTGATTACCTATTTGATCCTAATAATCCTGTAGCTTAATTCTAGTCTCACTTTGATATTTCAGTAAAGATTATCCTTCTTGCCTCAACTTTTATTTTTATTTCCTGTCTTAGCTTTTCCTTGATCCTTTGACTACAAGTGCTTGTCGGTAAGGCACAATATATATGAAAAAAAAATTGGTGTCTCTTTTGAGTCTTCTCTAATTTTTTAAAAAATACAGTACAATGGTATGTTTGGCTTTTCTAACTACCAAATTGAAGCAATGTAATTACTTAAATTAGATTACTGTTTAATACTCAAAAATCTCCTGACAAGAGAGCTGGTGAAACAAGCTGAAATCAACCAGTGCTTGTCTTAACTCACCCTTTATGTATTTGGCCTCAGTCACCAAGGCTAAGCTGACAGATGAATGGCTCTTGGAATACATCTAGGTCACAGTTAAGTCTGCATATGGAGCCAAACATGAGTAGCAGCACTTCCAAATCTCTCA
>NW_011495071.1:20012605-20014376 GCF_000754665.1 Bison bison bison | reverse complement strand
CCCACCTCATGCGAAGAGCTGACTCATTGGAAAAGACTCTGATGCTGGGAGGGATTGGGGGCAGGAGGAGAAGGGGACGACAGAGGATGAGATGGCTGGATGGCATCACTGACTCGATGGACATGAGTCTCAGTGAACTCCGGGAGTTGGTGATGGACAGGGAGGCCTGGCGTGCTGCGATTCATGGGGTCGCAAAGAGTCAGACACGACTGAGTGACTTATCTGATCTGATCCTGGTATTATTTAGAAGATGTCAGAGCTGGAAGAGACCTTTTCTAGGATATAGAGACTTTAATATTAGACTTTTATATTAGCATCTAGAGTCTTTTATGTTAGAGACTATGTAAGTCAGAGGCAACCTGTCTCGAGTCAGAGATATTTGTAGTAAAACCAGAACTTGAATCGAGTTTAATGCTTTTAATTCAGTGTCCACTTTGTATGTAAAGGAAAGGAATTGCAGGTTGTGATACTGTCTGAAGCGTTTATAACTTTGGCTGAATTATATTAAGTCTTTGTCCATTCAATAAATATTTATTCAGCACTTACAGACAATGAACTAGATACTGTAGTAAATAAAAGATGAAACAGCCACAGAATCTACACTCAAAGAGTCAGAGGCTGGGAGAATAAACTAAGTAATGGGATAAGTATATTAAGAGTCACAGAGGAAATAGCAAAGGTCATTTTTGCCCTTGACAGGATTAACTGTTAATAATAGCTGGTCAAGAATTGGTATGTAAAGGTCACCTGATCTTTGACAAGGGAGCCCAAAACTTACAATTAAAAAAGGACAGCCTCTTCAAAAAATGGTGCTGGGAAAACTGGATATTCACATGCAAAAGAATGAAATTGGACTTTTATCTTACACTATACACAAGAATCAACTCAAAATGGATTAAAGACTTAAACATAAGACTTGAAATGTAAAACTCCTAGAAGAAGAGTAGGGGGAAAAGCTTCATAACATTGGTCTTGGCAATGATTTCACAGATAATGGCAACAAAAGCACAGGCAACAACAACAAAAACAACTAGGACTATATCAAACTAAAAAACTTCTGCAAAGGCGATAATCAATGGGGTGAAGACAACCTACAGAATGGGAGAAAATATTTGCAAATCATATATTTGATGAGAGATTAATCCTCAAAAAATTTTTTAAGAATTCCTACAACTTAATAGCAGAAAAATCCCCCAAAACAAACCAATGTAGTGGCTCAAAATGAGCTAAGGAACTGAACAGACATTACTCCAAAGACACACAAATGGCCAATTGGTATATTTTTAAAATGCTCAACTTCACTAATCATCAGGGAAATGCAAATCAAGACCACAATGAGATATCACCTCATACCTGTTAAAATGGTTATTATCAAAGAAACAAGATAACATACTAGCTTTGTAAAATAAGTTTGACAATTTTCTCTTCTTTTTTCTCTATATATCTGTGTGTATATAGATAGATAGATATAGATGGATAGATACATACATACATATAAATGTTTTGAAAATTTTGGGGGGCCAGTCTATTGACCAGAAATAAATCACTGCCCACATGTAATTGCAAGGGCATGTGGATAACAGAGTCAGGTGTGTATCCAGTAAGAAAAGAATACACAGATATTGATTTGCACTAGTGGTCTGCTACAGTAATTTATATTATTTTAGAAAACTTCCATTGCATCTACACTTTTATATTTATCGACGGAAATTTATTCACCAAATTGTTTATGATTTTTATAAATCTCCATTATCCTTGGTTATGTGGATAT
>NW_011495071.1:20010039-20012505 GCF_000754665.1 Bison bison bison | reverse complement strand
AAAAGCCATTAGGGAGCCTGTCACATGAAGACTCCCATATGAGGATAAGGGGAACATGGAATGGATCAGGCCACAAGGACATCTGCCCCCAGCAAGACAATTTTCATGCATCGTGTCAGGCACATAATGGTTGAAGCAAAACATAGAGCCCACTGTCCCCTGGCCACCACCTCCCCGATAGGACTGTAAGGAGGATTCCTCAACCTATCTTCCCTGTCACTTTCACTTCTTTCACTTTTGGTCCAGATTGATTTACAGGAGCCTAAGTCTTACTCTTCTGAGCCATCCCAAGAGTGCCTTTCACATTTCAGGGAATTACTGAAGGGTGAGTCACCCAGTTTCTCCTGGGAATCTCTGTCTTTCTCTGCCTGGGTCATATGGTGCATTAGCTACATAGCTCTCAAGGGTCACCTCTCACTTTTGGATGCAACTGTTGGGATGGTGGGCCATTTTGTGCCATTAATCACACGGAGAGATCACTGAGACAATAGGGTTGCCTTTCTGTTGGTTGGTGACTCTCAGTACCCCCATTCTACAGCATGTAGGCTAAGAATGAATTCTGGTATGTCCTGGGAGCCCTTCTCAGATTCACCCCCTGGCTACATTCTCAGGAACTGGAAAAATTTGACCCTGAAAAAGGCCTGGCCCCAATACAAACTGGGGGACCCCCAAAAGAAGAAGGCCTCTGAATGGCACACTAGCTTTTGCCAAAAGCAAGGAAAGGACTCAGAGTTTCCTTATGTTCACTCCTTCATGGCCCTCAGTCAGAATCTGGATTTGAGGGACTCATGCTGCATGTGTCCTTCTGTTGCCTCCCTATCCCTTCATCCCCCTCTGTGTCCCTCTCCATCAGATTTCCTAGAAGACTCCCACTAGACCTTTCTTATGCAACTTTGATCCCTATTGTCAGAGAGACAATAGAGGTCCTTATGAAGGAGGTCTCCATTATCTTCAGTGACTCCAACATAGTTTGGTTTCAGGTCAAACAACAGGGAGGGAACACAGGCCCACCCACCAACAGGAAATCAGATTAAAAAGTTACTGAGCAAGGCTCCAGCCATCAGAATAAGAGCCTTTCCCTCACAGTCAGTCTCTCCCATAAGGAAGCATCTATAAGCCTCTTATCCTTATCCCTCAGAGGGAAGACAGAATGAAAACCACAATCACAGAAAACTAATCAAACTGATCACATGGACCACAGCCTTGTCTAACTCAATGAAACTATGTGACATGCCCTTTAGGGCCACCCAAGACCAACGGGTCAGGGTAGAGAGTTCTGACAAAACGTGGCCCACTGGAGAAGATGAAAGGTTGTTATTGAATCACATGAACATACCGGGATTCTTGGCCCCCGGAGGAGAAGAACTCAATCTGGGGCCAGAGATGAGGCTTGATCACTCAGAGCTTTTGTGTAATAAAGTTTTATTAAAGTATAAAGGAGATAGAGAAAGCTTCTGACATAGGCATCAGAAGGGGGCAGAAAGAGTACCCACTTGCTAGTGTTAGCAATGAAGTTATATACTCTCCAATGAATCCAAAGAATGTCTGGAGGTTGTAAAGACCTCACCAGACCTACTCCCATAATTTATATTTTAAGATAATAGAATCAGCCAGAAGGTTTAATCCAGAGACTGTCCTCAGGCAGGATACATTATTGTAATATAATCCTTGTAAAGACCAGGTCTACTCCCATAATTTACATTTTAAGATAACAGAATTAGAAGGTTTAATCCAGAGACTGTCCTCAGGCAGGATACATTATTGTTATATAATCCTAAGGAATGTAGAGAAGGAAAAAAATTTGTCCTTTCTTCCTCCTTGAGAATTCCAGACCCCTCTCTCCTTGGGGACCCCTAGACTTCTTATCAACCTGCCTAGGAAATGACTCTCTCAAAGGGAATGACAAATCACTTCAGTATTCTTGCCTTGAGACCCCCATGAACAATATGAAAAGGCAAAAAATTAGGACACTGAAAGATGAACTCCCCAGGTAGGTAGATGCCCAATATGCTACTGGAGAAGAGTGGAGAAATAACTCCAAAAAGAACGAAGAGATGGAGCCAAAGCAAAAACAACACCCAGTTGTGGATGTGACTGGTGATGGAAGTAAAGTCCGATGCTATAAAGAAGAATCTTGCATAGGAACCTGGAATGTTAGGTCCATGAATCACAGTAAATTGGAAGTGGTCAAACAGGAGATGGCAAAAGTAAACATCAACATTTTAGGAATCAGTGAACTAAAATGGATTGGAATGGGCAAATTTAATTCAGATGACCATTTCTACTATTTTTGGCAAGAACCCCTTAGAAGAAATGGAGTAGCCCTTACAGTCAACAAAAGAGTCCAAAATGCAGTACATGGGTGGAATCTCAGAAACAGTAGAATGATGCCTGCTTGTTTACAAGGCAAGCCATTCAATTTCTTTTTTTTTTAATTAATTATTTTACTTTACAATATTGTATTGG
>NW_011495071.1:20006336-20009939 GCF_000754665.1 Bison bison bison | reverse complement strand
CAAAAAAAGGCCTGTGAGCGTCTTGGAGGTTTTGGTTGCAGGAGAATTGGGGCCAACTTCAAGGATGCTGGAAACTTTGTGACTTTGTGAATGGATGCAGGGAGCAGGAGGGGCTTGCTTATGGTGAGAGAGATGGAAAGAGAAGGAAATTCACACGTGACATGGATGCTAATTCCCTTCCTAACATAGATACAAACCAGCTTGAAAGAAAATCAAAGAATTGATCGTTTCCCTGCTAATGGCTATACTGGTGACAGAGTTTTTGTCTTTTTAGGAGGTGATGGAGAAGGGTCAGCCAAGGTGCTTTTATGAGCTTCTGGGAAAAAAAGAAATATAAGTGCTGGCCAGGGCCCTGGTGTGGATTCTTAGCAGCTAGTGAATGTGCCCAGAGGCAGTCTCCGTCCTCTTGCACTGCTGGAGCCCAGAGAATAAAAAAGCAGACTCCTTGGGAAAGAGGAAGAGATCTCTGCTTTTTATGTATCATTTCATGTCAATAACAGTTTGAGTAATTTTTATTTGGTGTTCACAATAAGGTGCTCTCAATTAATATTACCTTGCATTTATATAGTTCATTTTATCAGATGATAAACACACTTTACAAGTGCCAAGAGCTGCTGTCCTGTAGAACAGCGATGCCCTAGATAATATAAAGCTTCTCTTCAGTTGCCCTCTGTCTCAATGTTCTGAGAAAATTCCCTAGGCCCCTGCCCCAAGTGCCCCTCAGAGGTGTCATTAGCTGGAATCAGGGTGGGAAGCTGCAGCAGGGTTATAAACTCAGGGCAGGAACACCCTGAGATGTGGCTGGGGGTCTACATCTGCCTCCTCAGTTTTACAACATCAAACCTCCTCCAAAACATTTTATATATATATATATATACACATACACATACAATCTCAGGGAAAAAAAAAGGTGTTCTTGCTATGCTCTCTGAGTTTTATGACAAGTCCCTTCCTCTGGGCTAGATTGCAGTCCTGAAATCACTGCAGTACTAGAATTCATCAGCAAAAAGCTTCTAATGGCATTTCTCAAAATATCTGAGACAACCTGCAGGACAATCACTGAGGATGCTTATTAAAAAGCAAAAGGCCAGGTTCCTCCAACTCCTATTGAAGAGGAATCAGAGGGTAAGGGGTTCATATAATTCTCACATCCACCAAAGTCTGAGAAGTACATGTTTGATTTCCTAGTGACATAAAGTTTTTCTTATAGTTAATAATACTGGGGCTATAAGACTTGATATGTGCTCTGTGTGATTCCTTCATTCACGGTTTTTCAAATTCTTACTGTGAAGCACAAACCTTTTTTTGATGAACCTTTTTCTTTCTTTGGCCAGGGTTCCCAGGATGGAGGTGTTCCCAGCCTAGGTCAGGGCCTGGGGTAACCAAGAGGCTAGAGGAGTTAAGGCTCTAATCACCACAAGTCATGGAGATTTCCATAGGAAGAACAGAAATCGAGACAGGCGAGGTATGGAGTAATGGGCTAAAAGCTGTGGTTGGGAATCCAGTCAGTTAAGTCAAGACACCAACATCTTGAATGCACTCATATGAAAATGACCATAAGCTTTCCAACAAGGCTCCCTAAATGCAGACTTCATAACATGGATGGGGTGAATGGACTTCACCAATGACATTTGCACCGGCCTCTTTCACTGTTCTGTCAACACCCTTAACAGCATCAATACCTGTATTGTTTACCTGTTTATCCATGCAGCTTTCATCCACTCAGCCAGCAGGTGTTCTGAAGATCCCACTATGCTCCAGGCACAGAGCTCTGAGATGAGGACTCAAAGATGAATAATTCCTGCACCTGAAGGATATCAGAAGAAAACAGATGGATGGAAAGGAAATGTGCAAGCTGTTCCTTCCTCCACCTTCATTTTACTTCCATCACAGCCACCTCTGAGTGTATTACAATGGGAATCTCATCATCAGTCAGAGCAACCCACAGGCGTGACCTTGAGTCCACATCTTACCTCCCTAGACCCCGAGATCTTTATCAGCCATCTCTCTAACTCTCTTCCACTGGTTCCCCAAGCATCATGTTGGCATTTGCTCTCTTCCCTTTCTCTATTTTTCATGACCAATTTGGACCTTGCTTGTCCTTTTCTCCATTTTCACTCTGGGTGCACCCTTCCAACACTTCCTACCTGATCTTTAGAATTTCTTTTCTCCTTGAACTTATGTGGAGATTTTGCTAGGTCAGTTCAAGCTGCCAAGTTCCATTTTAATTTGCTTTCTCTATTCACATGCAGTGGTCATTGCACAGGTGGAGAAAGTCATGAAAATGTACCGGCTGGGACTGTTCCAAACCTATCCTCTGTGGCCTCCACTTGGCCCTTTCAGTGGCTCTGCTGTTCTTTTATTTATATTTCCTTTATGGCTTTTGCGGACATTTTCTTCACTTCTCAAGGTCTTAGCCTCACTCCTGTCTCCCTTACTCAGAGCAGGCAAGCTTGTCTCTGGTGTTCTGTAGACCATCCAGAAGACTCAGCTGAACTTTCCGATTCCCCCTCCTCCCAGTCATGATATTCTTCACACTGCTCCAAATTTCTGTTTCTCATTAAGTCACACGTTTTGTCTGAACAACTCATCTCATCCTTTCAAGACTAACTCTTGCATCTGGGTTCAATGAAAGAAAATGTCACATTCAAGTAATTTTTGGAAGTCAAGTTTATTTTACTCCTCCTTTGGGGGATTTACATGGCACATTAGCATATTAAAAGCTTTGAGAAGCTGTGCAGTAATAAAAATGTTTAATTTTGTTTAAACCAATGTTTCTCATTAACTATAGAACCCTTTATTTGAGCAACACCTATTAATACTCTGGGTAACTCATTTTGAGAAACATTCCTTGAACATAGATTATAGAAGCTTGAGAACTTGTTTTAATAATCTTTTCATCCTATCTCCGAGTATAAACCCCTTTCCCTGTGGCCTGGTTTCTTTTTACAAATAATTGATCTTCAATAAATGTTTGCTTCAATAAATGAATGAGTTTATTCATTTAATACCGAGTATTTATTAGGCAATTATTGTGTTCTAGACAATGAAGTTCAGTGATGAATAAGACAGAAAATCACTTGCCCCCATCAAGCTTCCTTTTTAGTGGAGGAGAGCAATTGTAAAGAGATAGATGAGTAATGTCAGGTGATGATAAAATGCTTTGAAGAAAAGTAAAGTGGTGAAATAATGTATAGAGGGACTTGGATACGATTTTAGATGGAATGGGGGTGTCAGGAAAGATCTCTTTATAGTTGTGACATTTGAGCTAAGGCTTGAATAAGGTGGACTAGTAAGATCTTTGAATATGAAGAATTCAGGTAGAGGGGAAAGCAAGTGTGTGGAGGTTTTAAAATATGTCCACAGATTCTTTCATATCCTCTCCTCAAGAGATGGAACCTACTTTCCATTCCCATGAGTCCCAAGCTGACCTACTGACTTATTTTTCACAAAGAGTATATGGCAGAAGTGATGGTTGTGCTTGCTGAGACTAGGTCTGAAATGGCATTGCAGATTTCTTCCTGACTTTTCTCTTGGATCACTTGCTCTGGAGAAAGCCAACTGTGAAGTTGTAAGGACACTCAAGCAGCTCAATGGTATTAT
>NW_011495071.1:20005832-20006236 GCF_000754665.1 Bison bison bison | reverse complement strand
CTGTCTGGCTGGAGGCTTATTATTAGTAATTTCTTTCATAAAGCTAGGTTTTTGTTTTGTTGAGTTTATTATTTTCTGTTTTCTGAATTCCTTTGCTAACATTGTGTTTTCCCTTTATTTTCTTGCATTACTCTATTCCTTGAGCTCTTCTGTTTGGAATCCTCAATGTTTCAAAAAGTTCTCTTTTCTTTCATAAAAAAGTTCTCTTTTCTTTCATACACCCTTTCCTCTATTTGTACCACCCCTGACGGAATTCCAGTTGAACTATTCCAAATCCTGAAAGATGATGCTGTGAAAGGGCTGCACTCAATATGCCAGCAAATTTGGAAAACTCAGCAGTGGCCACAGGACTGGAAAAGGTCAGTTTTCATTCCAATCCCAAAGAAAGGCAATGCCAAAGAATG
>NW_011495071.1:20005370-20005732 GCF_000754665.1 Bison bison bison | reverse complement strand
GGATGACTTAACTCTCCCAGGAACTCTTGCCTAGAAAGATAAAAATGTAAATACCTTTATTGTTCTGTTCAGTCAGACTAACCAACATGTCGATAGATAGCATCAAACAGCTCTTTGTTTTCTAAGACTTGATGGAAACACTTCATTGTGTCCTTCTAGCTTAAACTAGGAGAAGGCAATGGCACCCCACTCCAGTACTCTTGCCTGGAAAATCCCATGGGCTGAGGAGCCTGGTGAGCTGCAGTCCATGGGGTCTCAAAGAGTCGGACACGACTGAGCGACTTCACTTTCACTTTTCACTTTCATCCATTGGAGAAGGCAATGGCAACCCACTCCAGTGTTCTTGCCTGGAGAATCCCAGG
>NW_011495071.1:20004998-20005270 GCF_000754665.1 Bison bison bison | reverse complement strand
GATTTCCTTTAGGATGGACTGGTTGGATCTCCTTGCTGTCCAAGGGACTCTCAAGAGTCTTCGCCAACAACAGTTCAAAAGCATCAATTCTTCGGCACTCAGCTTTCATTATAGTCCAACTCTCACATCTATACACGACTATTGGAAAAACTGTAGCTTTGACTAGACGGACCTTTGTTGGCAAAGTAATATCTCTGCCTTTTAATATGTTGTCTAGGTTGGTCATAGATTTTCTTCCAAGGAGCAAGTGCCTTTTAATTTCATGGCTGAAG
>NW_011495071.1:20003228-20004898 GCF_000754665.1 Bison bison bison | reverse complement strand
GTTTTATGTAGACCTTTGTTTCCATTTCTCTTAAATATATACCTAGAAGTGGAATTACTAGGTCGTATGATATTTTCCAAGCTTCTTAATTCTGATAATCTCTGCCTCTTTATTTTATTCCGACAGTCTCAGGAGTAGCAGCTCATTCCTGCAGTTAAAATCACTAGATTACCTCGATGTTCCCTTTTTGATCTTTCTAACCTCCAGTGACTGTGTGATCATCTACCTGCATTAAATTTCTTCAGTTGAAGTACCTAGTATGATTTCTGTTTTTCTGACTAGACCCTTGAGAATACAGTCATATGAAGCTTTATAATCAGTTCATCCATCTTCCTTACTGAGTAAGGAATAGAAGTCTGTTTTACTTCAGCAGGTCAGATAGAAATAATTCTCACAAAATGAAGACTGTTAAACATCAGCATGTATCTTGTAAGTCAGTAATGTATTTTAATTGGAATCTACTGAACGAGTGGCCTCCCTGAGATAATATTTTAAACATCCGTCTGAAATAGTTTAAGGATAGTACCACTTAAATGCTAGAGGAAAATCCATTCCTTCATTTCTTCCTTCCTTCACTCATTCATTCACTTAGTAATTATTTATTTATCACTCCATTTTTGCTATGTACTATTCTAGGTGCTGGTGGTATAATAGTGAATAAAATAGACAAAAATCTTAATAATCAGAATTTATGTTTTAGTGAAAGAGATGGTAAATAAATATAAATGTGTCAGATGGTGATTAGTGATATGGAGAAATTTAAAGAATGGAAGGAAGATAGGAAGGGCTGGATTGGGGGTACATTTTTCAAAAGGATTGATCAGAAAAGATTTCACTATAAAAGTAACATTTCAAAAAACTCCTGGTGGAGATGAAGGAGAAAGCATGTGGATATCTGGAGGGAAAGAGCGTTCCAGGCAGAGCCAACAGCAAGGCTTCACTCTCAAGGCCTTGAGTTGGAAGGATGCCTGGTTTGTTCAAGGAATAGGAAGTAGGCCAATCTGGCTGGACTTGAAATCAGGGGGAGAACTGTAGGAGAGAATGTTAGAGAGACAGTGAAGGGTCAATCCTATAGGGCTTTGTATGTCATTATAAGGACTTTGGCTTTATTATGAGTGTGATAGGAAGCCAGCGGGAAGATTTTAACAGGGAAGTGATATGATTTGCCTTACATTTTAACGAGACAACTCTAACTTCTGTGTTGAGAATAGATTATGGTAGTGCACTGAAAGGCAATAATCTGAACAGAAATATAGTGAAAGCTGTGGGGAAATCAATCACTGGATTCTGTATTCATTGGCAAGAGTGCAACTTGTTCCCCTATAGATGTTCAGGGAGGTGCTTCTCCATATAGTCAGTCTGGGTATGTGCAAGCTGAGAAAGAAGCCAAAAATGGCTCCCAGAATTTTAGCCTGAGCGACAGAAAGAAAGCACTGTGTATTACTGAAACAAGAAAGACTGTATAGAAGTAGGTTTTCAGGAGAAATCGTGAATTCAGTTTCGCTTATGCTAAGTTTGATGTATCTGTTAGACATCCAGATGGAGATGTCAAGGAGTCTGCTGGATATACAAATCTGAAGTCCAGGGGAGACTCAAAACAGGAGATGGGAATTTGGAGATCATTGATATAAATGTAATATTTATAGCCATGACAATAATTTAGAAGATGC
>NW_011495071.1:20002573-20003128 GCF_000754665.1 Bison bison bison | reverse complement strand
GTCCTCAACCTTCTGCAGCTCCCATAGTTTTGCCATATTGGGATTGAGTTGGGATCAGTCTCTCGCTTTTGTATTGGGTTGGCAAAAAACTTCATTTGGGTTCCCCCTGAAAGAAGTTTTTGGCCAACCCAATAGATCCTTTGAAAGAATCCTTATTGATAATATTATAGAGGACTATTTATTGTGATGAGATTTGGATTTTTCTCTACTGGCATTTCTCTGTCACTCTTTCCTGGAAATAGATCATGTATCTCTTACTTGGCAACTCCCCCAAAGAGAGGTATCTGGGTGAGGAGTCACCATGATTACCTAACTGCCCTTGAAATTTGTCAGAATCTGGATTAGACAGTCTTGTACAGGAGTGATCCAGTGCACTTCCTCTGACTGAAATATTGGCCAAAATTAGTAACTATCAATTATAATTGACTTAATGGGAAGGAAGGGGCTGATCTTCCCAAAGCACAGGTTCCTGGGAGGGAGTCCAGATGCTATGGAAGATTTCTTTTCAGAAACAAAATTTTTAGTTAGGAACAAGATCATACTTGCAAAAGTCAG
>NW_011495071.1:20000713-20002473 GCF_000754665.1 Bison bison bison | reverse complement strand
AAGTATTGGCCCTTCCAAGAAATTGTACATGATGAAATTCAGAACATGCCATCTGACACAAATCTATTTTAGATACCTTCTGGAATTCTGTGGTAGGTGATTGGCTCTGTAGTCAACCTTTTGTGTATCAGTCGCTCAGTCATGTCTGACTTGTGGCAACCCCATGGACTGTAGCCCGCCAGGCTTCTCTGTCTATAAAATTCTCCAGGCAAGAATACTGGAGTCGGTTTCCATTTCCTATTCCAGGGGATCTTCCTGACCCAGGTATTGAACCCAGGTTTCCTGCATTTCAAGCAGATTCTTTACCATCTGAACCACTAGGGAGCCCATAGTCAACCTTGCCATGACTAAAAAGCATGAGCTGTTCCCCTTTCTTCATACCTCCATCAAACCCCACCAAACACACATTTCTTAGAACACTGGTTAGGA
Source organism: Bison bison bison (assembly GCF_000754665.1). Taxonomy (NCBI): domain Eukaryota; kingdom Metazoa; phylum Chordata; class Mammalia; order Artiodactyla; family Bovidae; genus Bison; species Bison bison. The sequence goes on along the minus strand of NW_011495071.1, from coordinate 20,002,044 downwards.
TGATCAACTTGTTTTACTTTGCCTGGGACTTTCCGGGTTTTAGCACTGAAAGTTTCAAATCCTAGGAAGCTCCTCAGTCCTATGCAAACGGGGATGGTTTGTCCCCCTACTTGTTTGTACAATAGAGTCACCTGAGTAGCTTTGAAAAATCATGCCACATTCCAGACTGACAGCATCAGAAACTGTGGGGGTAGATTGGAAAAGAAGAAGTAAAACTCTTACTATTTGCATATGACATGATACTATACAAAGAAAACCCTAAAGATGCCACCAGGAAATTACTAGAGCTAATCAATGAATATAGCAAAGTCACAGGAAACAAAATTAATACACAGAAATTTCTTATATTTTTATACACTAATAATGAAAAATCAGAAAGAGAAATTAAGGACACAATCACATTCACCATTGCAACAAAAAAGAATACAATACCCAGGAATAACCTACCTAAAGAGACAAAAACCTGTATGCAGAAAACTATAAGACACTGATGAAAGAAATCAAAGATGACACAAACAGATGGAGAGATATACCATGTTCCTGGATTGGAAGAATTAATATTGTGAAAATGACTATACTACCCAAAGCAATATACAGATTCAATGCAATCTCTATCAAACTACCAATGATATTTTTCACAGAACTAGAACAAAAAATTTCACAATTTGTACGGAAACACCAAAGACCCTGAATAGCCAAAGCAATCTTGAGAAAGAAGAATGGAGCTGGAGGAATCAATTAGCCTGATTTCAGACTATACGACAAAGCTACAGTCATCAAGACAGTATGGTATTAGCACAAAAACAGAAATATAGATCAATGGAACAAGATAGAAAGCCCAGAGATAAACCCATGCACCTATGGATACCTTATCTTTGACAAAGGAGGCAAGAATATACAATGGAGAAAAGATAGTGCCTTCAATAAGTGGTGCTGGGAAAACTGGACAGCCATATGTAAAGGAATGAAATTAGAACAATTCCGAACACCATACACAAAAATAAATTCAAAATGAATCAAAGACCTAAATGTAAGACCAGAAACTATAAAACTTTTAGAGGAAAACACAGGTGGAATACTCTTTGATGCAAATCACAATCACAGCAAGATCTTCTATGACCCACCTCCTAGGGTAATGAAAAAAACAAAAAACAAATGGGACCTAATTAAACTTAAAAGCTTTTGCACAGCAAAGGAAACTATAAACAAGGTAAAAAGAAAACCCTCAGAATGGGAGAAAATAATAGCAAATGAAACAACTGACGAAGGATTTATCTCCAAATTATACAAGCCGCTCATTCAGCTCAATACCAGAAAAACAAACAACCCAA
>NW_011495071.1:19999511-20000613 GCF_000754665.1 Bison bison bison | reverse complement strand
TGTTCCCAAATAAACCTATCTTGCTAGTAAATAACTGGCTGTTTTATTGTTTTAGGTTAACAACTTCTTGCATTTAGTAATAAATCAACAGGAGTAGCCACCATCCTTAATTTGAGAATAGTCATCTGCTTATATTGGCAGTAGATCCAAATCATGGTTGATTGGTAGAAACTGATACAGAAGGAAAACACTGGGCAAGTATTGAAGGAAGTTTCTCTCCAAACAAACTACCCTGTACCTGCCAGAAAGCATAGGATGATTTCTCTGGTCCTATTTCTCTGCAACGTTTGACAGTATTGATCACGTCCTCCTTAAAATTCCTCTGTAGACTTCCATGACTCTATGCTTTCCTGATCATCTTTCATCCTTTCTGATAATTCTTTCTTAGTTCTAGAGGAACAGGAAGATCAAGCAAGATAAGGACTAAGAAATGGCCACTGAGTAGTAGTTATGATGTCATCCAAAATTTTAAGAAAAGCAGTGGAGTGGAGGAAACAGGACAGATAGCCAAGAGCAAAAGAAACAGAGAGACTCTGGGCCTCCATTTCAAAAAGTGTGGAGGTTTACTGCCTTTGCTTGCTTGCTTGCTTTTTCCTCTTCCTTGTCTACTTTATTAATGCAGTTCTCCAAGCAGTTGGTATACATTTGCCATGCACAGGTGCTATTCCCAGAGCTGCTGAAATGCGGTGATGTCAAGAACTCTCCCAGTCGGCCAGGAGGAGGCATCTAAGATGAGATGCCAAGCACAGCGGGAATCACAGAAACTGTTGAATGCCCCAGGCATCCCCAGGTTACCTGGAGAGATTTGTTTATAAAATTTGAGAGACTCTAACATATTTATGTAGGAAGATAAAAGCTAGAGATATGTACTTTCAAGCTGGTACTTTATAAAATTGAACCTCACCACATTAAGCCAGAGGCATCTATTGTCTAGAAGATCCTAAAGGTTATGACAGCAGGAATGCAAAGACAAACTCTAGCTTCTAATCACCAAAATAGGCTCTGAAACCCAATTCAGAGGTTGTGGTTCAGAATGAAACCCTTATTCCTATACAGTTTACTACCTATATTAACATGCCTTTACTATTTGGATGTCTTTATC
>NW_011495071.1:19998935-19999411 GCF_000754665.1 Bison bison bison | reverse complement strand
TCAGTCCTGGGTGTTCATTGGAAGGACTGATGCTAAAGCTGAAACTCCAATACTTTGGCCATCTCATGCAAAGAGTTGACTCATTGGAAAAGACCCTTATGCTGGGAGGAATTGGGGGCAGGAGGAGAAGGGGACGACAGAGGATGAGATGGCTGGATGGCATCACCGACTCGATGGACGTGAGTTTGAATGAACTCCAGGAATTGGTGATGGACAGGGAGGCCTGGCGTGCTGCAGTTCATGGGGTTGCAAAGAGTCAGACATGACTGAGCGACTGAACTGAACTGAACTGATGGACTCTAGAAAGATGGTACCTACGATCCGATGTGCAGGGCAGCAAAGGAGCATGCACGCTAAGTACCTTCAGTCGTATCCGTCTCTGTGTGACCCTAGGGACTGTAGCTTACCAGGCTCCTCTGTCCATGGGATTCTCCATGCAAGAATACTGGAGTGCATTGCTGTTCCCTCCTCCAGGG
>NW_011495071.1:19998341-19998835 GCF_000754665.1 Bison bison bison | reverse complement strand
AATTTACTAATTTATAAAAAATAAAAAAATAAATATTCTTGTATAAGCCTTTTGGTAGCCCTATGCACCATTTTTCTTGGCTTTATATCTGGCAATGGGATTGTTGAGTCATGGGATGACATATGTTTAACTTTTGTAGATAATGCCAAATAGACTGAATATTATGTGAATAAATTTCTTATTTAGTGTAATGAATGATAAATGGTACATCTATCCATCCATCATGTGCTCAGTTGTGTCTGACTCTTTGTGACCTTACAGACTGTAGCCCACCAGTCTCCTCTGTCCATGAGATCTCCGAGGCAAGAATACTGGAGTGGGGTGTCATTTTGTCCTCCAGGGGATCTTCCTGACCCAGGAATCGAATCCATGTCTCCTGTGTCTCCTGCATTGCAGGTGGATTCTTTACCACTTGAGCCATCAGAGAAACCCCCAAATGGTACATCAGGGACATTTAAATAAGAGGCCCCCCTGCTTCCTTGTTTTTCTCCCCG
>NW_011495071.1:19995441-19998241 GCF_000754665.1 Bison bison bison | reverse complement strand
CCAGCCTCCCAGGCTCCTCCGTCCATAGGATTTTCCAGCCAAGAGTACTGGAGTGGGGTGCCATTGCCTTCTCCATTCTATAAGCTAGCTAGCTGTTCCTGATCCAGCTGATCCAGTGACTGCCACTGCTGAGGACCCAAACTACTAACAGCAGAAACCAACTCGAGGTCTCAGATATGGCAACACTCTTCCAGAGGACCAAACAGCCACCTGGTGGCAGGTTAATTATGCTAGATCCCCTCCGTCACCCACGGAGTAGTGTGCTCTCTTCACTTGAGCAGACGTGTTTTCTGGATACTGATTTGCCTTCCCTGCTGCTAATACTTCTGGTGGCACCACCATCTGTGCACAGGCAGAGGGTTTTATTCACCACTGTGATGTCCCACAAAATCATTGCTTCTAACCAAAGAGCTCAGTTCAGAGGGGGGAAAATGTGGTAATGAGTGCTGCTGCTGCTGCTGCTGCTGCTAAGTCGCTTCAGTCGTGTCCGACTCTGTGCGACCCCATAGACAGTGGCCCACCAGGCTCCCCTGACCCTGGGATTCTCCAGGCAAGAATACTGGAGTGGGTTGCCATGCCCTCCTCCGGGGGATCTTCCCGACTCAGGGATAGAACCCAGGTCTCCTGCATTGCAGGTGAATTCTTTACTGCCTGAGCCATCAGGGAAGTCTGAGAATACTGGAGTGGGTAGCCTATCCCTTCTCCAGGGGAACTTCACAAGCCAAAAATCGAACTGGGGTCTCCTGCATTGCAGGCAGATTCTTTACCAGGGAAGCCCATAGAAACATAAGTGGAGCCATTAGATCTTGTTCTGTGTTAATTTGTATTTACAAGAATTTGTTACATGTATATGTGACATGGTGCTCAGTCACTCAGTCATGTCCAACTCTTTGTAGCCCCATGGACTGTAGCCTGCCAGGCTCCTCTGTCTATGGCATATTTTAGGCAAGAATACTGGAGTCAGTTGCCATTTCCTCCTCCAGGGGATCTTCCTGACTCAGGGATCGAACCCACGTCTCTTGCATCTCTTGCATTGACAGGTGGATTCTTTACTACCAGTGCCACCTGGGAACCCTATATGGCATAAAATAGGTCAATTTCTCATTTCCTGTGTATATATTATAAATAGAATAAATTCCTATGGTTATAGGAATATTTCACAGATCATTATTATTATCGTGCTATGGTAAAGATTTTGGTCATTTGTTTTCCACAAGTGGTTCTACATCAAATTTTGTATTTTCTCAATTATATGTTTTTTAAATTATTATTTTATTTTTTATTTTTATTTTACACTGGAGTGTAGTTTATTTACAATGTTGTGTTAGTTTCAGGTGTACAGCAAAGTGATTCAGTTATGCATACACATATATCTATTCTTTTTCAGATTCTTTTCTCATATAGGTTATTACAGAGTATTGCATAGAGTTCCCTGAGCTATGCAGTAGGTCCTTGTTGATTATCTGTTTTATATACAGTAGTGTGTATATGTTAATCCCAACCTCCTAATTTATCCCTCTCTCCACACCTTTCCCCTTTGGTAAACATAAGTTTGTTTGCTAAGTCTGTGAGTTTGTTTCTTCTCAATTGTATCTTAAAGAAAATTATAAGGAAAAAATAGAAATGAGATATATTAGTTGGCTAGGCTATTCTTTGGTAACCAAAACAGTCAATGCCTTAACCAAGGCCTATTTCACCCTCATTAAAAAGCCCACACAGATGGTTAGGGAGGCTTTTCTCTTCGTTTCATTAAGGGATACATGGTGGGAGACTTGTAGCTGCATCATCTTGGGCACCTAATTTCCAAGCTTTGAGCAGCAGGAAAAGAGAATACTGAGTAATAATCAGGTGGATTTTTTAAGGACTTAATTTGGGAATGACTTATTTAGCTTCTACCAACATCTCAGTGGACAGTAATGTGTTCTCAGCTATGAAGAAGCCAGGAAAATGAGACTCCCTGTCTGTACAGAAAGAGGAAAATAAAAGTTTGGTGAACAGATAGTTTTGTCTCTGCTGCAGTGATGGAGAATAAGGAAAAGAAAGATGTCAATAAAATAAGTTTCTTTATAAGATTTTTGATTGCTTTGATTTAGAATTGAGCCTTGTTTAGTTCTTTCCAGTGAATTCTCTTTCTTCTTTCTAAAGAATTTGAGGAAAACTTTTACTTTCTTTTCAAAACCATGTGACTTGAAAAGACTTAAGAATTCTAACATCATTGATACACCTGAGTTCTTTGAGCAAAAGTATTTTTCTGTGTAAAATATATAGACATATAAATTATCTGTGGTTTTTCATATCTTGGGATACAGTCCAGAAACCTGTGACATAATGAGATAGGCTGAGAAAGGTGAATGCCAAGAATGAGATCTGTCTTTGGGGTGCAAAAGGGCTGGGAGGTAGAATGCAAAAGCCTGTGTGTGGTGATAATAGGCAGAGTAACAGGTGCCACCCAGTCAAGCATGTAGTACTTGGGTATTTTAGCCAGCAGTACCAGCAGAGATTCCACAAAGAGCCCAAACTCAAACTACAGGCACAGGACTTCCCTGGTGGTCCAGTGCAGGAGCCATGGGTTCTATCCCTGCCCCTGGAAGATCCCACATGCCTCGGGGCAACTAAGCCTGTGTGCCACAACTACTGACGCCCACGTGCCCTAAAGCCCGTGCTCTGCAACGATAGAAGCCATTGCAATGAGAAATCCACACACCACAAGGAAGAGAAGCCTCCACTTGCCACAACTAGGCAAAGCCTGTGTGTAGCAACAAAGACCCAGCACAGCCATGAATGAATAAATAAATAAAAA
>NW_011495071.1:19994790-19995341 GCF_000754665.1 Bison bison bison | reverse complement strand
AACAGAGGATGAGATGGTTGGAGGGCATCACCAACTTGATGGACATGGGTTTGGGTAGACTCTGGGAGTTGGTGATGGACAGGGAGGCCTGGTGTGCTGCAATTCATGGGGTCGCAAAGAGTCAGACACAACTGAGCGACTGAACTGAACTGAACAACCCAGGAATCCCACTACTGGGCATATACCCTGAGGAAAACAGAATTGAAAAAGACACATGTACCCCAATGTTCACTGCAGCACTGTTTACAGTAGCTAGGACATGGAAGCAACCTACATGTCCATGGGCAGAGGAATGGATAAGGAAGCTGTGGTACATATACACAATGGAATATTACTCATTTATATAAAGGAGCATTTGAGTCAGTTCTAATGAGATGGATGAACTCAGAGCCTATTATACAGAGTGAAGTAGGAAAGAAAGACAAATGCTATATATTAACGTATATATATGGACTCCATGGGAAATAGATGGGGAAACAGAGGAAACAGTGTCAGACTTTATTTTTTTGGGCTCCAAAATCACTGCAGATGGTGACTGCAGCCATGAAATT
>NW_011495071.1:19994319-19994690 GCF_000754665.1 Bison bison bison | reverse complement strand
AATAGGTGGTTAGTGGGTAAGCTGTACATCTTTTATCTTTGTGACTCAAGTCAGGACTGACTTAGAGATTGGAGGGCTAGAAAACCCACAGGGGAACTTTTTAAACGCCTGTAGATACTAGCAGCCCTAACTTAGTGCAGATGTACGTGTGTGTGAAATTTACAGTAGTCACTGAAACTGGCATCTGATTTGGCAGCTGTTCTGTGGTCTGATAGTGCTTCCAAAATCATTGTAATGAGGAAAAAAAACATTAGGAAATTACAATGGTTTCTTTCCACTTTTGACTTAAATTTTCAAATCTCGAAACTGGAGCCTATTATACAGAATGAAGTAAGCCAGAAAGAAAAACACCAATACAGTATACTAACACA
>NW_011495071.1:19994048-19994219 GCF_000754665.1 Bison bison bison | reverse complement strand
GACCAGATGCCATGATCTTAGTTTTCTGAGTGTTGAGCTTTAAGCCAGCTTTTTCACTCTCCTATTTCTCCCGGCAATCTTGATTCCAGCTTGTGCTTCTGCTCCCATCACTTCATGGGAAATAGATGCAGAAACAGTGGAAACAGTGTCAGACTTTATTTTTTGGGGCTC
>NW_011495071.1:19993609-19993948 GCF_000754665.1 Bison bison bison | reverse complement strand
TGAACTTAAAAGCTTTTTGCACAACGAAGGAAACTAAGCAAGTGAGAGAACAGCCCTCAGAATGGGAGGAAACAGTAGCAAACAAAACAACTGACAATCTCCAAAATATACAAGCAGTTCATGCAGCTCAATACCAGAAAAATGAACAACCCAATCAAACAGTGGGCAGAAGACCTAAACAGATATTTCTCCAAGGGAAGACCTACAGATGGCTAATAAACACATGAAGAGATGCTCAACATTGCTCATTATTAGAGAAATGCAACTCAAAGCCACCATGAGGTATCATCTCACATCAGTCAGAATGGCCATCATCAAAAAGTCTACTAACAATGAATG
>NW_011495071.1:19991673-19993509 GCF_000754665.1 Bison bison bison | reverse complement strand
GGAGAGGGAGTGGGGGCATGATTTGGGAGAATGGCATTAAAACATGTATAATATCATTAAAAAAATCTGTTAAAAATACTTGAAAATTGTTATTCAAAAGCGGGGGGGATAAATAGCTGAGTGTTTCTAAAAGAGGGGAGCTTGTTGGTAATTAAGACATTCAATGTAAGGTAATAGGGAAGCCTGGGACTGTAAAGCTTTGGCAGTGCTGATTTCCTACTAACAGTATCCAAGTATGAACCCCACTGCAGTCACAACTGCTGTTCCTCATTATACCCAAGACATGGGTCTTGGTGCCTGGAGCAGTCAAATAAGACAAAAGGAAACAATATTACTGTCTTAAGTATTTATATCTTTTCTTCTTTTGCCTTCTCATAACACTAGGGATACCATAAGCACATTGCCATGGAAACTCTAGCACCAGACAAAACATTGCTGTGTTTTTGAGGACTCTGTGTGTGAGACTGTAAATAAAAATAGTGAGAATTTTACAAGTGTGGCCTAAAACAATGAAATGGCCATTGGGTCTTGCCCTGACTTCACGGTGTCATATAACTTGCTTTTACTAGTATACTCAAAGGAATTAATCTATGTACAGAAACAAAGGCTATTATGCCCGTGACAAGTTATCGATGGTAGCCTTATAGTAGTAGTCAATCTGAACTGAATGACAGTTAAGGTGATTAAGGATGGTAATTCCTTCTTTCCTTTCTTCATTCACTTGTTTATTTATTCCTTCAACAAATATTTTTTGACCGTCACTACATGCCAGATGTATACTAGACGGTGGACACACAAAGATGAATAAAACACCAGTTTCTTGTTATAAATCACGTAACTCCAAACCAACAAATGCATAAGGGTCTGATTTGTATATGTACACTTGCTTCTTGCTTTTAAAAAATTAATACATGAAAATCTGAACTTACGGAAGATAATTGAGGAAATTATGTTTCCGGTTTCCAAAAAACTTTTATGAAATAATTCACCTCTGGGTTCTTTCAAATAGTAAATCCCCTTAGTGCATTTAAGAGTTATTGATAATTGATCACTTGATTAAGGGATTATCCAGAGGGATTATCCAGAGGCTAAAACAGTATGGAGTTCTTGACTCTGGTTGCACATTCAAATCCGTTAAGGAGCTTTTAAAACATGCTAATGCTCAGGCCCCACTTCAAACCAATGAAATAACAATCTCTGAAAGTTACAACTGGGCATCAGCATTTGAAAGCTTCTTGGGATTAATCTAAATGTGCATCCAGGGTTGAGAATCTAAAGCAAGAGTGGGCTAATTCCTACAAGCCATTATTTCCATATATATTGTCTATGGCTGCTTTCACACAACAAAGACAGAGTTGTGAGCTGCAACAGCTGCGTAGTTGAGTAGTGTGGCAGAGACCCTGTGGCCCACAGAAATGAAAACATTTGCTATTTGACTCTTTACAGAAAAAGTTTGGCAACCCCTGGTCTGAAGAAAACAGAGACATGGAAAACTCAACATGTCCAGCAATCAATGGTTTGCAGGGTTTTTTTTCCCCCTAGAAATAATAGATAAAGCAGCTATTGAAATTATCCTGATAGTGAAAAAAATGTACTCCACTTAATAAAATTTTATTGACATGCAACTTTTCAGAAGCCCTCTCTTAAAGGGGGCACCATTTCTAAGCCCTTGACTCTCAGCTTTAACCCCACCACTGTAATGCTGTAGCTGACGTTCAGCAAACCACACCTCAAGTTTGCCAGCGACTCTGCATTATGCTCTGCCAACATGTGACGCTGGAGGAACATTTCAAGCCTGGAGGAGGAAGAACGACGATTTGCTCCTTCCTGTCTGTT
>NW_011495071.1:19990547-19991573 GCF_000754665.1 Bison bison bison | reverse complement strand
TCTGTTTTTTTTTGTTTTTGTTTTTGTTTTTGTTTTTTCTGTCAGCCTCATCCTAGCAATGCTTCTTTATCCTAGCCTTGGCAGTTCATTCCACTAGCAACGGTTGATTCCACTTTGCAATTTTGCTGACAGCCTCAGAACTGGCCTCACAGTATACCCCTGGAGATATCATCCCTCACAGGCAAAGCCCTTTTCTTAGAGTTCTAGGTCCCAGCCTCATGCACCCCTGCTGTGAGCTCAAAAGACACCAACAGCAGCCAAGCATTGCTGTCTCCCCAGAGACCTGAGTCCCACTTCCTGTGGGCCCCCCTCCTTTAAGCTTCTAAGGTTTAATAGCGGCAACCTTTTTTCTTTCTTCTCCTTCTCCTCCTTTCTTTTTTTCACAGAGCCATAGAGGTGATGGTACTTTGTATAGTTGCTACCTCCATGATATATTTCCTTTTTGCCTTTTAAATTTTCTGATGCCTGAGAATATTATTTATATTAAATTCTTTCTGTTACTATTACTAGTATGGTTTCTATCTCCTGTGTGTGAGAGTTATTGCTTACTATGGCAATCATAAATCATCATTGTACCCTGTATTTATATAAAGATGGATGAATTCAAACTGTTGTGTGGGAAATGGAATGCTAAATTTGAAGATATTATGCTCTTTCTAATATTATCTACCTGCATATTCATTAATAATGTCTTATTTATGCACTGCATAAAAGAATGGGCCTTGTCACTGTGCATGATACGGATCGTGACTTCTGAGGAAATACCTCTTTTACTCTTGTTGGGAATTAATGAATAAGAATTTGCTGCATGTTTACAATAGTATATGCTACAAAGATGCAATCTGGTGACTCTAGGGCACATCCCACCCCAGCCTGGTCATCTCTAAAGGATAAGGGTCAGGCAGACATGAGTAAATCAGGTAACTTCTATCCATTCACTGAACCAAAAATGCAATAGGTCATTCCATCTTTGTAAATAAGCTGAAAACTAGACTTTGTTAAGATGACAGTAGAGCCAAGAAAGGG
>NW_011495071.1:19990072-19990396 GCF_000754665.1 Bison bison bison | reverse complement strand
TGGAATACAGCCAAGCCCATTTGCTTACGTATTCTCTGTGGCTGCTTTCACTAAAATAGTAAAACTGAGTAGCTTCTTGACCCACAAAGCCAGAATTATCGACTCAGGTCTTTCAAAGAAAACTGCTGACCCCTGAGAGAGATAATGAGTAGGCATCTGTCACTACAGTGGCATGTGCCAGTCATTAGGGTGTCAGCCACAGGGCCCAGTGGGCACTCTGATTCTCCAACTTTCCTTGGCAAACATGTACTCAAATTTGAATGCCTCCCTAGCCCTTCTGCACCTATCAATCCCCTACTTAGCATCTAAGATCCTGTAACTTTT
>NW_011495071.1:19989439-19989972 GCF_000754665.1 Bison bison bison | reverse complement strand
TTGGCTAGGCACTCAGGGATTTCCTAGTAAGGTTACCACATCCTGTTTTCTAAGGTAAGATGAACTAGCTAAATCTGAGCTGGAGGACTGTGGTTAGTGTATATTAGGTTTCCTAGGCAGTGAAGTGCTTTCCTCAAGTGCAGGCTGACTTAGGTTGAGATTTGTGATGTGAGTTGGGCCATTGGAGCAGCCTCCACTGAGGGAGGAAAGGAACAGGCCAAGCTGACTCCATCTTGACAAAGAAGGAAATTCCATCTTGCACTTTCAGTGAACTTTGAACTATGTGCCTGGTAGCCATGGGGATAACATACCTACGGCCAAACTGGCCTCCCAGACTGATAAACACCAGATTCCATACCAAGCTTTCCTGTCACCAAAAAGAATGTAATAATCCCCTATGTAGTCAATCACCTTTGTAATCTTAATGGCACCCATGGTGTAGGCTACAGTGTGTAACCGGCTGACCTTCTGATTATGAATCATGGCTGTAACCTGATTGTATCTCCCTTTAACACTTTCCAGGCTAGGTTTAA
>NW_011495071.1:19987746-19989339 GCF_000754665.1 Bison bison bison | reverse complement strand
CCTGTAACTTTTCTGTGTCAGTTCAAACTTCCCTGATTGTGTCTGGTGTCATGCCTGTCCCCTCTACTATCCACTTGTCTCCAGAGGAATTCGTAGGATCTTTTAGAAATTGCAAGGAGTATTATTCATCCATCTCTTAAAATACATATCCTGAGGGCCTTGCACAGAGCAACTAATTAGTAATTATGGTTTCATTGATCTACACTCTCCAGAGGGACCCATAAGGCTGTCTCAGGCATCAATGCCTTTGTTTACTTTAGGAAAAAGGACTTGAGTTGTCATCACCTGCTATTGTGTACATCTTATATGTGAGGAACTGTTTTCAAGTCATCATCACCAAAGTAGATCTGGTAAGTGTTACAATAGATAGAAGTATTACAATAGATAGAATGGAAAAATAAAGAATAGGGAAGAAGGTCATTCATTTTTGTAACCCACATATTTCTACATAATTCCTGCTTATATTAAGCACAACGGTTTATGTGCTAAGAGAAATAAACTGGATTGATAGATGATTGCTTGATAGATAGAAAAAAATTCAAGGTTCTAAAACAGCCTAAAGACTGTTTTCTTCTCCTAAATGATTTCTGTTTTATTAAGAATTTTCTCCTTAATAACACAATATAATCTATTTTAAGTGCAATTATTTCAGATACCATTCATGCTGAGATTTGAAACCAAGCAAAACATACAAGACATGTATTTAGTAAAGCTTCATCTTGTCAAAAACTAAGAAAAACAAACAATACTGAGAAAAGAGGGGAAAGATATAATTTATGCAATTTTCTAAATAGAAAGAGTCTTGAAATGCCAAGCAATAATCCAACTAAAAGATAAACATGAATGGCTCTTTAAAAAATTAATCCATTGAAAAAAAAAAAAGACTAATCCTTGCGACCGGAGAGCCACCAGGACGATGGGGAGCAGCAGCCCTTGATGCACCCCTGCCACTCCGCTGAGGCTTCATTTGTTGTCTCTCATTTTTTCCCTTCTGTAACCCGCTAAGATTTGTTTTCTTCAAAAGCCTATCAACCGTCTCTCAAGTCATACTTGCCTAGAGTGTGCTGATTGCCAAAGGTTCAATGCCTTAAGGCTCTTGTGAAAACAAACATAGGCAGGGGCCTCTATGAGTCTTTTTTCCTACAGGCTCAAGTAAATACCAGAGTGACAGAAAAAACAAGAGAGTGAGTGCTGAAGGTATTGGTAAGCATTTTTTAAAAATAAGGTGTTCTTTATCTTAAAAGTCATTTACCATGTCTGTTCAAGTAGGACTTGTATTGTAATAAGCTTTCAGTAAATATTTAGCCTGCAAATTAAATAATATTCAAATACAATTATGCATGTACCTGTACACAAATGTATTTATATATTGGGTTGGCCAAAAACTTCATTCAAGTTTTTCCATATGCTGTTATGAAATAAACCCCAAAGAACTTTTTTGCCAATCCAATAAGTATCACTTAGACTGTGTTAAAGAGAGTTAATAGGGCCAACCATGCTGTCAGCAGAGTATTCAGTACCTTATATACAATGATACTGAAGAAGGAAATGGCAACCCACTCCAGTATTCTTGCCTGGGAAACCCCATGGACA
>NW_011495071.1:19986258-19987646 GCF_000754665.1 Bison bison bison | reverse complement strand
TAGGTATTTTGGTGAATCAGTGGAAGAGGAAAAGATTAATTTTTTTTGGAAACTCCCCAAAGAATTCTTTATAATCACTCATCTGTAGCCATGTGGATAGAGATTTCATAAACTTTCTACTAGATTTTCAGTCAAAATGATAAAATTCTTACACTATAGGACTCTTTAATCTGGGGGTTGTGGATGGGTTTTTTGAGGGCCTGAAATTGAATAGAAAAATCTGTGTGCTATTAGATATGTCACTCAGAAGTCTTGGCTACAAGTGAAGCCCAAATAGGACTGACAAATAACAAAGGGGATTTGATGGCAGGGTCTTGGTTTGGCTCATGAAGTTCAAGAAAGACGTGCATAACCATGCTGCAGAAGGGCACAACCAGGGAAGCTCAGAGTCTGGGGCCACAATCCATGCCAGCACAGAGATGCTTCACGTCCTCTGGCTTGAAGGCATCTGACTGGCAGAACCCAAAGCACATCTGAAATTCTAGCTTCAGGTGAATCTAGAAAATGTAGTTTTTAGCTTTCCAGTTTCTACAGACCATTCTAATTCTACAGAATCCTAAAAGAATGTTGTACTAGTTTGTAGGATTTTTTTTTCTTTAAGACCCCAGGCATGGTGTCAAAATCTTTCTCAACCCAGCATTGTGTTCCCAGTGGCACTAACTTAGATCTACAGTTGTCATCCATGTACCATATCATGTTGCTCCCAGACCTCTAATGCAAAGCTCATACTTTTATTAAGGAAAAAAATATGTAAAACTTTGGACTAGGCAAAACAATGGCTGTGTTCCCTTTTAATATATTGAAGCACTGTTTATAGCATGATTTCCTATAATGGATAACATAACTGTGTCCCAGAAAGGCAAACCACAAACTTGCAACAAACCCTGCTTAAACTCAAATTGTTTTAACATCAGCCCATTCAGATCCATGTGTTCCAAGGTTCAGCCACCTGTGTGGTTTACAAATTCTGACGCATGTTCATTCCCTGCCTAAACCAGCCTTAGAACCATCTGAGCCCAGCCCCAAAGCTCTACACTGTATGTTTGTAGCTTCTCTAACTTCCTTCTTTTAAGTCACTACTGAGACTTTGTGAACTTGGGGCACTTGCTTACTCAGCAAGTTTAATAAACCTGCTTTATCTGACCAAGGTGTGGCTCTAGTGGTCTTTGTGGGAGCTTTGACAAATTCTATACACATCATATTGCTGTACAGTGTCAGTGACAAAAATAATAAATTTAGTGACAAGTTTGATGTCCTTTATTTAAGGGAAAATGATCCATGGACTGGGGGAGTACAGCACCTCATAAGCAGTGGAGCACACTTCCCAAGGGATTTAGGCAAGAGCAAAATTTTAGATAGCAGTAGAGGCAGCAGTGCAGAAACAGGGG
>NW_011495071.1:19985664-19986158 GCF_000754665.1 Bison bison bison | reverse complement strand
ATGGACATCTAGGTTGCTTCCATGTCCTAGCTATTATAAACAGTGCTGCGATGAACATTGGGGTACATGTGTCTGTTTCGATTCTGGTTTCCTCAGTGTGTATGCCCAGTAGTGGGATTGCATTCAATTTCACAGTAATCCAAGACTATGCCCCAACCAGTAATGCTGAAGAAGCTGAATGGTTCAATGAAGACCAACAAGACCTTTTAGAACTAACACCCCAAAAAGATATCCTTTTCATCATAGGGGACTGGAATGCAAAAGTAGGAAGTCAACAGATACCTGGAGCAACAGGCACATTTGGCCTTGGAATATAAAATGAAGCAAAGAAAAGGCTAACAGACTTTCACCAAGAGGACACACTGGTCACAGCAAACATCCTCTTCCAAAAACACAAGAGAAGACATGACACAAGGACATCACCAGACAGTCAAAACAGAAAACAGATTGATTATATTCTTTTCAGCAAAAGATGGAGAAGCTCTATACAGTCA
>NW_011495071.1:19984068-19985564 GCF_000754665.1 Bison bison bison | reverse complement strand
AGTGCCTCCAGTTGTCACCGTTGCCCACTCCCATTGCCACAGGCCCAAATTAAGAGGATCCAAGTTCCCAGGGGGACAATGAATAATCCTGCTGAATCAGATATTTCTCACAGCACATTTCAGAGTGTGCACTCTACCAAGCACAGAAGCAAGGCTTTCTGAGAACCACATTTCATGTTCATGAGCTTTCTCTGAGGTTCTTGGGTGGCATCTAAGGGCTGATGTGCCCACCCTGAAGGCTGGATGATGTGTTTATGCAAATAAACCTAAATAACAAAAATCATTTAAAAGGTAAATAGAGCATCAAACCATACTGTCTTTAAAGCCTATTTTAGGTGCACGGAGTCAATATCACACAAGAATTAACAATATCCGTGTATTTTGTGATTACAGCAGTTGATGGCAAGTAAGTCAAGTCCTCAGGGACGGGGGAGCCTGGTGGACTGCCGTCTGTGGGGTCGCACAGAGTTGGACACGACTGAAGTGACTTAGCAGCAGCAGCAAGTCAAGTCCTCAGATGACCTTGCCAATCTCAGGAGGTTGTATGCTGCTACCATGCACTCGTCACAGTGGCAGAATCTCCTATATGCAGAAGTGCTAACTTACACAAAGTGACAAGTCTCAATGTGTCATATCTGAAAATTAAAAAAGCTTATCTTTTAGGAGATAAAGCAGGTATTTGTCCTCATGGTGCTTTCAGATGCCCCGTTATAACCAAGATGGTTTTGCACAATCAAAATAATGTTACAGTGCTAGAAGCTTTAATAGCACATATACTAAAACCTGAATGATACAGAGATTAGCATGGCCCCTCGCAAGGATGACACACAAATTCGGAGAAGTGTTCCATATTTCTTATAGTTTTGAGCATTAAAAAAAAAATAATATTACGAACAGGATTCACAGAATATTTTTAAAGTTTACCGAAAGAAAATTTAAGATTACATGCAACTTACAATTTTTTACTTGCCTTCTTGACTGCTTTAGGTATGTGCTAAAGCACTGCATGTGCTTCTATAGTTATTTGCTAGGTTGCTCTTTCTGGTAGATTTTCCTACCATTTCAAAGTAAAGATACACATCTTTCAACCCTGAACTCAGGTGGATTCAATTTTAACGATTTATTTTTGAGTTTTAAAAAATATGTGGTAGAAATTTTGATATAGTTAATGTAATTAATTATTTTCATTGGAAGAAGACAGACTATTTTAATGAATGATTAGTTCATGAAAGTATCCAACTATGTTGATAAGAAGAAAATAAAACTACAAAATGCATGTTAAAGTGCCCCCAAAGATGCTTGGAAGACTAGTAAGTCATGGCAGATGACATGTATATTCATGAAGCTTTAATTTCATGCAGTTATGCATTTCTCACAAATCACTTTTGTGATGTGTGAAGATTATGTGATCTTCACACTGAGGGATTTGTTTAGATAAAGCCATTTATGATTTCAGTTGTTAAACTACAATATTTTATAGCATTTATTCAGTGTAT
>NW_011495071.1:19982791-19983968 GCF_000754665.1 Bison bison bison | reverse complement strand
TCAATGTTATAAGGATATCCAAGATCACTCAAAATTTTCTCTATAAATGCCTAAAATTCTGAGATGGATAAATTCAATCCTTTTTTGATAATAAAACTTCCATCAGAACATTACTTCCATTAAATCAGGGACAATGAAAGGCCTTGTTCACCATTGTATTCACAGTCAATGTCATAGTGCCTAGCATAAAGGGACTCAATTATCTGTTGTATAAGTGAATGGAAAGCAAATGGCCTTGGAACATCAATCCATAGAATGTTACTGCCTCACAATGAATGAATTTTTCAGAGTAATTTTATTCCTAAAAAATTTATCTGGTCACAACCCACAGAATGGGAGAAAATATTTGCAAATGAGGCAACAGGCAAGATGTAAATCTCCAAAATTTATGAACAGCTCATGTAGCTCAAGGAGATCAAACCAATCAGTAATCCTAAAGGAAATCCACCCTGAATGTTCATTGGAAGGACTGATGCTGAAGTTCTAATACTATGGCCACCTGATGTGAAGAGCTGACTCATTGGATAAGACCCTGATGCTAGGAAAGATTGAAGGTAAAAGGAGAAGTGGGGCAGCAGAGGATGAGATGGTTAGATAACATCACTGACTCAATGGACATGAATTTCAGCAAACTCCAGATAGTGGAGAACAGAGGAGCCTGGCATGCTGCAGTCAATGGAGTTGCAAAGGGTTGGACATGTCTTAGCGACTGAACAACAACAACATGCAGCTCAATATAAAAAAATAAATAAACAACCCAATAAAAAAAATAGCCAGAAGACCTAAATAGGCATTTCTCCAAAGAAGGCAAGAAGACATACAAATGGCCAACAGACACATAAAAAGATGCTCAACATCACTAATTATTAGAGAAATGCAAATCAAAACTGCAGTGAGGTATCACCCCACAACACCATCAAAAAGTCTCCAAATAAATGCTGGTGAAGCTGTGGAAAAAAGGGAACCGTCCTACATGCTATTGGTACAAATGTAAATTGGTAACAGCCACTGTGGAGAACAGTTTGGAGGTTCCTTTAAAAACTAAAAATATAGCTACTATATGATCCAGCAATCTCACTCCTGGGCATCAGTTCAGTTTAGTCGCTCAGTTGTGTCCGACTCTTTGCAACCCCATGAACCGCAGCATGCCAGGACTCCCTGTCCATCACCAACTCCT
>NW_011495071.1:19982009-19982691 GCF_000754665.1 Bison bison bison | reverse complement strand
CCCTCAATCTTTCCCAGCATCAGGGTCTTTTCCAGTGAGTCAGCTCTTCGCATCAGGTGGCCAAAGTATTGGAGTTTCAGCTTCAGTCATTCTAATGAATATTTAGGACTGATTTGCTTTAGGATGGACTGTTTGAATCTCCTGATAGTGCACACACAGATGCACTATATTAGCGCCCCCATCCACCTCCCTCCCCCCCAAAGCGTTATTGAAAACAGGCTTAATTCTTAATGGGGCTGGTTAGACTTGCTGAGTTTTAGCCTTAGCCTATAAAACATATAGTCATTGTTCATCATAGTTATCAGTAAAGAAAAAGATGGGTCAATATATATCATCATACTGGAGGAGGGGAAAATCATACAAACAGATTTAGAGTAAAGGACCATTTAGAGGGAATTCTGTGGGGGTCACCCTACTTGTTTAACTTATATGGAGAGTATATAAGATGTATATGACCATGCTCAGGAAATGTTTAATCCAATTTTCTGTTGATGGCGGGGCTGCCTTTCCTCCCTGTTGTTTGACCTGAGACCCAACTAAGGTGGAGGTAATGAAGATAATGGCCACCTCCTTCCAAAGGTCCCAGGCAGGCACTGCTGCACTCAGTGCCCCCGACCGAGCAGCAGTGCGCTGCCGACCCACGCCTCCACCAGGGACTCCTGGACACCCACGGGCAAGCCTG
>NW_011495071.1:19977492-19981909 GCF_000754665.1 Bison bison bison | reverse complement strand
GCTGAAGCTGAAACTCAAATACTTTGGCCACCAGATGCGAAGAACTGACTCATTGGAAAAAGACCCTGGTGCTGGGAAAGATTGAAGGCTTGAGGAGAAGGGGACAGCAGAGAATGAGATGGTTGGATTGCATCACCACCTCAATGTACATAACTTTGAGCAAGTTGCAGGAGTTGGTGATGAACAGGGACCCTGGTGTGCTGCAGTCCCTGGGGTCGAAAAGAGTCAGACAGAACTCAGTGACTGAACTGAACTGAACATGCAGTGGCTCATAGTTTATTGAGTTAGACAAGGCTGTGGACAATGTGATCAGTTTGACAAGTTTCCTGTGACAGTGGTTTTCATTCTGCATGCCCCCTTGACAGATAAGGATAAGAGGTTTATGGAAGCTTCCTATTGGGAGAGACCAACTGTGGGGAAACTGGGTCCTGTTCTGATGGGTCCAATTTTCTGTTGATGGGTGGGGCTGTATTCCTTCCCTGTTGTTTGACCTGAGACCAAACTAAGGTGGAGGTAATGAAGATAATGGCCACCTCCTTCCAAAGGTCCCAGGCAGGCACTGCTGCACTCAGTGCCCCCGACCGAGCAGCAGTGCGCTGCCGACCCACGCCTCCACCAGGGACTCCTGGACACCCACGGGCAAGCCTGGGTCCGTCCCTTGTGGGGTCCCTGCTCCTTTCTCCCGGGTCCTGGTGCACACAAGGTTTTGTTTGTGCCCTCCAAGAGTCTGCTTCCCCAGTCCTGTGTAAGTTCTGTAATCAAATCCCACTGGCCTCCAGAGTCAAATTCCTTGGGGGTTCTCAGTTCCCTTGCCAGATCCCCAGGTTGGTAAATCTGTTGTGGGTCCTAGAACTTTCTTAACAGCACGAGAATTTCTTTGGTATGATCGTTCTGCACTTTGTGGTTCGTCTGCTCGGGGGCTCTATGGTTGGGGTTAATGGCGACCTCCTCCAAGAGGGCTTATGCCACAGGCTGGGTGACCAGGGCTCCTGCACCCAGAGCCCCTGCCCCTGCGGCAGGCCACTGCTGACCCACTGTCCCTCCACAGGAGACACTCAAACAGAGTTCTGGCTCAGTCTCTGTGGGGTCTCTGAGCCCTGCTGTGCACAAGGTTTTGTTTGAGCCCTCGAAGGGTCACTGGTGGGTATGGGATTTGATTTGAAACGAAATTTCGCCCCTCCTAAATGACAGTAAAGGAATAAAAAGAAAAGATATGTTCTTATTGACAAAACAGGAGAGCAGGAAACAGCAGCCAAGTAGGGACAAGGGCACTTTAATGCTTCAGAACCCTGGAAAGGCTCAGGAATTCTAAGCTATCTCTGAAGGTTGAGGAAAAATTGATATCAGAGTGGGCATCTAGCCTGTCTGCTACAGTTTAGAACAAAACGAAGAAAGAGCCGTGTAAGCATATTATGAGTTATAGAAGCAAACAGATGAAACTGCTAACGATTTAAAATGGTTGTTTCTGGGAAGTGGGAACTGGGATGGGGAAAAGAAATTCTGGGTTTTGCTCTTCTGAGAGCCTTGTGTCACTTGGCCTTTAAAATTAAATTCTGTAAGCAATTATCCTTCAATTAAAAAATAAATTTTAAAAACAAGTAAATTTCTTTTTTAAAACAAAACCAAATGAAAATATTAAGTATATACAAAACACAGATTTTTTTAAAGTTGCTTTTGAAACACATTTGGGAGTAAAGGTATGCAAATACTGTAGATAAGAATGTAAAATCATAAAATCTTTCCAGGTGACAGGTGGGTAATATGGATCAAAAATTTCAATGTGTGGAACATTTAGTCCAGCATTTTCACTCATGGAATTTGTTCTGAGGAAGTAATTGGACAACCACTGCTTTGAGTATAAAATAGAAAAATTGGAAACTATCTACACGCCCAACACCAGAATTTTGATTTGAACAAGTGATGGCTCCTCCAAACAGTAAAATTATATGCAAATACTTTAAATGATGGATTGCACACGTCCCAGACGCTCAAAAACTCTAAAAGCCTGAAAACAACAAGAGTGCTGGGCATGTGAAACCGCGAAATGTTGATATAGTGCTGTTGAGTGCGCACCGGTACAGTCTTTGGAGAAAAAGCAAAAGTTGGCATTACATAAATGAAAAGTTAAATATACACGTTGATCAGCAATTCTCATAGGGAGTCTAAAATGACTCCCATGAACTATACACTGCATGGAATTCTCCAGGCCAGAACACTGGAATGGGTAGCTGTTCTCTTCTCCACGGGATCTTCCCGACCCAGGAATCGAACCCAGGTCTCCTGCAGGGAAGGTGGATTTTTTACCAGCTGAGCTACCAGTAGAGCCTGAGACGTTCTATGGATTTTTACAAATATTACATCCTGGGGTGGGAAGGGTGAGAACAGAATGAACACATCTACCTACATAGGTTTACTAACTACCTCCATAAGTTTGTGAACCAAGAAAACGAACCTATATGAATAATGCAAATATGAAAGTTGACTACCATTAATTCCAGTAGTAATAACCGTGGATTAGAAAAAAACACAAAATGGTGGCTCACATGGTAAACAATTTGCCTGCAATTCAGGAGACTCGGGTTCCATCTCTGGGTCAGGAAGAGTCCCTGGAGAAGGGAATGGAAACTCACTGCAGTATTCTGGCCTGGAGAATTCCACGGACAGAGGAGACTGGCAGGTTACAGTCCATAGGTTGGCTAACGGTCCCACAGGACTGAGTGACTGACATTACAGAAAACAAAGCACAGCCCAAAAGACAATTACACCTGCGACAGAAACGTGGGATCACCTAAAAAGAGTCTTCCTTTTCCCAGGTGGCTCTCTCTGTGAAAGTCACTCAGTCGTGTCTGACCAGAGCCTGTCTGGCTCCTCTGTCCATGGGATTCCCCAGGCAAGAATACTACAGTGGGTAACCATTCCCTTCTCCAGGAGAACCTTCCCCAGGAACTGAGCCTGGGTCTACCATATTGAAAGCAGGCTCTCTAAAGTCATCAGGGTAACTCTAATCAGCAAAAGAAAAAAAAAAAAAAACACCTATCTGCCAATATCCGAGGCCCGGGTTCCATCCACCGGGAGACCTGGGTTCCATCCCTGGGTTGGGAAGACCCTAGCAAAAGGGGAAGGCTAACCACTCCGGTATTCTGGTCTGGAAAATTCCATGGACTGCATAATACATGGGGTCACAAAAAGTCGGACACGACTAAGCAACTTTCAACTCACCAAAGACCAAACCCGCAATCTAAAATGGTAAACACAGAAAGCTTCAAGAATCTAAAAAGCCGCCCGAAATCACTTATTTTCCAAGTTCTACTTTTCTACACAAGAATATCAGTCTTGTTTAAGCTCATAAGACCTCCTAAAACCATTGGCTAATGTAAAATTTCTTTCTTTCTTGGTCCTACTTGACTTAGTCTGCACGGCAATACTAGACTTGAAGCTCAAGCAACAGCAAGAAATGGAGGACGGATACCGGACTGTGCCTGGGCACGTACTGATGAGGGGAAAAGCGAAAGTGAAAGTGAAGTCACTCAGTCGTGTCCGACTCTTCGACCCCATGGACTGTAGCCAGTTACTAAGCTCCTCCGTGCATGGGATTCTTCAGGCAAGAATACTGGAGTGGGTTGCCATTTCCTTCTCCCAGGGGATCTTCCCAGCCCAGGGATCGAACCCGGGTTTCCCCACATTGGAGGCAGACGCTTTAACCTCTGAGCCACGAGGGAAGCCCACGAGGGAAGCCCACGAGGGGAAGCCGGTGAGGGGAAGCTCACACCTAATACACTGAGGATGAGAAGCAAAAAAAGGGTAAGTCCCGGTGAAGAGGTTGTAGCAGATCTCTTCACATTAGTGGACGAAGGCTCATTCTTTGAAATAGTATGTTTAAAGGAAATCTATGATAAATTCAAATAATAAATTGAACATATTGTGTGCAGTGCATTCTGGTTATGCGAATAAACGCTGAGCTCCTACCCCTGAGATTTGCGCCTTTGCCACCCCAGCTCCCGCGAAGCCTGCCTCCAGTCCCCTGATGCCAGGCCCCTGACTCCATGTCTTCTCCTTGACGCTCCGCGTCTGATTTCTTTCGAATAAAGGATTTTCTCGATGGCTTAAGAAAATGATATGGGAGTGCTGAATTTGACACAGAGAAGGTTCACTATAATGTCAAATGAAACAGAGTGCCCTGAGTGCACAGTCATGCCAAACTACTTGCGACCCCATGGACTGTAGCCCTCCAGGCTCCTCTGTCCATGGACTTCTCCAGGCAAGAATACTGCAGTGGGTAGCCATTCCCTGGTAGCCATACCCAAGTGGGTAGCTTCTCCAGGAGATTCTTCCCCAGGAGCGAGCCTCCATTTCCCACATTGTAAGCAGACTCTCCACTATCTAAGCCACCAGGGTGACTCTAATCACTAAAAAAAAA
>NW_011495071.1:19975389-19977392 GCF_000754665.1 Bison bison bison | reverse complement strand
TATGAAAGTATCCAACTATGTTGATAAGAAGAAAATAAAATTACAAAATGCATGTTACAGTGCCCCCAAAGATGCTTGGAAAACTAGTAAGTCATGGCAGATGACATGAATATTCATGAAGTTTTAATTTCATGCAGTTATGCATTTCTCACAAATCACTTTGGTTATGTGATCCTCACACTGAGGGATTTGTCTGCATAAAGTCATTTATGATTTCAGTTGTTAAACTATAATATTTTATAGCATTTATTCAGTCCATCCTGATTTCTTTAAGGTTTAAATATTACCGTTTTCCCTGAAAACTAAAAATTCTCTTCTGGAGTAGAGGACCCTGTCAGCTCCTGTTGTTAGAATTGCAACTGCCCTGAGATGGTCTTGAGTTTTAAGAACACATTTTACTTTCACTGTAGACTTCTCAAATTCAGTAACCTGTCCTTCATTATAAAAGATCACTGCAACCCAGTCACCATCTTCGTGGGGGGTTGGGGGTCGCTTCACACAGTTTGTAGGATCTTAGTCCCCCAGCAGAGATTGAACACGCTCTCTTGGAAATGAAAGCATGGAACCCTAACCACCAGAGAATTCCCTCCACACGGTCCTGTACTCTAAATCTTGTTGTAGGATTTTCCCCTCCTCCAGTTCTTGATATATATTGACCCATCTTGTTCTTTTCTGATAACCATGATGAGTAATGACTATACTTTTTGCAGGCTAAAGCTAAAACGCAGCAAGACTAACCAGCCCCTCTAAGAATTAAGCCTGTTCTCAATAACGCTTTGCGGAGGGCCTGGGGTGGACGGGAGGCTAATATAGTGTGTCTGGGTGTGCTCAGTCGTGTCCCACTCTTTGCAACCCCATATAGACATTGGATCAATTCATAATAATGGAGGGTTTTGGTGACTACGACTCAAGTATCCACGTTATAATCACAATAATAGTCATTAAGACTATACTATTTTCCACCATTACTGCATTCCAGCAATGCAAAAATCCAGATACAGCAAAATGGCCACATCACTGGACAGTTTTCACTCTGTCATGGCGACTTCCTGCAGAGTATAAATGTGATGTGAGGACTGAGCTGAATCCTATGCCTCTGCCAAATGAGTGTGGCATGAAAATACTATGTTAATGCCACTGTGTGCTTCATTACTCAGATTAACAGAAGACATGCTTATGAAATTAAAGCATGAAAATAGACACTATTCAGAATCTAGACAACACACAAAAGTAACTGCATAACAAGGACACGGGACGGATTCCAGTCCAAATATTACCATGCTGTTATAAACGGGCTAAACCAGTGAGCTACTTAGCCGAGAACAGTGACTCTGCACTCCAGAACCACTTAAGAGCTTTAAAAATGCTGATACCCAATCCCCACACACAGAGAGAAAAATTTAATTGGCCCAGGGTGGAGTCCTGGGCATAGGATTTTTAGAATCTCCCCAACTCCTTTGGTGGACCGCCACGAATGTAATAAAGAATGAACAAAGAGGCCCCAGGGAAGGTCAGACTTCTTTGGGCAAGATATTCCAGTAGGGGGCGCTCAGCTGATTCCATGTTTCTTAAGGTCCATCCGTGTCCCAAGTGTTACCGATTTTCAGAGAGGCCTTTCTAGCATAGATACTACTCTACTTGTTTTCAAAGTTTTAAAACATTTTCTAAAAGTAACGGGAATTCCCTGACGGTGCAGTAGTTGGGACTCCACTGCAGGGGCAGAGGGTCAATCCCTGAATGGGGAACTAAGGTCTCCCAAACCCTGTAGTGTGGCCGAATAATAATAATAATGATAATAAAATCTACAGTATCTTCAGATTTCAGGTTGAATATGGCAGATTAAATATATCCATTTATCTCTACTCTGTCCACAAAACCCCACTAAATGACAGTAAAGGAATCAAAAGAAAAGATACGTTCTTATTGACAAAACAGGAGAACAGGTAACAGCAGCCAAGTGGGGACAAGGACTCTTTAATGCTTCAGAACCCTGGAAAGGCTCA
>NW_011495071.1:19974754-19975289 GCF_000754665.1 Bison bison bison | reverse complement strand
AGATATTAAGAAGAGGTGGCAAGAACACACAGAAGAACTATATAAAAAAGATCTTCATGACCCAGATAACCACGATGGTGTGATCACTCACCTAGAGTCAGATATCCTAGAATGCGAAGTGGGTCTTAGGAAGCATCACTATGAACAAAGCTAGTGGAGGTGATGGAATTCCAGTTGAGCTATTTCAAATCCTAAAAGATGATGCTGTGAAAGTGCTGCACTCAATATGCCAGCAAATCTGGAAAACTCAGCAGTGGCCACAGGACTGTAAAAGGTCAGCTTTCATTCCAATCCCAAAGAAAGGCAATGCCAAAGAATTCACAAACTACTGCACAATTGCACTCATCTCACACATTAGTAAAGTAGTGCTCAAAGTTCTCCAAGCCAGGCTTCAACAGAACATGAACTGTGAACTTCCAGATGTTCAAGCTGGACTTAGAAAACGCAGAGGAACCAGAGATCAAATTATCAACATTCATCGGATCATTGAAAAAGCAACAGAGTTCCAGAAAAACATCTACTTGTGCTTTATTTA
>NW_011495071.1:19973194-19974654 GCF_000754665.1 Bison bison bison | reverse complement strand
TTTGCCTTGAGTCATGGACCTGACATTCCCAGGTTCCTATGCAGGTATTGCTCTTTACAGCATCGGACCTTGCTTCTATCACCAGTCACATCCACAGCTGGGTATTCTTTTTGCTTTGGCTCCATCCCTTCATTCTTTCTGGAGTTATTTCTCCACTGATCTCCAGTAGCATATTGGGCACCTACTGACCTGGGGAGTTTCTCTTTCAGTATCCTATCATTTTGCCTTTTCATACTGTTCATGGGGTTCTCAAGGCAAGAATACTGAAGTGGTTTGTCATTCCCTTCTCCAGTGGACCACATTGCCAAAGCCTTTGACTGTGTGGATCACAATAAACTGTGGAAAATTCTGAAAGAGATGGGAATACCAGACCACCTGATCTGCCTCTTGAGAAATTTGTATGCAGGTCAGGAAGCAACAGTTAGAACTGGACATGGAACAACAGACTGGTTCCAAATAGGAAAAGGAGTACATCAAGGCTGTATATTGCAGAGTACATCATGAGAAACGCTGGGCTGGAAGAAGCACAAGCGGGAATCAAGATTGCCGGGAGAAATATCAATAACCTCAGATATGCAGATGACACCACCCTCAAGCAGAAAGTGAAGAAGAACTAAAGAGCCTCTTGATGAAAGTGAAAGAGGAGAGTGAAAAATTTGGCTTAAAGTGCAACATTCAGAAAACAAAGATCATGGCATCCAGTCTATAAAAATTATAGTCTATAGTCCTCTGGGAGATATAGTCAATGAGAATTAGGTGTTTAGGTTTGTAGTTTGGGATGTGCTCCCGCAAAGAAGCCAGACTTCCTCAGCTAGAATCACTTGGGTTGTATTAGATGAAACCACTGACACCATTATCAAGAGACTTCCACTTGTGGGTCTGCAATTGCTGATTACTCAGAGGTGGTATCTGGCAACTTTTGAGGCAATCCTGTGAAAAAATTTTAAGAATATAGAGTTTGCTGTAGGGAAACAAATGTTAAATGTTTTTAAGTAGTTAAAAATCCTAGATATAAGCAGGTCAGAATATGACAGTAGTTGGCTCGTGGTATATGCACTAAAATTCGTATTGACGAATGTTGAATAAACATAAAAAAGGAAAGGTTTCAGAGAAAGTTTAAAACCTGGGGCTTCCATGGTGGCTCAGTGGTAAAGAATCCACCTGCCGATGCAGGAGACGGGTTTGATCCCTGATCCGAGAAGACCCCACATGCTGTGGGCCAACTAAGCCCCTGAGCCACAACTACTGAGCCCATGCCCTACAGCCCATGCTCTGCAACAAGAGGAGCACCACAATGAGGAGTCTGCACACTGCAGAGAGTTGCACTTTAAGAAAGCCTGCGCAGGGCACTCTCCGACATAAATCACAGCAAGGTCTTCTATGATCCACCTCCCAGAGTAACGGAAGTAAAAACAAGGTGAACAGATGGGAACTGGCTGAACTTGAAAGCTTTTTGCACA
>NW_011495071.1:19972610-19973094 GCF_000754665.1 Bison bison bison | reverse complement strand
ACATCCCTTACGATTATACAATGGAAGTGACAAATAGATTCAGGAACTAGTTCTGATAGAGTGCCTGAAGAACTAACTATAGATGGAGGTTCATGACATTTTACAGGAGGCACTGATCAAGACCATCCCCAAGAAAAAGAAATGCAAAAAGGAAAAATGGTTGTCTGAGGAGGCCTTACAAAGAGCTGAGAAAAGAAGTTAAAGCCAAAGGAGAAAAGGAAAGATATACCCATTTCAATGCAGAATTCAAAATAATAGCAAGGAGAGACAATAAAGACTTCCTCTGTGATCAATGCAAAGAAATAGAGGAAAACAATAGAATGGGAAAGACTACAGATCTCAAGAAAATTAGATATATCAGGGGAATATTTCATGCAAAGATGGGCACAATAAAGGACAGAAACCATATAAATCTAACAGAAGCAGAAGATATTAAGAAGAGGTGGCAAGAACACACAGAAGAACTATATAAAAAAAGATCTTC
>NW_011495071.1:19968262-19972510 GCF_000754665.1 Bison bison bison | reverse complement strand
AAAAAAAAAAAAAAAAGTGGCTCACATGGTAAACAATTCGCCTGCAATGCAGGAGACTCGGGTTCGATCTCTGGGTCGGGAAGAGTCCCTGGAGAAGGGAATGGAAACTCACTCCAGGATTCTGGCCTGGAGTATTCCACAGACAGAGGAGCCTGGCAGGTTACAGTCCATAGGGTGGCTAACGGTCCCACAGGACTGAGTGAATGACACTACAGAAAACAAAGCACAGCCCAAAGACAATTACACCTGCGACGGAAACGTGGGATCACGCAAAAAGAGTTCTCCTTTTCCCAGGTGGCTCTCTCTCTGAAAGCCGCTCAGTCGTGTCTGACCAGAGCATGTCTGGCTCCTCTGTCCATGGGATTCCCCAGACAAGAATACTGCAGTGGGTAACCATTCCCTTCTCCAGGAGAGCCTTCCCCAGGAACTGCCTGGGTCTACCACATTGAAAGCAGGCTCTCTAAGCCATCAGGGAAACTCTAATCAGCAAAAAAAAAAAAAAAAAAAAAAAAAAAAAAAAAAAAAAAAAAAAAAAAAAAAAAAAGAAAAGAAAAAAAAGAAAAAGAAAAGAAAAGAAAAACAAACCTGTCTGCCAATATCCGAGGCCTGGGTTCCGTCCATGGGGAGCGAAAAATCTGGCTGGTTTATTTGCTCAGCCATGTCCAATCGGCCATCCTGTCTTCCCCTGAAAAACCCCATGGTGGTTTTATGGACATTGGGCTTCCCTTGTGTCTCAGCTGGAAAAGAATTTGCCTACAATGTGGGAGACCTGGGTTCCATCCCTGGGTTGGGAAGATCCTAGCAAAAGAGGAAGGCTAACCACTCCAGTAGTCAGGCCTGGAAAATTCCATGGACTGCATAGTACATAGGGTCACAAAAAGTGGGACACGACTAAGCGACTTTCGCTTTCAACTCACCAAAGGCCAAACCGGCAATCTGAAACGGTAAACACACAAAGCTTCAAGAATCTAAAAAAAATCGCCCGAAATCACTTATTTTCCAAGTTCTACTTTTCTACACAATATCGGTCTTATTTAAGCTCATAAGACCTCCAAAAACCACTGGCAAATGTAAAATTTCTTTCTTTCTTTCTTGGTCCTACTTGACTTAGTCTGCACGGCAATACTAGAGTTTAAGCTCAAGATATCGGACTGTGCCTGGGCACGTACTGATGAGGAGAAGCTCACACCTAATACACTGAGGATGAGAAGCAAAAAAAGGGTAAGTCCCCGTGAAGAGGTTGTAGCAGATCTCTTCACATTAGTGGACGAAGGCTCATTCTTCGAAATAGTATGTTTAAAGGAAATCTACGATAAATTCAAATAATACATTGAACATATTGCGTGCAGTGCATTCTGGTTATGCAAATAAACGCTGAGTCCCCACCCACGAGATTCACGCCTTTGCCACCCCGGCTCCCGCGAAGCCTGCTTCCAGTCCCTTGATGCCAGGCCCCTGACTCCATGTCTTCTCGACGCTCTCCGTCTGATTTCTTTCAAATAAAGGATTTTCTCGATGGCTTAAGAAAATTATATGGGAGTGCTGTATTTGACACAGAAAAGGCTCACTATAATGTCAAATGAAACAGAGTGCCCTGAGTGCACAGTCGTGCCAAACTATTTGCGACCCCATGGACTGTAGCCCTCCAGGTTCCTCTATGCATGGAATTCTCCAGGCAAGAATACTGCAGTGGGTAGCCATTCCCTGGTAGCTATACCCAAGTGGGTAGCTTCTCCAGGAGATTCTTCCCCAGGAACGAGCCTCCGTTCCCCACACTGTAAGCGGACCCTTGGAGGAGGAAATGGCAACCCAGTCCAGTACTCCTGCCTGGAAAATCCCACGGACAGAGAAGCCCGGTAGGCCACAGCCCATGGGGTCGCGCAGAGTCAGGCACGACTGACTGACTTCACTTCGCTAGATAAACACACGTAAAAGTCTTAACTGATGCAGGCATAGAAAAACGGTTTCACTTTTTAAATTCTGTTTTTCCGCACAGCTATAGTTAGCCTTGTTTAACACAAGGCCTCCAAAAATTGGGAGAGTTCTGGTAGCCCTTGCTTGGACCTACCCGGCCGAGCCCTCGGTAAAACACCAAGAGCTCTTGCAGGGTAGAAGCAAGGGTAAGCCTAGCTATACCACGGAGCCCCTGAACATACTGACTACCTCATAGCCACTCCTAACACTGTGAGGGTGAGGAGCGTCAAGGGTAAGTTCGGGTCAAGAGTTTGCAGATCTTCTCACGGAAGTGGATGAAGGCTCATTCTTCGAAATACTACGTTTTAGATAAAATTATGATAGTTGAAATAATAAATAGAAACTACATTGCGCGCAGTGCATGCTGGTTATGCAAATGAAGGTTGAGGCCCCGTCCCCGAGATTCACGCCTCTCCCCGCCCCAGCTCCCATGAAGCCAGCTTCCAGTCCCTTGTTCCCAGGCCCCCGACTCCATGTTTTCTCCTCCTGGACACTCTGGGTCTGATTTCGTTTGAATAAGGCTTTTCTTGACGGCTTAAGATAACGATATAGGGGCGCTGCATTTGACACAGAGAAGGTTCACTATATTGTCGAATGAAATAGAGTGCCGAACGCACTCAGTCGTGCTCAGACTATTTGCGACCCCATGGACTGTAGCCCTCCAGGCTCCTCTGTCCCTGGAATTCTCCAGGCAAGAATACTGCAGTGGGTAGCCATTCCCTTCTCCAGGAGATGCTTCCCCAGGAGCGAATCTGGGTCTCCCACTTTGTAAATGGACTCTTTACTGTCTAGGCCATCAGGGTGACTCGAATCACCATATTAAAAAAAAAAAAAAGTGACCGCCAAAATAGGAGGGCCCGGATCCGTCGCTGGGTCGTGAAAATTGTCCAGTTCATTTGCGCAGTTCTGTCCGACCGGCTTTCCTATCCGTCACTAACTCCCGGGGCATGCTCAAACTCATGTCCACCGAGTCGGTGATGCTATCTAATCGTTTTACCCAAAGTCGTCCCTGTCTCCTCCTGTCTTCCATCTTTCCCAGCACCAGAAACATCTCCCAAAGACCCATTCACGACTGTGAGAACCTTACTGACCAAAGACCAATCAGTCTTACTGACCAATCAACCTGACGTGCCCCCAGAGAAATCTGTATGTAGGTCAAGAAGCAATGGTTAGAACCGGACATGGAACAACAGACTGGTTCCAAAGCGGGAAAGGAGAACCTCAGGGCTGCGTGTTGTCACCCTGCTTATTTAACTTTTATGCAGACTACATCATGCGAAATGCCATGCTGGATGAAGCACAGGCTGCAATCAAGATTACCGGGAGAAACATCAATAACCTCAGATATGCAGATGACACCACCCTTATGGCAGAAAGCAAAGAACTAAAGAGCCTCTTGATGAAAGTGAAAGAGGAGAGTCAAAAAGTTGGCTTAAAACTCAACATTTGGCTACCTACTTTGGCCACCTGATGCGAAGAACTGACTCAGTGGAGAAGACCCTGATGCTGGGAAAGATTGAAGGCTTGAGGAGAAGGGGACAGCAGAGAATGAGATGGTTGGATGGCATCACTGCCTCGATGTACATGACTTTGAGCAAGTTCCAGGAGTTGGTGATGAACAGGGACCCTGGTGTGCTGCAGTCCATGGGGTCGCAAAGAGTCAGACACGACTCGGGGACTGAACTGAACATGGCACGGCTCATAGTTTCATTGAGTTAGACAAGGCTGTGGTCCATGTGATCAGTTTGACAAGCTTTCTGTGACACTGGTTTTCATTCTGTCTGCCCTCTGACAGATAAGGATAAGAGGCTTATGGAAGCTTCCTGCTGGGAGAGACTGACTGTGGGTCTTGTTCTGATGGGCGGGACCATGCTCATTAAATGTTTAATCCAATTTTCTGTTGATGGGCGGGGCTGTTTCCCTCCCTGTTGTTTGACCTGAGACCCAACTAAGGTGGAGGTAATGAAGATAATGGCCACCTCCTTCCAAAGGTCCCAGGCAGGCACTGCTGCACTCAGTGCCCCCAACCCTGCAGCAGTACACTGCCGACCCACGCCTCCTCTGGGGACTCCTAGAGACACCCACGGGCAAGCCTGGGTCAGTCCCTTGTGGGGTCCCTGCTCCTTTCTCCCGGGTCCTGGTGCGCACAAGGTTTTGTTTGTGCCCTCCAAGAGTCTGTTTCCCCAGTCCTGTG
The DNA here is from genome assembly GCF_000754665.1 of Bison bison bison. NCBI lineage: Eukaryota > Metazoa > Chordata > Mammalia > Artiodactyla > Bovidae > Bison > Bison bison. The sequence goes on along the minus strand of NW_011495071.1, from coordinate 19,968,342 downwards.
TAAGTTCTGTGATCAAATCCCACTGGCCTCCAGAGTCAAATTCCTTGGGGGTTCTCAGTTCCCTTGCCAGATCCCCAGGT
>NW_011495071.1:19967206-19968162 GCF_000754665.1 Bison bison bison | reverse complement strand
ACCACTTGGAGATTTGTTGTATTCTAGAAGAAACAAACTTAACAAGAAACTTAAAGGAATATGGCCCAAAGATTAATAGTAGAAAAGCTGCTGAGGGGCTAGCCAGGAGGATTAGGACCAAACATTGGTTCATGATGTTAGTGTTTCTCTAAGGATGAGAAGATGCAAGAATTTGGACTTATAAAAATCTTTACCTAAAAACATCTGACTATCTGAATGCCTGTTCTTCTGGGTTTTCCCCAGAGCACAGAGTGCCTTATTTCTGATCTCCACCCTTGAACTCCTTTCAGGGGATGTTGAAGATCAGCAGATTGCAATGGTCATTATTTAGTCTTTGTAGAGGCAGCTGACAAATGCCAATTTCCAGTCAGCAGGGCCCCTTCATAGCCACATATTTGACCATACTTTGGGGGCATTTCATGGCCATTGTGACCTGTGGTGCTGGGAAGGCTTATTCCCAGGTCTAGCGAAGATTCCATTGATAGGCCACTCAGTGTGCTGTTACTAGACCAGGCCTTGCGAATAGCAAAAGTCTCTGGACCATACCTATCTTACTAGCCTCTTGCTCCAGGAAAATATTCCCTCTTGTTGCTTCTTCCCGTATCTAGTTACATTATTACAGTCATTGATGTCATATGGAATTGCATATCAGCATTTTATCACAGGCTCAGCTACACATTTGGTAACATAAGAAATAATCTTCTGAAACAAGTGACATAGAAAATAATATAGCTAGCAACTATTAGTAAGATCATAAGTAAGAATTTAAGTCAATAAGTATTATTAGGTATAGCCCTCTATACCCCAGATCATCTGACTTAGTTAACCAATTATCAGTTCAGTTTAGTTCAGTTGTTCGGTCGAGTCTAATACTTTGCAACCCCATGGACTGCAGCAGGCCAGGCCTCCCTGTCCATCACCAGCTCCTGGAGTCTATACAAACACATGTCTATTGA
>NW_011495071.1:19965275-19967106 GCF_000754665.1 Bison bison bison | reverse complement strand
CCAGGCAAGAACACTGAAGTGGGTTACCATTTCCTTCTACAACGCGTGAAAGTGAAAAGTGAAAGTGAAGTCGCTCAGTTGTGTCCAACTCTTTGAGACCCCATGGACTGTGTCCATGGGATTTTCCAGGCAAGAGTACTGGAGTGGGGTGCCATTTCCTTCTCTGCTGCCTTATCATAGTTTAATTCAAATTTATACTTGTGGTTTTATGTGATTTCATGTTTTGTCTATGTTAAAGTATGATTGTCCCTTGACCTTGACTCATGAAGTCATTAGTAACAGTTACTGACTGCCTACTCTATGTCAGGTACACTCTAGGTATGTTAAGTACATTCTTATTTTAATCCTCCTGGTGACCCTGCAAGGCATGCACAGTTATCTCTATTTGATTATTGAGAAAACACACTCAGAGGTAACTATATTGGTTTTATATTGCTATGTGACGAATTACTGCAAACTTCTGGTTGTGTTCTGTACTGGAGGCTCTCGGGGGAGAATCACTTCTGAGCCCGTTCAGGTTGTTGGTAGAACTCAGTTTCTCATGCTTGTAGGACTGAGGTCTCTGTTGCCTTGCTCACTGTTGTCTGGGGGCCTTTCTCAGTTTTCAGAGGCCATCAGCATTTCCTGGCTTGTGGTCCTTCCATCTTCAGAGCCAGAAATTGCATGCCAAATCTTTCTCAGGTTTTCAGTCTCTCTGTCTTCTTCTGTCTTTTAAAGGAGTCATATGATTAGAATAGGTCCATCCAGATAATCTCCATATCTTGAGGTCAACTTGGGACTTTAATTACATCTACAAAATCCCTTCTTAGTAGTATCTAGATTAGTGTTTGATTGTTTAACCAAGGAATGGGAATTTTGAGGGGCCATGTTCAGAATTCTGCCTGCCACAGTAACTAAGTCGCCAATTCACCCAGCAAGAGAGTTGTAGGGCACAGACTTGGAACTCAATCTGTGCAACATGAAAGTCTATGCCTTTTCCATCTACCAGGCTGCCCCTCTACAGAAATGAGTGGTGGGAAATACCCAAAGAGAATTCCTGGAAGGAAATCCCAAGCCTAATTCCTAACCTAGAAGCATTTAAATTAAATAATTCTTACATTAAAAATTGTAGATTCAATGTTTTAAAACTCTGCATCAAAGTAATACTGGCTCTTTCCAAAACGGCACCACCACAGCGGTGATACAATTGTGGGCTACATAGACAGATCTGGATAAATTCCAAGAGCTGCCACTTACTCCGAAACCCTAGCCTCAGTTTCCACACGGTAAAATGGGACTAATAATAGTATCTTAGAGTTGCATTGAGAGGCTGAAACAATGACACTTAATGATGTTTATCATAGTTCCTGAGGCGATGTAAGCATTCGGTTGCTAACCATCACTCTCATTATCATCATCATGTTGCTATAGCCTACCTTCAGCCCATATGGTAACTATGTAGTAAACATAGTATCAAATATTTATAGTTTCATGTCAATAACATATAAAATATACCATGCTCATTTATCATATGAGCAGAAAAAGTTATTATGCCTATGATCTCACTTTTAGCTTGCATTTTCTTCTGAAATCTCAACTGCAGATTAATAAATGTAAGACAGTAATTTTTTGGTCTCTTGGAGACTCAGAAAAGAGGAGAACATATTTTCTCTGCTATTCTGGTAATTTAGAGTTTGTCCACTCGGTACTGATTCTGCCAATAGCTTAAATGGATATATTTCATGTCAAAACTCATGAGACTTGACTTAGTGTCACTTTCAGAGCCCTTCTCTTACCTTGCCCTTCTCCTGTTCCCTCTTGCTCCAAGACCCATTATTGGAAGGTCTCTCAC
>NW_011495071.1:19964534-19965175 GCF_000754665.1 Bison bison bison | reverse complement strand
TTTTTTTTTTTTTTTTTTTTTACTGATTACAGCCACCCTGATGGCTTAGACAGTAAAGAGTCTGCTGACAATAAGGGAGACCCAGGTTCCATCCTGGGGAAGCATCTCCTGGAGAAGGGAATGGCTACCCACTGCAGTATTCTTGCCTGGAGAATTCTATGGACAGAGGAGCCTGGAGGGCTACAGTCCATGGGGTCGCAAATAGTCTGGGCACGACTGAGTAGGTTCGGCACTCTATTTCATTCGACATTATAGTGAACCTTCTCTGTGCCGCATTTGAGCCCATATATCATTAGCTTCTCTTGTGTTGTTGGAAGAGGGTGTTTGTTATGACCAGTGCATTTTCTTGGCAAAACTCTATTAGTCTTTGCCCTGCTTCATTCCGTATTCCAAGGCCAAATTTGCCTGTTACTTCAGGTGTTTCTTGAGTTCCTACTTTTGCATTCCAGTCCCCTATAAGGAAAAGGACATCTTTTTTGGGTGTTTGTTCGTTCTAAAAGGTCTTGTAGGTCTTCATAGAACCGTTCAACTTCAGCTTCTTCAGCGTTACTGGTTGGGGCATAGACTTGGATTACTGTGATATTGAATGGCTTGCCTTGGAAACGAACAGAGATCATTCTGTCGTTTTTGAGATTGCATCC
>NW_011495071.1:19962971-19964434 GCF_000754665.1 Bison bison bison | reverse complement strand
TGTATTGGAGAAGAAAATGGCAACCCACTCCAGTATTCTTGCCTGGAGAACCCCAGGGACGGCGGTGCCTGGTGGGCTGCCGTCTATAGGGTCGCACAGAGTCAGACACGACTAAAGCGACTTAGCAGCAGCAACAACAGATAAACACACATAAAACTGTTAACTACCACAGCTGTAGGCAAATGGCCTTACTTTCTTAATTCTATTTTCTCACGCAACTATATTAGCCTTGTGTAATACCACGAGGCCTCCAAAAGTTGGCAGAACTCCCGCTACCCTTACTTGGACCTACCCGGTGGAATCCTCAGTAAAACCCCAAGGATTCACGCCGGGCAGAAGTAAGGGTGAGACTAAATGTGCCACAGAGCCCGGGAACATACTAATTAGGTAACGGTCACTCCTAACACCGTGAGGGTGAGGACCGTCAAGGGTAAGTCCGGGTCAAGAGTTTGCAGATCTTTTCACGGAAGTGGACAAAGGCTCATTCTTCGAAATACTATGTTTTAAATAAAATTATGATAATTGAAATAATAAATAGAAACTACATTTCGCGCAGTGCATGCTGGTTATGCAAATGAAGGCTGAGGCCCCACCCCCGAGCTTCACGCCTCTCCCCGCCCCAGCTCCCATGAAGCCAGCTTCCAGTCCCTTATTCCCAGGTCCCTGACTCCATGTTTTCTCCTCCTGGACACTCTGGGTCTGATTTCGTTTGAATAAGGCTTTTCTTAACGGCTTAAGATAATGATATAGGGGCGCTGGATTTGACACAGAGAAGGTTCACTGTAATGTCGAATGAAATAGAGCGCCGAACGCACTCAGTCGTGCTCAGACTATTTGCGACCCCATGGACTGTAGCCCTCCAGGCTCCTCTGTCCATGGAATTCTCCAGGCAAGAATACTGCAGTGGGTAGCCATTCCCTTCTCCAGGAGATGCTTCCCCAGGAGCGAATCTGGGTCTCCCGCTTTGTAAACGGACTCTTTATATGTCTAGGCCATCAGGGTGACTCGAATCACCATATTAAAAAAAAAAAAAGTGACCGCCAAAATAAGAGGGCCCGGATCCGTCGCTGGGTCGTGAAAATTGTCCAGTTCATTTGCGCAGTTCTGTCCGACTGGCTTTCCTATCCGTCACTAACTCCCGGGGTGTGCTCAAACTCATGTCCACCGAGTCGGTGACGCTATCTAATCGTTTCACCCAAAGTCGTCCCTGTCTCCTCCTGTCTTCCATCTTTCCCAGCACCAGAAACATCTCCCAAAAACCCATCCAGGATTATGAGAACCTTACTGACCAAAGACCAATCAATCTTACTGACCAATCAACCTGACGTGCCCCCAGAGAAATCTGTATGTAGGTCAAGAAGCAATGGTTAGAACCGGACATGGAACAACAGACCGGTTCCAAAGCGGGAAAGGAGAACCTCAGGGCTGCGTGTTGTCACCCTGCTTATTTAACTTTTATGCAG
>NW_011495071.1:19962596-19962871 GCF_000754665.1 Bison bison bison | reverse complement strand
GACAATACTGATACTCTTGTTGGAGAGTTACTATGAAGAATAAATGTAGAAGCACATGTCAAGCCCTGGATACAGCCCGTGATACATAGCAGCCTGAAAGTGAAGTTGCTCAGTCGTGTCCCACTCTGCAACCCTGTGGACTGTAGCCCACCAGGCTCCTCCGTCCATGGGATTCTCCAGGCAAGGATACGGGAGTGGGTTGCCATTTCCTTCTCCAGGGATCTTCCCGACCCAGGGATCAAATCCAGGTCTCCCGCATTGTAGGCAGGCGCTTT
>NW_011495071.1:19962022-19962496 GCF_000754665.1 Bison bison bison | reverse complement strand
ATAGACTTGGATTACTGTGATATTGAATGGCTTGCCTTGAACGAACAGAGATCATTCTGTCGTTTTTGAGATTGCATCCAAGTACTGCATTTCGGACTCTTTGTTGACCATGATGGCTACTCCATTTCTTCTGAGGGATTCCTGCCCGCAGTAGTAGATATAATGGTCATCTGAGTTAAATTCACCCATTCCAGTCCATTTCAGTTCGCTGATTCCTAGAATGTTGACATTCACTCTTGCCATTTTTTGTTTGACCACTTCCAATTTGCCTTGATTCATGGACCTGACATTCCAGGTTCCTATGCAGTATTGCTCTTTACAGCATCGGACCTTGCTTCTATCACCAGTCACATCTACAGTTGGGTATTCTTTTTGCTTTGGCTCCATCCCTTCATTCTTTCTGGAGTTATTTCTCCACTGATCTCCAGTAGCATATTGGGCACCTACTGACCTGGGGAGTTTCTCTTTCAGTAT
>NW_011495071.1:19961624-19961922 GCF_000754665.1 Bison bison bison | reverse complement strand
GATTCCAGAGTCACTTCCTTCGGATGTCAAGTGCCCGTTGAGAACATCTCCAGTTCTTTTCCTAGTGTTTTCTTTCTAGTCATAGAATCACACGGCCATCAGAGGGCAAGCCAGAAGTGTCAGTGACTATGGGAGCAGTCCTCAGATGGTGACGGATGACCAGTTGGGAGGCAATCACCTGTCTTCTAAGATAAATCTGAAGCATTTCTGCCCTGTATCATAGAGTCTCCCCGCAGAACTGACTCTTGCCTGTCCTTGGTGATGTCTGTCTGGTGAACTCACGTTTTATTGGCTTTTT
>NW_011495071.1:19960609-19961524 GCF_000754665.1 Bison bison bison | reverse complement strand
CCTAGTAGACTCTCTTCCTTCCAGTAATTTGACTCTTGCTGCTGATATCCAGCTCTGAGTCAGAGTCCCCACTGACAGGGGCCACTGATGTTGAGCTCAATTAGATTTTTCGAACCTTTGCCTGTTGCTCACTCTTGGTACCCAAGTTGCTCTTATGGTACCCAGTTAACTCACTTTGCCCTTCCCCCAACAATGAGCCCCAGTTAGGATTAAGCCATTCTGCACTAACCAGGAATCAGATCGGAAAACAGAAAACTCTTAGATGTTTCAAAAAGAAAGTGATTTAATACAAGAGTAAGAGGCTTACTAAAGAACTGAGAAGGACTACAACTAGCGTTCTAGAATTTAGGAAGACGGTACCTTTAAGAAAGCACCAGTGATGATCTCAGCTACCTGCTAAACCTGGAAGCACCTAGCAATACCTGCATTTGGCATCTGCCAAAGCCTACACACTTACTTTCCACTTTCTTTGTTTAGTGCCAGGCTTTGTATAATGCGCATGGAAGCACTGGGCTGGGTTTTCTGCCTTGTGAGGGTGTCTTGTTTGTATGACCTCACTGTGAACTGTGATGGCAGAGATTCTAGAAAATGTAGCTCCCAGACTTCTAGCCCTTGGGATATAAGAAACAGCATAAAAGATAAAATATGATATTGAGTAACTTACTGTTCAGACCATATCCTGTCTCTAGAAATTTTCTGAAACTGCTCTGTGAGACTGGTGCCTTCATAAAGAGGATGTTATTTCTCCAAAATTGAAAGTGCTAAGGAAAATATTTATGATCAGGGGCAGGTCAATAGAAAAAAGGGAGAAATCAACTGGAGAGATAGTGGCCCTTAAAGTTAAGATTCTGTAATAGTTGTGATAGTTGTTGATGTGAAATAGGAAGATAATGGGACTTAGGCTTGAGGCAGAGC
>NW_011495071.1:19958943-19960509 GCF_000754665.1 Bison bison bison | reverse complement strand
GTCATAAAAAAATAAATAATATCTTAAAAAATTAAAAACCTAAAATGAAAATAGAAATGTTACAGTTGTTGCTATTAGTTTTACATGACAGTCTTAATGCTTAATTGTACGTTACCCTGTTAAAATAAATGGATAAAATAAGATTTTATATACAGCGTATAAGTACACTAACTGATTGCACCACTGGAGCTCCTATACACAGCATAAAAATATAGTTAGGTTACAGTTTTATGGATCCATCCGTGGGTGAAATGTTCTGCTTTTGTAAATTACACAGGTAACTGAAGTGTTATTTTTTTTTTTTTCTTTTCTTTTTTTGGCTGCACTGTGGGGCTTTCAGGATCTCACTTCCCTGACCAGTGATTGAACTTGGGGCCACAGCAGTGAAAGCCCAGAATCGTAACCACTAGGTCATCACGGAATTCCCTGAAATATTATTCTTTTAAAGGGCAAAATAATTTCAACCTGTTTGATGGGGAAATTTTCAGTATTTATTATGTGCTTGGGGGTCAGCCGACAACTTATACTGTGCATCAAAATACATGAGCTTCACAAAAAGGAGCTTCATAAAAGGAAACAGAATTAAGGGGTTAGATATGCAGGGTCTCAGGCCGCCCCCCCACCCCAGACCTGCTGGCTCAGCGTCTTGCGTGGTACCAAGACCCCCGAGGATAGAATGGACCTCATGAGCTGAGAGAAGGAACTGGCAACCCACTCCAGTGTTCTTGCCTGGGAAATTCCATGGACAGAGGAGCCTGGTGGGCTATAGTCCGTGGGGTGGCAGAGTAGGACATGACTGAGCGAGCACGCAGGAGTTGACGGCGCTGCACCAATGCACTGATGCGCTCAGGGCTATAGAACTTTCTGGTGCTTTTTACTCTTCCTGTAGCATCCTCAGCTGACACTGACTTTCTAGTTGCAAGTGCCTCCAGTTGTCACCATTGCCCACTCCCATTGCCACAGGCCCAAATTAAGAGGATCCAACTTCCCAGGGGGACAATGAATAGTCCTACTGAATCAGATATTTCTCACAGCACATTCCAGAGTGTGCGCTCTACCAAGCACAGAGGTAAGGCTTTCTGAGAACCACATTTCATGTTCATGAGCTTTCTCTGAGGTTCTTGGGTGGCATCTAAGGGCTGATGTGCCCACCCTGAAGGCTGGATGATGTGTTTATGCAAATAAACCTAAATAACAAAAATCATTTAAAAGGTAAATAGAGCATCAAACCATACTGTCTTTAAAGCCTATTTTAGGTGCATGGAGTCAATATCACACAAGAATTAACAATATCCATGTATTTTGCGATTACAGCAGTTGATGGCAAATAAGTCCTCAGCTGACCTTGCCAATCTCAGGAGGTTGTGTGCTGCTACTATGCACTCGTCACAGTGGCAGAATCTCCTATACGCAGAAGTGCTAACTTACACAAAGTGACAAGTCTCAATGTGTCATATCTGAAAATTAAAAAAGCTTATCTTTTAGGAGACAAAGCAGGTATTTGTCCTCATGGTGCTTTCAGATGCCCCGTTATAACCAAGATGATTTTGCACAATCAAAAGAATG
>NW_011495071.1:19958499-19958843 GCF_000754665.1 Bison bison bison | reverse complement strand
ATTTTTCCTCAACCTTCACAGATAGCTTAGAATTCCTGAGCCTTTCCAGGGTTCTGAAGCATTAAAGAGCCCTTGTCCCCACTTGGCTGCTGTTACCTGTTCTCCCGTTTTGTCAATAAGAACGTATCTTTTCTTTTGATTCCTTTACTGTCATTTAGTGGGGTTTTGTGGACAGAGTAGAGATAAATGGATATATTTAATCTGCCATATTCAACCTGAAATCTGAAGATACTGTAGATTTTATTATCATTATTATTATTATTATTATTCGGCCGCACTACAGGGTTTGGGAGACCTTAGTTCCCCATTCAGGGATTGAGCCTCTGCCCCTGCAGTGGAGTCCC
>NW_011495071.1:19958163-19958399 GCF_000754665.1 Bison bison bison | reverse complement strand
AGTTAGTGGGGTTTAAAGGACCTAACCCCTGATTACCAGGTATTAAAACTGTTCTTATGGGAAAATGCCTATCCACTTCCAATCCACTGGCCTAAAGTCAGCTACTAAGTTAGTAGCTTTCTCTATAAGCTTTATTGAGTTCATTTTGATTTAATTTCTGCCTTATCATGCTGCTGCTGCTGCTGCTGCTAAGTCGCTTCAGTCGTGTCTGACTCTGTGCGACCTCATAGACGGCA
>NW_011495071.1:19956993-19958063 GCF_000754665.1 Bison bison bison | reverse complement strand
TTTTGTTGGGAACTTATAGGAAATTTGGCTTCACCAAATATAACTATTTCTTTCGGAGTAATAGCCAGCCTTGCTTTTATTTAATGTATCATTTTTAAAATATATTATTTCCTTGTTATATACTTATCAATGTTGAACAGATCATATATATTTATGGTAAAAATAACTGAGATGGTCCAAAACAGTATGTGCCTTTTAAAGGTCTCTCTCCCATCTCAATCCTGAGTCTAACATTTTACTTATCCAGAGATGACAACTGATACCGGTTTCTTTTAATTAAAATTAAATTGAGGTATGATTGACATATAACGTTATGTTAGTTTCGGGTGTAGAGCATGATGATTTAATATTTGTATACACTGTGAAATGATCACCATGATAAATCTATTTAACATCCATCACCTTCTAGTTTCTTGCAAATATTTACATTCTTCCTGTGATGGTATATACATTTGTAAGCATACATTTCTCTCTCTCTCTCTGTCTCTCACACACACACACAAGCACACACAAATTTTAGTACACTCTTTGTACACAATTTCTTACACTTGACATTCCTTGGAGATAGATATAGTTTCATATCTCTTCAGGTCCTTTATTGTATTTAACCTGTTTCCTACCGATGTTGTTTGAGGTCCTTTGCTTTGGATCAAGGGTTGACACTTTCTCTAAGGGACAAGTAGTAAACATTTTAGGCTTTGCAGGCCATGCAGTCTCTGTCACAACTACTCAACCGTGTCCTTATATCATGGGAGCAGCCTTAGACTATATGTAAATGAATGGATGTGGCTGGGTTTCAGTAAAATTTACTTACAAAAACAGGCAGCAGGCCAGATTTGGCTCCTGCTCTGGATGATCAGACTATTTTAACAAGCACTGTTATAGCACCAAGTACTGTGACTGGCCTTCAGCAAGTGTTTAGTAGATGTTTGTTTATTAATTGATAGGTTGTCTGGAAAATTTTTATTAGCAATAAGGAGAATGCTAAACAATGAAAGACTTGAACAGGATATCTTGGTATCAAAAAAAGTTAAAAGGAAAATACATGACATGAACAGCATTCTACATTT
>NW_011495071.1:19956289-19956893 GCF_000754665.1 Bison bison bison | reverse complement strand
GCTTTTCTGCTGCTGCTGCTGCTGCTAAGTCGCTTCAGTCGTGTCCGACTCTGTGCGACCCCATAGACTGAAGCCCACCAGGCTCCCCCGCCCCTGGGATTCTCCAGGCAAGAACACTGGAGTGGGTTGCCATTGCCTTCTCCAATGCATGAAAGTGAAAAGGAAGTCACTCAGTCGTGTCCGACTCTTAGCGACCCCATGGACTACAGCCTACCGGGCTCCTCCATCCATGGGATTTGCCAGGCAAGAGTACTGGAATGGGGTGCCATTGCCTTCTCCGACTGGCTTTCCTAACCGTCCCTAACTTCCAGAGCATTTGCAAACTCATGTCCACCGAGTCGGTGATGCTATCTAATCGTTTTTCCCAATGTCGTCCCTTTCTCCTCCTGTCTTGGATCTTTCCCGGCACTAGAAAAATCTCCTGGAAAACCCATTCACGATTATGAGAACCAAAGGCCAATCAATCTTACTGACCAATCAACCTGACCTGACCCTGAGAAATCTGTATGCAGGTCAATAAGCAACAGAACTGTACATTGAAAACCAGGCTGGTTCCAAATCGGGAAAGGAGAATGTCAAGTCTGCATATTGTCACCCTGCTTAT
>NW_011495071.1:19955870-19956189 GCF_000754665.1 Bison bison bison | reverse complement strand
AAAAAAAAAAAAAAAAAAAGGCTGTCTACCAATATAGGAGGAACTGGTTCCGTCCCTGGGTCGTAAAAATTGTCCAGTTCCTTCACTCAGTCATCTCCACACAGCTCTCCTGGGGCTTGTTCAAACGCATGTCCACCGAGAAAGTGAGTGCCCTATAATGAGTCAACGTCGTCCCTTTCTCCTCCTGTCTTCAATCTTTCCCAGAATGAAAAAACAAAAAGTCTCGAGGAAAACCCATTCAGCATTATGAAAATGTTACTGACTAAAAATCAAGAATATGGCTTCCCTAGATAAACACCGGAGAAGGCAATGGCACCCC
>NW_011495071.1:19955303-19955770 GCF_000754665.1 Bison bison bison | reverse complement strand
TTCAGAGAGGCCTTTCTAACATAGATACTACTCTGATTGTTTTCAAAGTTTTTAAAAATTTTCTAAAAGAAACGTGAATTCCCTGACTGTCCAGTGGTTGGAACTCCACTGCAGGGGCAGAGGCTCAATCCCTGAACGGGGAACTAAGGTCTCCCAAACCCTATAGCGTGGCCAAATAATAATGATAATAAAATCTACAGGATCTTCGGATTTCAGGTTGAATATGGCAGATTAAATATATCCATTTATCTCCACTCTGTCCACAAAACCCCACTAAATGACAGTAAAGGAATAAAAAGAAAAGATATGTTCTTATTGACAAAATGGGAGAGCAAGTAACAGCAGCCAAGTGGGGACAAGGACATTTTAATGCTTCAGAACCCTGGAAAGGCTCAGGAATTCTAAGCTATCTCTGAAGGTTTAGGAAAAATTGATATCAGAGTGGGTATCTAGCCTGTCTGCTACAG
>NW_011495071.1:19953680-19955203 GCF_000754665.1 Bison bison bison | reverse complement strand
TTGGTGTTTTTTAAAAAAAATTAAGGTGGTACTTTGACTTCTTTTTCAGTGTGGTAAACAGTAATGAGAAAATTATGTAATGGAGGAAGGACTTATCTGACTCCTCCTAGCACTGCTACTCTCTCTTCCTATGGGCCCTCAGTCTCACCAGAAAACTACAGAACCGGGTCCAGTGACGTGACTTGTTTTGATTTTGGGCGGTGAGTGTATCTTCTTGAAAATGACTATCATCCCCATTATGTCTTCATCTCCATGTCCTTCATGACTTTCCCCACATTCTCTTGTGAGGAATCCTAGATATCATGTGATAGCTTCCCTTTTCATTAGACACTAAATTTGATACCTTAGACTCATTTGAAGTTGTAGATCAGGAAAAAAAGTCTAAGTCTTGCAGGCCAAATCCAATCTACTGCTTGTTTTTGGAAACATAAAGTTTTATTGGAACATAGCCACACCCATTTATTTATGTGTTGACTGTGTCTTCCTTCACATTATAACCTTCACATTTCAATGAGTAGTTGAAACAGAGACTGTAGAACTCACACAGCCAAAAATATTTCTTATCTGGCTCTTTATGGAAAAGGTTTGCCAAATCCTCTTGTAGATTGTATGATTCTTTTCTCACCTGAGAATTTGGCACTCTCTGCTCTAAAGCTGCAGGGTATTACTTGTAATTTTTTTTAGACTGAGACCTTGAAATAGGATTGTTTCTTAGTTTTTATAGAACAGGCATCATTGGTTGATTTGTCTTTTCACACAGTGAACTCCTCTTTTATTGAGCAGACAATTATTGAACACCTACTATGTTCAAGCCTCAGAATACAAAGGCAGATAAGATTGATTTCTTGTTCTAAAAAACTTGACACCTGATAGTTGACACAGATAAATGACTCAGTGGTTATATTAAGTGATAGAAGTGTGAAAGGACTGCTATGGAAGGAGCCATCATATTATCCTGGAAGACCGTGAAGTCTTCCCAATGCAGGAAGATGAAGCTTGAGCTAAGTTTTGCTGGATGAGTGGGAGTAGGTCAAGGAAGGAAGAGGAAGGCATTCAGGCCAGGTGGAGTGTACACTTAGCATGCACAAAAGTGCTGAGGTCTTAACCACTCTAAAATAAGGAAAGGAGGGATGACAGAGACAAAGAAAGGGATCAAAAGCGTGGGTGGTACGAGAGTGGGTGAAAGTATTGCCTCCTCTTCCATACTGCCACTAGCTATCAAGGGATCATGACCTTGAAATTGCTGGAACATGAAAGACTCTAATGTTCTGGAGCTGTTGCCATCTCAGAACTCTTCAAAGAGAAGTAAGAGAAGGTTTGTTTCTTCAGCTGAAAAGTAGGTATAGCCAGAGCAGACAAGTTGCCAAAGGCAAAATGACAGGTTCCAGTAAATCTCCAAAGTAGTTAACCTGGAGGTAGAGGGAGTTTACATGACTTTACTCTAGAATTCTCCATGGTTGAGGGTGACATCTTCTTGGAAGTACTGTTCTCCTTTTCAAACTCTAGCTAAAGCTCTTCATCTT
>NW_011495071.1:19952898-19953580 GCF_000754665.1 Bison bison bison | reverse complement strand
CATTTTGGAGTAAAGGTATGCAAATACTGTAGATAAGAATTTAAAATTGTAAAATCTTTCTATGTGACAGGTGGGCAATATGGATCTAAATTTCAATGTGTGGAACATTTAGTCTGGCATTTTCACTCTTGGAATTTGTCTTGAGGAAGTAATTGGACAACCACTGCTTTGATTATAAAACAGAAAATTTGGAAACTATCTACATGCCCAACACCAGAATTTTGATTTGAACAAGTGATGGCTCTTCCATACAGTGAAATTATATGCAAATACTTTAAATGATGGATTGCACACGTCCCAGACGGTCAAAAATTCTAAAAGCCTGAAAACACCAAGAGTTGCTGGTCATGTGAAACCGAGAAATGTTGATATAGCGCTGTTGAGTGTGCACCGGTACACTGTCTTTGGAGAAAAAGCAAAAATTGGCAAAACATAAATGAAAATCATGATGGCGTGATCACTCATCTAGAGCCAGACATCCTGGAGGTGAAGTCAAGTGGGTCTTAGAAAGCATCCCTACAAACAAAGCTAGTGGAGGTGATGGAATTCCAGTTGAGCTATTTCAAATCCTGAAAGATGACATTGTGAAAGTGCTGCACTCAATATGCCAGCAAATTTGGAAAACTCAGCAGTGGCCACAGGACTGGAAAAGGTCAGTTTTCATTCCAATCCCAAAGAAAGG
>NW_011495071.1:19952455-19952798 GCF_000754665.1 Bison bison bison | reverse complement strand
TCATCAGGGAATTCCCTGAAATATTATTCTTTTAAAGGGCAAAATAATTTTAACCTGTTTGATGGGGAGATTTTCAGTATTTATTACGTGCTTGGGGATCAGCCAACAAGTTATACTGTGCATCAAAATACATGAGCTTCACGAAAAGGAGCTTCATAAGAGGAAACAGAATTAAGGGGTTAGATATGCAGGGTCTCAGGCCGCTCCCCCACCCCAGACCTGCTGGCTCAGCGTCTTGCATGGTACCAAGACCCCTGGGGATTAGAATGGACCTCACGAGCTGAGAGAAGGAACTGGCAACCCACTCCAGTGTTCTTGCCTGGGAAATTCCATGGACAGAGGA
>NW_011495071.1:19950751-19952355 GCF_000754665.1 Bison bison bison | reverse complement strand
CCAATGTCGTCCCTTTCTCCTCCTGTCTTGGATCTTTCCCGGCACTAGAAAAATCTCCTGGAAAACCCATTCACGATTATGAGAACCAAAGGCCAATCAATCTTACTGACCAATCAACCTGACCTGACCCTGAGAAATCTGTATGCAGGTCAATAAGCAACAGAACTGTACATTGAAAATCTGGCTGGTTCCAAATCGGGAAAGGAGAATGTCAAGTCTGCATATTGTCACCCTGCTTATTTAACTTATATGCAGAGTATATCATGTGAAATGTCACGCTGGATAAAGCACAAGCTGAAATGAAGATTTCTGGGAGAAACATCAATAACCTCAGACATGCAGATACCACCACCCTTATGGCAGAAAGCAAAGAACTAAAGAGCCTCTTGATGAAAGTGAAAGAGGAGATGAAAGGGACATTGACTCATTATATAGCACCCACTGTCTTGGTGGTCATGTGTTTGAACAAGCCCCAGGAGAACTGTTTGGAGACGACTGAGCAAAGGAACTGGACAATTTTTATGACCCAGGGATGGAACTGGCTCCTCCTATATTGGTAGACAAATTTTGTTTTAAATTACTGATTAGAGTCACCCTGGTGGCTTAGACAGTTTAGAGTCCGCTTACAATATGGGAGACCCAGGCGCACTCCTTGGGAAGAATCTCCTGGACAAGCTACCCACTTGGGTATGGCTACCAGGGAATGGCTACCCACTGCAGTATTCTTGCCTGGAGAATTCCACGGACAGAGGAGCCTGTAGGGTTACAGTCCATGGGGTCACAAATAGTTTGCAACGACTGTGCACTCTGCACACTGTTTCATTCAACATTATAGTGAACCTTCTCTGTGTCAAATGCAGCGCCCATATATCATTATCTTAAGCCATCAAGAAAAGCCTTATTCAAAAGAAATCAGACCCAGAGTGTCGAGGAGGAGAAAACATGGAGTCAGGGGCTTGGGAACAACGGACTGGAAGCTGGCTTCACGGGAGCCGGTATGGGGGGGAGGCGTGAATCTCGGGGGCAGGGCCTCAGCGTTCATTTGCATAACGAACACGCACCGCACCCAATATGTTCAATTTATTATTCGAATTTGTTGTAATTTCCTTCAAACATAGTATTTCGAAGAATGAGCCTTCGTCCATTAAGGTGAAAAGATCTGCTACAACCTCTTCACTGGGACTGTTTTTTTTTTTCTTTCTCATCCTCAGTGTATTAGGAGTGCGCTTCCTCCCAACCGTCCGTGCCGAGACCCAATCCAGTATCCGCCCTTTCTTTCTTGGTCCTATTTGAGCTTGGTCTCCGGTACCACCGTGCAGTCTAAGTCAAGTAGAACCAAGAAAGAAAATCTTGCTTTCCCAACTAATTTTTGGAGGTCTTGTAAGACTAAACAAGACCAATATTTTGGTGTCAAAAAGTAGAACTTGGAAAATAACAGGCTTTGGCCGACTATTTCAGACTTTGAAGGTTTCTTTGTTTACCATTTCAGGTTTGGTCGTGGAAGTCAGTGAGTCGTGTACGACTTATTTGTGGCCCCATGTACTATGCAATCCGTGGAATTTTCCATGCTAGTATAGTGGAGTGGTTAGCCTTCCGCTTTTCTG
>NW_011495071.1:19950255-19950651 GCF_000754665.1 Bison bison bison | reverse complement strand
CATTTATCCCAGGTGCTTAATGGTCATTACAGTTTTTTAAATTACTTTTAGTTGTTGTGGGGTTTCTCCCCAAAGCAGAAATTAGGCAGTACAAACAGATGGCATAGAAATTTCACAACAAGCGATTAAATTAGAAATATGACAGTTGGCATGTGTTCAAAGTAATAAAGTTCCAAAAATAGAAAGTGAATCAAATTAACATAAAGGCATTAACTTCTTCTGGGTGGCGTGAGTTTGCAAACGTCTTGAGTAATTAGATTTGCTTATACTCAAAATAGCCAGTGAACCTTGAGTGACATTGCATTTCAAAGGTGGGAGCCAGAGGGAAGGTCACCGTTGGTATTAGAGTGGCAAAAAAAGAATCAATTTCACTTTGTTTTTGTTGGGAACTTATAG
>NW_011495071.1:19949500-19950155 GCF_000754665.1 Bison bison bison | reverse complement strand
CCTGGAAAATCCCATGGATGGAGGAACCTGGTAGGCTGCAGTCCATGGGGTCTTGAAGAGTCGGACAGGACTTCACTTTCACTTTCACTTTTCACTTTCATGCATTGGAGAAGGAAATGGCAATCCACTCCAGTGTCCTTTCCTGGAGAATCCCATGGACAGAGGAGCCTGGTGGGCTGCCGTCTATGGGGTCACACAGAGTTGGACACTACTGAAGTGACTTAGCATCAGCAGCAAAGAGTCCTTTGATCTGGAAGTCACTGAAGTTGGAGATTCCAATGGCTTTCACCAACCCCCTCACCCACCAGCCCAGTATGGTCACTCAGGCCTTCAAGAATGCTATTTTACTGGTGAGGACATCACCTTTCTTGTGTTTGGGGAAAAGTTTTCCCCGGGGTGGAATCCCAGCCATTAAGATAAATGTACAGATGGTCCAGTTTTCAGTTGTTTAGGATCTTCTGACAGGTTTCCTTCACCAGCTTCTCTCAAAGAAGATGGACCATAACTTGTTCATGATGAAGAGGTCCCCGTGCTTCACACCCGTCTCTCAGATGGCTTCCGCCATCTTATTCTTCTTCTGATAAGACACAGGCACAGTCAACGTGGTGGTTTCCTGCACCAATGGCCTCCTTCACAGGCTCCTTGACTTTGCCGG
>NW_011495071.1:19948932-19949400 GCF_000754665.1 Bison bison bison | reverse complement strand
TTCCCTCCTCCAGGGGACCTGCCTGACCCAGGGATCATACTTGTATCTCCTATGTCTCCTGCATTGGCAGGCAGATTCTTTACCACTAACACCACCTGGATCCTACATACAGGGCAGCAAACGAGACACAGAAGTAAAGAACAGACTTTTGGACTCAGTGGGAGAAGGAGAGGGTGGAATGATTTGAAAGAACAGCATTGAGACAGATACATTGCCATATGTAAAATAGATAGCCAGTGTGAGTTTGATGTATGAAGAAGGGCATCCAAAGCAGGTGCTCTGGGACAACCTAGGGGGATGGGGGGGAGGGAGGGGTGTTCAGGATTGGGGGGACACATGTATACCTATGGCTCATTCATGTTGATGTATGGCAGAAACCACCACAATATTGTAGAGTAATTATCCTCCAATTAAAACAAATTTTTAAAAACCTGTGCAGCAACAAAGATCCAGTGCAGTCATTAATAA
>NW_011495071.1:19947956-19948832 GCF_000754665.1 Bison bison bison | reverse complement strand
CTTGAGGCAGAGCTACCAGGCAAGTTGGGCAGTGTTGTACCCATATGCTACTATACTAGGCATAGTTGTACCCTGAGATGTCCTACTTTCTGGTAAAATATGTTGTGCACTTTAATCGACTGGCTGGGTGTCTATTCTACTCCTGTATGCCAAGGACAGAGTCTTGAATAAATCTGTTTGGCCAGAGACAGGCCTTGGAAAAAGTCTCCAGAAGGCAATGGGAATCGGGCAGAGGATCATCCCTATATACCTGCTCTATCAAACCAGTCCTACAGGGCATGGGACCTGGCCAGGAGTGCTAGGACCACTGTGGTATATTCTACTTGTCATCTGATTCACAACATTTGCTTCCAGAAACTGTGCTTTTGGCCTGGGTACAAGACTGGCAGGCAGAAGCATCCATGAAATTGACATAATGCTGTTTAAAAATGTTACTGCCTGTTACGAGTGACAGAGTCTAATTTATTATTCCTCATATATGATTTATTCCTCATAGAATGCTAGTTGTTGGTTTTCTGTAATGTAAAATAGTCTTTGTACATTTATGATTAGGTTTTGTTAGGCAATTTTACTCTACTTAGATTAATTAATAATAAACATCAAGCTATGATGTGTTTTTTTTTCCCCTTGAGAGCACCTTATAAAACCAGGCCTCTGTAAAAATAGTTTTTTTTTGTATGAGCCAAATTAAAGGTACTCTACCTAAGTATCTAGGAACTCCTGATTTAATCCAACTAAACATTAACTTCAAATATTCTTAATACCTTAATATCTAATGCTTCTGTTCCATTTCTTATAGAAAATTTGTATTAGAATTATAATGAATATTCTGAAAATTTTAAAAATTCTGATTGCAAAGTACTTTACAGATATATA
>NW_011495071.1:19946980-19947856 GCF_000754665.1 Bison bison bison | reverse complement strand
CAGATGAATTTGAAATGAATTAATGAGTTGTTTGTACCATCAGAAAACATGTTTTACAACCAGGCTTGTATTCTGAGACACCTTTCTAGGTTTGTCCTCATCACCCTTTTGGTTGTATGACCCTTTTCAGGACAAAGATTCCATCAGAAACTTTTGTTGTCCCCAGCGGAGCCCAGGGCAGCCTCATTTGCAGAGTAGTTGCTCAGTAAGTTCTTATTCATTGAAAGGTTCCCTAAAACGCCTTCCTGCCGGGATTGCCCTTGCTCCTTGCTCTGCTTCACCACATTTTCCAACCTCCTTATTTTCCTTCTTGTGTTTTTGCCATGTCCTCATGTGTCTTTTTCATTGTAGGTATCTACGGGAGAGGGAGATTATACAAAAGCATTTGTGCCTCTACTCTCAAATAAATGAGGCGGGCTCAGGTTCATTTTGTATTATTCACACCACCAAAGACCAATTACCAAGAAGGTTATAAAAGTCAGAGAGTAGTTTTTTTTCTATTTTTGATGAAATGCAGGTCCTCTTTTTAAAAACCCCAAATCTCTTAACTTAAAAAAACACTGCGTAAGATGATTCTTCAAAGGAATTTGTGGGTGATCACATTTAGATTTTTGCCATAGTTTTGTTTTGTTTTGTTTTTAGCATTTTCGGCAGCTTTTGAATATAGTACATTTCCACAAACTCAGTGTCCTAGAAATGTCTTTCTGAAATAGTTAAATCCATGTTGATATTCACGCTGAACTCAGTATCACTGCCTCCCTTACCCAAAGGAGCTTGGCCAGTCACTTGCCAGCTGAAGCTGGCCTGGTATTTGCTGACACATTTTTCAAGAACTGATTGTGCAATACATGTTGATATTCTCTGTTCTTCTTCCTT
>NW_011495071.1:19946301-19946880 GCF_000754665.1 Bison bison bison | reverse complement strand
TCCTTACCACTATGTATAAAAAGGCATCACCCCTGCTTCCTTCCCATGTCCCTTTATCTGGAGCTATGAGCTGAATATGTCCCCCTCAGGTTCATATGTTGAAGCCCCAATTCATTCCCACTATGATGATATTTGGAGGTGAGGCCTTTGGGGGTGATCAGATCATGAGGGTGGCACCCTCATGAGTGGGATAGTGTTTTTATAAGAAGAGACATGAGAAAGATGATCTCCCTTTCCAACATGTGGGGATACAGCAAGAAGACAGCTGTTCATAAATCAGAAAGAGGGCTCTCACCAGACATAGATCTGGTGGCACCTTGATCTTGACTTTTTAGCATCCAGAACTGTTAGAACTGAATGATTATTGTTTAAGCCATTTGGTATTTGTTATAGCAGCCCAAACTAAGATACCTGGCTCTATTTTTCTTTGTAACATTTACATGGCATGCATTGTTTGTGTATTTATTTATTGCCTTCTTTTTCTCTCCCACTGTGTCTCCACTGACTGTAAACTACATGAGGGCACCTGCTTCATTTCTTTAGAGTTATTTCCCCAGAACCTAAAACAGTGCATGGTAC
>NW_011495071.1:19943402-19946201 GCF_000754665.1 Bison bison bison | reverse complement strand
GGTTGCCATTTCCTTCTCCAGTGAATGAAAGTGAAAAGTGAAAGTGAAGTCGCTCAGTCCTGTCCGACTCCTAGAGACCCCACTGGACTGCAGCCTACCAGGCTGCTCCGTCCATGGGATTTTCCAGGCAAGAGTACTGGAGTGGGGTGCCATTGCCTTCTAGGATTAAAAAAACAAAAAACAAAAGACAAAAACGTGGCTCACAGAGTAAACAACTTGCCTGCATTGCAGGAGATGCGGGTTCGATCCCTGGGTTGGCAAGATACCAGAAAAGGGGAAAGCTAACCACTCCACTATACTAGCCTGGAAAATTCCACAGACTGCATAGTACATGGGGTCGCAAATAAGTCGTACACGACTAACTGACTTCCACGACCAAACCCCGAAATCGTAAACGCAGAAAGCTTCAAAGCCTAAAATAATCGGACGAAACCAGTTATTTTCCAAGTTCTACTTTTTGACACCAAAATATTGGTCTTGTTTAGTCTTACAAGACCTCCAAAAATTAGTTGGGAAAGCAAGATTGTCTTTCTTGGTTCTACTTGACTTAGTCTGCACGGTGGTACCGGAGACCAAGCTCAAGTAGGACCAAGAAAGAGAGGGCGGATACGGGACTGGGTCTCGGCACGGACGGTTGGGAGGAAGCGCACTCCTAATACACTGAGGATGAGGAAGAAAAAAAAAAACAGTCCCAGTGAAGAGGTTGTAGCAGATCTTTTCACCTTAATGGACGAAGGCTCATTCTTCGAAATACTATGTTTGAAGGAAATTACGATAAATTCGAATAATAAATTGAACATACTGGGTGCGGTGCGTGTTCGTTATGCAAATGAACGCTGAGGCCCCGCCCCCGAGATTCACGCCTCCCCCCATACCGGCTCCCGTGAAGCCAGCTTCCAGTCCGTTGTTCCCAGGCCCCTGACTCCATGTTTTCTCCTCCTCGACACTCTGGGTCTGATTTCTTTTGAATAAGGCTTTTCTTGATGGCTTAAGATAATGATATATGGGCGCTGCATTTGACAGAGAAGGTTCCCTATAATGTCGAATGAAACAGTGTGCTGAGTGCACAGTCGTGCCAAACTATTTGCGACCCCATGGACTGTAGCCCATCAGGCTCCTCTGTCCATGGAATTCTTCAGGCAAGAATACTGGAATGGGTAGCTATTCTCTTCAGGGGATCTTTGCGACCCAGGACTCGAATCCAGGTCTCCTGCATGGAAAGTTGCTGTTTTACCAGCTGAGGCCTTCTACGGATTTTTACAAATATTACATCCTGGGGTGGGAGGAGGGAGAAGTGAATGAACACAACTACCTATATAAGTTTACGACCTACTTCCTTAAGTTTATGAGCAAAGAAAACGAACCTATATGAATAATGCAACTATGAAAGTTGACTTAAAAAAAAGACGTGGCTCACCTGGTAAACAATTGGCCTGCATTGCAGGAGACCCGGGTTCGATCCCTGGGTTGGGAAGATCCCAGAAAAGCGGAAGGCTAACCACTCCACTATACTAGCGTGGAAAATTCCATAGACTGCATAGTACATGGGGCCGCAAATAAGTCGTACACGACTAACTGACTTCCACGACCAAACCTGAAATGGTAAACAAAGAAACCTTCAAAGTCTGAAACAGTCGGCCGAAGCCTGTTATTTTCCAAGTTCTACTTTTTGACACCAAAATATTGGTCTTGTTTAGTCTTACAAGACCTCCAAAAATTGGTTGGGTGAGATAATATTCCCTTTCTTGGTCCTACTTGACTTAGTCTGCACGGTGGTACCGGAGACTAAGAACAAGCAGGACCAAGGAAGGGAGTGTGGATACCAGACTGGGCCTCGGCACGGACGGTTGGGAGGAAGCGCACTCCTAAAACACTGAGGATGAGAAAGAAAAAAAAACAGTCTCCGTGAAGAGGTTGTAGCAGATCTTTTCACGTTAATGGACGAAGGCTCATTCTTCGAAATACTATGTTTAAAGGAAATCTACGATAAATTCAAATAATAAATTGAACATATTGGGTGCGGTGCGTGTTCGTTATGCAAATGAACGCTGAGGCCCCGCCCCCGAGATTCACGCCTCCCCCCATACCGGCTCCCGTGAAGCCAGCTTCCAGTCCGTTGTTCCCAGGCCCCTGACTCCATGTTTTCTCCTCCTCGACACTCTGGGTCTGATTTCTTTTGAATAAGGCTTTTCTTGATGGCTTAAGATAATGATATAGGGGCGCTGCATTTGACAGAGAAGGTTCCCTATAATGTCGAATGAAATACAGTGCCGAACCTACTCAGTCGTGCCCTCCAGGCACCTCTGTCGGTGGAATTCTCCAGGAACAATAGTGCAGTGGGTAGCCATTCCCATCTTCAGAAGAGGCTTCCCCAAGATCGAATCTGGGTCTCCCGCTTTGTAAGCGGACTCTTTACCGTGACGCTAATCAGTATTTGGAGAGGCAATGGCACCCCACTCCAGTACTCTTGCCTGGAAAATCCAATGGATGGAGGAGCCCGGAAGGCTGCAGTCCATGGGGTCGCTGTGGGTCGGACACGACTAAGCGATTTCACTTTCACTTTTCACTTTCATGCATTGGAGAAGGAGATGGCACCCCACTCCTGTGTTCTTGCCTGGAGAATCCCAGGGACGGGGCATCCTGGTGGGTGGCCGTCTATGGTTTCGCACAGAGTCGGACACGACTGAAGTGACTCAGCAGCAGCAATCAATAATTTAAAAAAAAAAGAAGAAGAAAGAAAGAAATATGACTGCCAAAATAGGAGGGCCAGGTTCCATCCCAGGGTCGTGAAAACTGTCC
>NW_011495071.1:19942222-19943302 GCF_000754665.1 Bison bison bison | reverse complement strand
AACCCACTCCAGTGTTCTTGCCTGGAGAATCCCAGGGACGGTGGAGCCTGGTGGGCTTCCGTCTATGGGTTCACACAGAGTCAGACGCGACTGAAGTGACTTAGCGGCAGCAGCAGAAAAGCCGGTCGGACAGAACTGAGCAAATGAAGTGGACAGTTTTCACGACCCTGGGATGGAACCTGGCCCTCCTATTTTGGCAGTCATATTTCTTTCTTTCTTTTCTTTTTTTTAATATTGTTTGCCGCTGTGGAGTCACTTCAGTCCTGTCCGACTCTGTGCGAACGCATAGACGGCCGCCCACCAGGATGCCCCTTCCCTGGGATTCTCCAGGCAAGAACACTGGAGTGGGGTGCCATTGCCTTCTAGGATTAAAAAAACAAAAATAAAAGCGTGGCTCACAGAGCAGAAAACTTGCCTGCATTGCAGGAGACGCGGGTTCGATCCCTGGGTTGGCAAGATACCAGAAAAGGGGAAAGCTAACCATTCCACTATACTAGCCTGGAAAATTCCGCAGACTGTATAGTACATGGGGTCGCAAGTAAGTCGTACATGACTGGCTGACTTCCACGACCAAACCCGGAATCCAAAACGGTAAACGCAGAAAGCTTCAAAGCCTAAAATAATCGGACGAAACCAGTTATTTTCCAAGTTCTACTTTTTGACACCAAAATATTGGTCTTGTTTAGTCTTACAAGACCTCCAAAAATTAGTTGGGAATGTAAAGTTTTCTTTCTTGGTTCTACTTGACTTAGTCTGCACGGTGGTACCGGAGACTAAGCTCAAGTAGGACCAAGAAAGAGAGCTCGGATACCGGACCGGGTCGCGGCACGGACGGTTGGGAGGAAGCGCACTCCTAATACACTGAGGATGAGGAAGAAAAAAAAAAACAGTACCCAGTGAAGAGGTTGTAGCAGATCTTTTCACCTTAATGGACGAAGGCTCATTCTTCGAAATACTATGTTTGAAGGAAATTACGATAAATTCGAATAATAAATTGAACATACTGGGTGTGGTGCGTGTTCGTTATGCAAATGAACGCTGAGGCCCCGCCCCCGAGATTCACGCCTCCCCCCATACCGG
>NW_011495071.1:19939911-19942122 GCF_000754665.1 Bison bison bison | reverse complement strand
CAGCCTTTGGGTGGGGAAAATAAGCAAACACCAATAATAAATAATGCCTTGAGGTCATGCTGTGGCCCCCTCTAAAGTGTCCTGATGGTCAGGCCTCATTGTTTCCAGAACATTGCTTGGATTTTAATTTTGACAGAAAATAACATGGAGCCTAGAGGCTTGGGAATGGTAACTCCATCCCAGTGATTCCTGGTGATGGTCCCATTCCAGCTTTCTTTAACGTGGTGACTTGAGTGCACATCGTGGTGTGTCAACAAGCCATTTCTGTTGAGAGTGATGTAGCGAGTCTGCTCCCAGTCTGGGTCATTTCTCATCCATACAAAATATTGGAGACCATGTTAGCCTTGAGTATAATTTGGGAGTTAAGATATGCTCAAAAGAAAGCCTGGGTTTGATTAACAGGTAAGAGGTTAGATACCTCCTTTCTTATGATTTGATCCCAAATTCCCATTTTATATTGTGGTACTCGTGACATTTTTCTAACTAAGGATGACTTAATGTTACTTACCATGGGGATGAATTTTGGGTGAAGTTTCTCATGCATACAGGTTTTCCCATGATAATTAACACTGCATTGAATCAAAAGCCTCATCTTTAGAAAAAGTCAGTCTTCTTCCCATTTTGAAAGGATTATTTCTGAAAGGATGTTGTTCATGCTTGGGCTCCTGTAATATCTCTATTCGTTTTTTTTCATGGAATTATTGTTTGTGTCTTTTTTCTTCTGTATACTTTTTGCATTTCAGTAGAAATAAAGAAGAAATTGCTGAAATTCAGGAGATTGTTGTGGCTCTGGGGGTAAAACTTGCAGTCTATTGGTACCATTTGTGATCCCTGCAGGCTCTTAGCATTTTATTTCTGTTTCAGGATTGGGGCTGCTATCTTTCTCATCATAAGTAATCTAGCATTTGTGCTGCATTCTATTCATAGCTGTCATGCTATCTCTGACAGCATAATTTCAAAGCTTCTGATCTGCTTCCAGAAAAGACTTTTACATGAGTGATAAGATTTATAGAGGAAACTGTCAACTCAATAACAGGTATTAACTTCTTGGAAGGAACAAAACATCTAGCACCATCTCCTCCTCCTCCCTTTTTTCCTCCTTTCCTATTAGTAAATCTTGGTCTGCAATAACTTTATATTTCGTTTTAATCACAGTATCTTTGTTCTTTTCAGTAACAATGTCCTAGGGTAGAAAACGTGATTGTTGTTGTAGAAAAGAAGCAAGAAAAGAACTTATTTAGATGAAGATTTGATGAGCACCTACTATGTGCCAGTCTCTGAACAAGTTATTGGGACACAAACATGGATTAGACATGGTCTCTGTCTTTGGACCTAGTAGTGTGATAGTCATATAAATATAGTATAATATAGGAAGCAATAAGCAGGACTTTCTAGAAGCACTAAAGTCTCTGAAAGCAGAGCCATTTCTTGGAGAAGAAATTCAGATTCTAATATTAAATTCATGGAAAACAAGGGCAACCTTGGAATTACACCATAGCACAATTAGCTACAGTTTGTTATCCTAATAATAACTGGTGTCCTATTCTGGAGAAACTCCTTTGTTTTAGTCCTCAAAAAAAAACTACTTTTGTGGGAAACACAAAAAAAGCAACATTTTGCTTTTGGGGGGTTGGAGGGTATGAGACTTTTTGAGAAACTCTGTTATTTACAAAGAATGGGTCTATTGCCGGAAGTTGCCCAGTGGAGTGTTGGCCAGTTAAATAGCAGCCTTGCCATGGTATGGTACAGGTTGGCCAATTTGCACTGGCAATGTGGCCTAGCCTCTTGGCTCTTCCTTGCAACTCAAATCACCTCATGAGCCCTGGGAGCCACGTGAAGGTCAGAGGTACCACTAATTCTGACTCCATGCACCTCACTCTCCTGGAAAGAAAGGTGTTGGATCTTAACCCATTACTCAGGAAAGTGTACTGAGCACTCATTATGTAATAAATAATAGAATTTGGAGGAGGAAAGAAGAGGAGTGGGAGGATGGTGATGATGGTGATGATGATAATGATGATGACGATGGTGATGATAATGCTAATAGTGTTGATAGTGCTGCTGCTGGTGCTCTTGATTGTAAGGACACATGATAACAATAATAATGGAGCAGGGTCTGTTCCTTACTTATTCTTGCATATCTGTACTTGCATTTGTGCACAGAGAAGGCAATGGCACCCCACTCCAGTACTCTTGCCTGGAAAATCCCAT
>NW_011495071.1:19938898-19939811 GCF_000754665.1 Bison bison bison | reverse complement strand
CTCCTGACAGGAAAACACCTCGCCATCCTATGGTTTGGGCCAAAGAGAAGTGACTTGAGTCTGACAAATCTCAGGATCCAGATGCTGAATTGCAGAAATATGGAAGACAGAGGAATATATTGAGCTGCATTAGTCAAGAGTGCTGTGTTAGTTATTTACTGCTGCGTAACAAATGACCCCAAAGCATAGTGGCTTAAGACAACAATTCACATTTATACTCACAGTTTCCTTGCATCAGGAATTCTAGAGTGTTTTTGCAGGGTGGTTCTGGCTCAGGGTCACACATTGAGGTCACAGTCAAGATGTTAGCTGAGGCAGATGTAATCTGAAGGCCTGACCAGTGCTGGAATACCTGCCTCCAAGGTGGGTCATTCACATGGCAGCTAAGTTAATTCTGGCTGTAGGTGGGATGCCTCAGCTCCTCCTCACATAGGCTACTCCCAGGCTGCTTAAAGGTCCTCATGATGTGGTAGTTGATTTCCTGCTGAGTAATCCAAGGAAGAAAAACAGACACAGCACAAATGTTATTGATGGCAAAACCTTTGAAGCCACACACTATCACTTTGGCTGTATTCTGTTGGTCACACAGATCAACCCTGATGTCATGAAGGATGGGACTATACAAGTGTATGAATGACAGGAAGTACGGGTCATTGGCACCCCTCTGGAAAGCTGGAAACCACGAGTATGCCATCAGCAAATGCCATGCTGTCAAAACACGACTATTCAAATAGTCTATGAACTTCATCAGATAAATTATAATCAAAAGAAAGGAATGAGCAGGGAACTTAAAGACTGAAAGAGATACAAAAGCTGTCAAATTTTAAAATGTCCACAAAACTATATAATATCTAGGTACATCTATCTGGATAACAAAAC
Organism: Bison bison bison; assembly: GCF_000754665.1. Taxonomy (NCBI): domain Eukaryota; kingdom Metazoa; phylum Chordata; class Mammalia; order Artiodactyla; family Bovidae; genus Bison; species Bison bison. The sequence goes on along the minus strand of NW_011495071.1, from coordinate 19,938,932 downwards.
TATTAAAAATTGCAAGGAAGTGATTACTGCTGCT
>NW_011495071.1:19938518-19938798 GCF_000754665.1 Bison bison bison | reverse complement strand
TGCTTCATTACCCCTTGCTTTGTAACCCTCTGGACACTTAAGCAACACTCTCATGGAATCTGGGAAAAAAACAGATGTGAGTTTAGGCTTAATACTTTCTTAATCCTTGGGCTATTATAGTTTATAGTGTTTTATAGATACATATTTGAAGAAGTCTTGCTACCATAATTAAATTCTTCCCACTATGATCATTTTAAAGGGCTTAATGGATGGAGAAAGACATTTACGTACAGGGAGTAATCTTTTATTGTAAACCCAATAAATGCTGGGCATTAGGGAT
>NW_011495071.1:19937141-19938418 GCF_000754665.1 Bison bison bison | reverse complement strand
TGGATATATTTAATCTGCCATATTGAACCTGAAATCCGAAGATACTGTAGATTTTATTATCATTATTATTTGGCCACGCTATAAGGTTTTGGGAGACCTTAGTTCCCCGTTCAGGGATTGAGCCTCTGCCCCTGCAGTGGAGTTCCAACCACTGGACAGTCAGGGAATTCACGTTTCTTTTAGAAAATTTTTAAAAACTTTGAAAACAATCAGAGTAGTATCTATGTTAGAAAGGCCTCTCTGAAAATCATTTAACTCTTGGGACATGGATGGACGTTAAGAAACATGGAATCAGCTGAGCGCCCCCTACTGGAATATCTTGCCCAAAGAAGTCTGACTTTCCCTGGGGCCTCTTTGTTCAGGGCCCAGTGCTTCACAATCATGGCGGTCCACTAAAGGAGTTGGGGAGATTCTAAAAATCTTATGCCCAGGACTCCACCCTGGGCCAATTAAAATTTTCTCTCTGTGTGTGGGGATTGGGCATCAGCATTTTTAAAGCTCTTGAGTGGTTCTGGAGTGCAGAGTCACTGTTCTCTGCTAAGCAGCTCACTAGCCCGTTTATAACAGCATGGTAATATTTGGACTGGAATCCATCCCGTGTCCTTGTTATGCAGTTACTTTTGTGTGTTGTCTAGATTCTGGATAGTGTCTATTTTCATGCTCTAATTTCATAAGCATGTCTTCTGTTAATCTGAGTAATGAAGCACACAGCGGCCTTAACATAGTATATTTGTGCCACACTCATTTGGCAGAGGCATAGGATTTAGCTCAGTCCTCACATCACATTTATACTCTGCAGGAAGTCGCCATGACAGAGTGAAAACTGTCCAGTCATGTGGCCATTTTGTTGCATGTGGATTTTTGCATTGCTGGAGTGCAGTAATGGCGGAGAATATTATAGTCTTAATGACTATTATTGTGATTATAACGTGGATACTTGAGTCGTAGTCACCAAAACCCTCCATTATTATGAATTGATCCAATGTCTATATGGGGTTGCAAAGAGTGGGACACGACTGAGCACACCCAGACGCACTATATTAGCCTCCCGTCCACCCCAGCCCCTCCGCAAAGCGTTATTGAGAACAGGCTTAATTCTTAGAGGGGCTGGTTAGTCTTGCTGCGTTTTAGCTTTAGCCTGCAAAAATATAGTCATTACTCATCATGGTTATCAGAAAAGAACAAGATGGGTCAATATATGTCATCACACTGGAGGAGGGGAAAATCCTACAACAGATTTAGAGTAAAGGACCATGTGGAGGGAATTCTCTGGTGGT
>NW_011495071.1:19936172-19937041 GCF_000754665.1 Bison bison bison | reverse complement strand
ATTGCTGATCAAAGTGTGTATTTAACTTTTCAGTTCAGTTAAGTCGCTCAGTCGTGTCCGACTCTTTGCAACCCCATGAATTACAGCACGCCAGGCCTCCCTGTCCATCACCAACCGCAGAGTTCACTCAAACTCGCGTCCATCGAGTCAGTGATGCCATCCAGCCATCTCATCCTCTGTCGTCCCCTTCTCCTCCTGCCCCCAATCCCTCCCAGCATCAGGGTCTTTTCCAATGAATCGACTCTTTGCATGAGGTGGCCAAAGTATGGGGGTTTCAGCTTCAGCATCAGTCCTTCCAATGAATATTCAGGGCTGATCTCCTTTAGGATGGACTGGTTGGATCTCCTTGCAGGCCAAGGGACTCTCAAGAGTCTTCTCCAACACCACAATTCAAAAGCATCAATTCTTCGGCACTCAGCTTTCTTTATAGTCCAACTCTCACATCCATACATGACCATTGGAAAAACCATTGCCTTGAATAGACGGACCTTTGCTGACAAAGTAATGTCTCTGCTTTTTAATATGTTGTCTAAAGTTGGTCATAACTTACATGGGTTTCTCTTATCTCGGACGTGGGGTATCTCTTCACAGCTGCTCCAGCAAAGTGCAGCCACTGCTCCTTACCTTGGATGTGGGGTAGCTTCTCTTGGCCGCCCCTATGCTGTCACAGCCACCGCTCCTGCACCGTTTTTCTCCTCATCCTCTGCTTTTCATAGTTTAGAAATTACATTTTAATAAAATTTAATACATATTTATGTAATTATATATAATTTTATAATAATATATGCAATATAAAACATATGGCAAAACCAATACAATATTGTAAAATAATTAACCTCCAATTAAAATAAATTTATATTTTAAAATAT
>NW_011495071.1:19934891-19936072 GCF_000754665.1 Bison bison bison | reverse complement strand
GGCTTTTTGGAATCTATTATCTGCTTTAGTAAACCTAGTGGTAAATTGCCTCAAGGATAAAAATACTCTGCATTTCAAATCAGAAAGGACTGTTTTTCATTTTTCTTGAGAATCTTGTTCTGTCATAACTCTTATTTTAAAAAGTTTTAAGCAAGTTCTTTTTTGTTTGAGATTGGATTTTTCTATTCTCAAGCCTGATTTGTCACAAACAAAACTTTGAAAACATACTTTCTCACATCCTTCCTCACAAAATATATCCTCAATGAATAGCTGTCATTTTCGTTAGTAGCATTGTCTTAATATTACATCAAATAAACTCCTCCAGGTTTTGCTTCTAATCTTCTCTTATAGCTCGTCGGATTACCTTGCTGTAACAAAGCAGGACAAACTGGGTGGCTAAAACAGCAGTGGTTTTTTCTCTCACAGTTCTGGAGGCTAGAAGTCTGAGAGCAAGGTGTTAAGAGAGTTGGTTCTTTTCAAGGGCTGCGAGAGAAAATCTGTTTCATGTCTCTCCTATTTCCTGGTGTTTGCTGGGCCGTCTTTGATATTTCTTGGCATGTATGTGCATCAGCTGCATCTCTGTCTTCCATCTTCACATGGTGTTCTCTCTACACACATTTGTCTCTGTGTCTAAATCTCCACATTTTACAAGGACACCAGTTATATTGGGTTAGGACCCACTCTAATTACCTCATTTTAACTGGATTATCTGTGTAAAGACCCTATTTCTTAAAGTCACATTCTGAGGTCCTGGGGTAAGAACTCCAGCAAATCTTAGAACAACCCTTTAACACTCATCTTCTGAAAACTGAAACTCTGGGTTTAGTAAATGGAACCCATTTTCTTCATTATCAAGTCTTTAATTTTGACTCTTTAGATACAGTAAAACTTCACCTGATTAGGATGAAAGGCTGTAACAGATAGAATTTCCTAATTTACTGAGAATTAGCCTGTAAATGACACTGTGAGTTACCAGCTCAGATTCCTCCATTAGAATATACATTACTGAAACTTTGATGACTAACAGACTTTTCATTCAGTTTATAATTTCCATTCTGACCTTTCACTCTTCATCCAGGCCCACATTCCATTTCACAAACCCGCCTGCCCATAATGCACAATCAAGATACCCTAGTATTATCTGTAACTTTTGTACAAGTCCCTTTTTCCCTATTCTAATC
>NW_011495071.1:19932981-19934791 GCF_000754665.1 Bison bison bison | reverse complement strand
GAGGTCTCTTTAGTTCCTCTTCACTTTCTACCGATAAGGGTGGTGTCATCTACATATCTGAGGTTATTGATATTTCTCCCGGCAAACTTGATTCCAGCTTGTGCTTCTTCCAGCCCAGTGTTTCTCATGATGTACTCTGCAAAGAAGTTAAATAAGCAGGGTGACAATATACAGCCTTGATGTATTCCTTTTCTTATTTGGAACCAGTCTGTTGTTCCATGTCCATTCTAACTGTTGCTTCCTTTCTCAAAAGGCAGGTCAGGTGGTCTGGTATTGCCATTTCTTGAAGAATTTTCCACAGTTTATTGTGATCCATACAGTCAAAGGCTTTGGCATAGTCAATAAAGCAGAAATAGATGTTTTTCTGGAACTCTCTTGTTTTTCGATGATCCAGTGGATGTTGGCAATTTGATCTCTGGTTCCTCTGCCTTTTCTAAAACCAGCTTGAACATCAGGAAGTTCACGGTTCACGTATTCCTGAAGCCTGGCTTGGAGAATTATGAGCGTTACTTTACTAGTGTGTGAGATGAGTGCAATTGTGCGGTAGTTTGAGCATTCTTTGGCATTGCCTTTCTTTGGGATTGGAATGAAAACTGACCTTTTCCAGTCCTGTGGCCACTGCTGAGTTTTCCAAATTTGCTGGCATATTGAGTGCAGCACTTTCACAATGTCATCTTTCAGGATTTGAAATAGCTCAACTGGAATTCCATCACCTCCACTAGCTTTGTTTGTAGGGATGCTTTCTAAGACCCACTTGACTTCACCTCCAGGATGTCTGGCTCTAGATGAGTGATCACGCCATCATGATTTTCATTTATGTTTTGCCAATTTTTGCTTTTTCTCCAAAGACAGTGTACCAGTGCACACTCAACAGCACTATATCAACATTTCGTGGTTTCACATGACCAGCAACTCTTGGTGTTTTCAGGCTTTCAAAATTTTTGACCATCTGGGACGTGTGCAATCCATCATTTAAAGTATTTGCATATAATTTCACTGTATGGAAGAGCCATCACTTGTTCAAATCAAAATTCTGGTGTTGGGCATGTAGATAGTTTCCAATTTTTCTGTTTTATAATCAAAGCAGTGGTTGTCCAATTACTTCCTCAAGACAAATTCCAAGAGTGAAAATGCCAGACTAAATGTTCCACACATTGAAATTTTAGATCCATATTGCCCACCTGTCACATAGAAAGATTTTACAATTTTAAATTCTTATCTACAGTATTTGCATACCTTTACTCCAAAATGCATTTCAAAAGCAGCTTTTTAAAAAAATCTAAGTTTTGTATATACTTAATATTTTCATTTTTTTGTTTTTGTTTTTTTTTTTTAATTGAAGTATAATTGCTCAGAATTTAATTTTAAAGGCCAAATGACACAAGGCTCTCAGAAGAGCAAAACTCAGAAATGCTTTTTCCCATCCCACTTCCCAGAAACAACCATTTTAAATCCTTAGCAGTTTCATCTCTTTGCTTCTATAACTCATAGTATGCTTGTACTGCTGTTTCTTCGTTTTGTTTTAAACTGTAGCAGACAGGCTAGATACCCACTCTGATATCAATTTTTCCTAAACCTTCAGAGATAGCTTAGAATTCCTGAGCCTTTCCAGGGTTCTGAAGCATTAAAATGTCCTTGTCCCCACTTGGCTGCTGTTACTTGCTCTCCCATTTTGTCAATAAGAACATATCTTTTCTTTTTATTCCTTTACTGTCATTTAGTGGGGTTTTGTGGACAGAGTGGAGATAAATGGATATATTTAATCTGCCATATTGAACCTGAAATCCGAAGATACTGTAGATTTTATTAT
>NW_011495071.1:19931919-19932881 GCF_000754665.1 Bison bison bison | reverse complement strand
TGAGCAGTTCACTCTATTTGCTTTTGCCCAATTTCTTCACTTACTTCTTTTTTAAGATTTTTTTTTTTTGATGTGGACCATTTCCAAAGGCTTTAATGATTTGTTACAAGATTGCTTCTGTTGTTTCTGTTCTAGTTTTTTTGGCTGCAAGGCACAGGGGATCCCAGCCCTGAACAGAGATCAAGCCCACATCCCTGTCAACTACAAATCGGCACTTGCCATGGGTGCTTGCCATCTATCTCTACAAGGATTAGATCGTGCTGCTGCAGCTGCTGACCTCTAACACCCCTGAAAGAGTTCAGGGTGGAGAGCAGAAATGAGGCCCTCTGTGCTCTGGGAAAAGTGGCTGGACAGGTCTTCAGATAGTTAGATATTCTCAGGAGCTGATTTTATGAGCCCAATTCTTGCATCTCCTCATATCTAGAAAACCACTAAAATCCTTCATGGTGACACTGTTCCTCTTGACTAGTGAAGATTTCACAAGACTAGCAGAAGCCTTCTGGAAAAAGTGTTTCATGGCATGGATTTCCCCTTCACCAAAAATCACATATATACTGTCCTTCTCCCCTGCCTCTTTGGAGCAGTTTCTCAGAGCTATCTGAGGCGCTGGCTCCAGGGCTGCAGTCTCCATTTTGCCCCAAATAAAACTTAACTTCCAACTCTCACATAGTGCATTTTTTTCTTTTAGGTCGACATCCTCATATCTAGAAAGGTATGAAATCCTTCATGGTCATCGACTCGTTTCTCATCGACTACGCCACGAAAGCTTCTGGAAAAACTATGTAAGCTTCGATTGTATGTAGTTCCTACCCTTCACCAAAAATCACATATACACTGACCTTTCACCCTGCTCCTTTGGAGCAGTTTCTCAGAGCTATCTGAGATGCTGTCTCCTGGGCTACAGTTCTCATTTTACTGCAAATAAAACTTAACTCGCAACACTCACATTGTGCATTTGTTGT
>NW_011495071.1:19930335-19931819 GCF_000754665.1 Bison bison bison | reverse complement strand
AAGATCATGGCATCCGGTCCCATCACTTCATGGCAAATAGATGGGGAAACAAGGAAACAGTGACAGACTTTACTTTCTTGTGCTCCAAAATCACAGAGGACGGTGACTTCAGCCATGAAATGAAAAGACACTTGCTACTTGGAAGAAAAGCTATGGCCAATCAAGACAGCATATTAAAAAGCAGAGATATTACTTTCCCGACAAAGGTCCGTCCAGTCAAAGCTATGGTTTTTCTAGTAGTCATGTACAGTGTACGAGTTGGACTGTAAAGAAAGCTGAAGGCCGAAGAATTGATGCTTTTGGAATGTGGTGTTGGAGGAGACTCTTGAGAGTCCCTTGGATGGCAAAGGGATCCATCCAGTCCATCCTAAAGGAAATCAGTCCTGAATACTCACTGGAAGAACTGGTGCTGACACTGAAACTCCAATACTCTGGCCACCTGATGCAAAGAACTGAATAACTGGAAAAGACCCTGATGTTGGGAAAGACTAAAGGTGGGAAGAGGAAGGAGACGACAGAAAATGAGACAGTTAGATAGCACCATTGATTCTAAGGGCATGAGTATGAGTAAGCTCCGAGAATGGATGATAGACGATAGACGGGGAAACCTCAAGTGCTGCAGTCCACGGGGTTACAAAACAGTAGGACAGGAATGACAGAATCATCTGAGCAATCAAAAACCTAACCTCATGATTTCACACAATTAACACACAGAAAGCTGTTAAGTATAGGAACCCCAGAAATAAACCCTGCCTCAAAACTTTCACTCCTCAAGGTCTGTTTTTGCATACAAAAATGCTGGCCTTGTTTATCTCACAAGACCTCCAAAAATTGTGTGTAACTGGCTTACAATGCTGCTCTAAGCCTAACTAACTGAATCTTAACTGTACAACAAAAGACTCAGTTTGGGCACAAGCAAGAATGAGCCTAAAAATACTGCACGGCGCCTGTACACATACGGACGCGGGAATGCTCACTCCTACTTCAGTGAGGCTGACGCACGACAAGGGTAAGTCTGGCTCAAGAGTTTGCAGCAGATCTTTGCAGGAAAGTGGATGAAGGCTCATTCTTTGAAATACTATGTTTAAAAGAAATCTACAATAAACTGAAATAGTAAATGGAAACTCTATTGCTTGCAGTGCGTTTTGGTTATGCAAATGAATGCTGAGTCCCCACCCCCAAGATTCACGCCTCTCCCCGCCCCAGCTCCCGTGAAGCCAGCTTCTCGTGTCCCTTGTTCCCAGGTCCCTGACCATGTTTTCTCCTCCTCGACACTCTGGGTCTGATTTCTTTTGAATAAGGATTTTCTTGACAGCTTAAGATAATGGTATATGGGCGCTGTATTTGACACAGAGAAGGTTCACTATAATGTCGAATGAAACAGAGTGTCGAACCCACTCAGTCATGCTCGGACTATGTGCGACCCCATGGACTGTAGCCCTCCAGGGACCTCTGTCCATGGAATTCTCCAGGCAAGAATACTG
>NW_011495071.1:19928327-19930235 GCF_000754665.1 Bison bison bison | reverse complement strand
TCTCTCTTGCATTTGTGTCCGTTCTCTGAATTTCTACACTCACCCTCCCCTAAAGAATTTGTCTTAGATATACTCTACTGGCTCTCACTGTCTCAAATCAAGTTGTTAGTTGAGCCACCCCGGGCAGCTAGGTCACCACTGCCAACAAGTCCACCCACCAGCACATAGAACAGACCCCCTTAGTTTCTCCACAAAGTGGGGAATTTGACAAAAGAATACATTGTCATCTTGAGATAAGTACTGTGGTAGCCTCCTAGAGTTTTTCCATGGCTAGTCTCTACCTTGTCTGATTTGATTAAGGTGCAATTATTTGAATAATCTTTATAATGCATTGGAGAAGGAAATGGCATGATTCTGAAAATTCGATTTGCTGCTCAAAACTTTTCAAGGTCCTCCCCTCCCCAGTTGCCTATTCAATGAGTGCAAATTCCTCAGCCTGACATTTCACCTTCATATATCTGCTAGAGCTCCAAACCAGTGGCTCTCAGTCCTGGCTGTGCATTGAAACCACTTGGGGAAATTTACAATTAATTGATGCTTGGATCTCATTCCTAGAAGTTCTGATGTAATTAGTCTGGGGTGCATCGAAAACTTGAAAAGCTCCCTAAGTGATTCTAATGTTCAGTCAAGGTTGAGAACCACCTGTTTAGAGCAACAAGTCTCCAGTGTTAATGCATACAGTAATTGCCTGGTTCAAATGCAGACTCTGAAACTCAGCAGGTCTGAGGGTGATAGAGTGAGCTTTCTGAGATCCAGGACCACATTTTGCCCATCATTGTGTCTCCAAAGTGTACTGTAAAGATTCTCAGTGAATATTTAAAAACTACATTTTTACCTGCCCACAGCTTTCCCACGTTTTCCTCTGCACAGTGAAGTCTACGTAAACTTAGGCCTACCTCCTCTTGGAAAAATATCCACAACCACAACCAGAAGGCCGGCATTTTCTTCATTCATTCGTTCATCTGTTCAACCAACGTTTACCAAGTACCCTTTAGGGCCAGATACTGGGCATTGGGTTAATAAGATGACATTCCTGCCCTCAAGTTTACATGTTGGTGGAGGGATTATACTCTAGGCTGGCATTTTATAGATTTTCTGGGCAAGAACCAGGTGTTTTGTTCCAATCTGTTTTACTTTTGTAAAATACAAAATTCGGCTCTTTGGTGTCTCTGCAATGTTGAATAAAAGTTTCTGAGTGTTCTCAGGTTCTTCACTTGTCACGGGAATGGCAGAAACTAGTTTTTTTAGGATACAGTAGTCCATGGATCCCACTCTGAGTACCTCTGCTCCAGCACCTTGCCAGACAAAGTGGAGTCTGTGGACCGGCTGCACCAGCATCTCCAGCAGCTTCTGAGAAATGCAGAAACTCAGGTCCCAGCCCAGGCCTGCTGAGTCAGAATCTGCATGTTAACTCGATCCCTAGAGGACTTGGATGCACATACAGATCGAGCAGCACAGTTCCAGTGCAGTGGCTCTCGACTTTGGCTGCATATTAGATTTCTCTGGGAGCTTTAAAAAATTTCACTGACCAAGCTGTATGCCAGACAAATTAAGTTAAAATCCCTGGGGTTGGCACCCAAGCATCGGTATTTTCTTATAATTCCCCTGGTGACGGTGAGAAACAGCCGATGAGAACCAGTGCTGAATGATTCAGAATCTAGGAGGTCCTGGAAAGTGGTTGCTATTATTCAGTCACTCAGTTGTGTCTGACTTCTTAGTGACCCCATGGACCATAGCCCTCCAGGTTCCTCTGCTCATGGGATTTCTCAGGCAAGAATCCTGGACTGGGTTGCATTTCCTTCTCCAGGGGATCTTCCTGACCCAGGGATTAAACCTGCATTTCCTGTATTGGCAGGCGGATTCTTTACCACTGAGCCACCAGGGAAGCCCGGAAAGTGGTAAAGAATC
>NW_011495071.1:19927127-19928227 GCF_000754665.1 Bison bison bison | reverse complement strand
GCTACAACCCATGGGATTGCAAAGAGTTGGACACAACTGAGCAACTTAGCATGCATCAAAAATATTGGGGGCTTCCCTGGTGGCTCAGACACTAATGAATCTGCCTGCAATGAAAATATTAAAAGAAATAACCTCCCAGCTAAAGATGTAGATTCTCATAGTTCCTTATAAAGCCCAAGAAAAAGAAAAAAGAAAACATACTATTCTAATCTCAAGATATTACTTAGCTATTGGAACTAAAATAGAAAGGCAAATCCAATCAGATCCATCTTTTTTCTTAAATGAAAATGATTTTGCAATGAAAACCAAGTAAATTTTACTGGTGAGTGGCTGAGTGAATTGTCTCTACAGGGTATCTTTGTTTTCTAAAGGCTGTTACAAGTTCAGGGCCGCTCATTATTGGTGGCAAGAAACCAGTTTCTGATCAACGTCCCTTCAACCAGTCACAGTGAGCTGAATTTCCGTTGTGCTTACTTCCCTGTTATGTATACCCTACTCTCATTTTCAGGAATGTTTTTATAAACTGGGTACCAAAAAGGGAAGAAGAGCCCTAATGAAAGTCTCTCTGGGATGCTCACAGACTGGGCCAGAGTAGAAGAAATTTCTGGAGCTTTTTCATGTGTCTGTCAGGAGTGGGCCAAGCCTGCATTGTCTCCACAGCAAACTGAAGGCTTTTCTGTCCTTTTTTCTTTCCTTTTACTCTTTTTCTCCTCAGTTCAATTCAGTTCAGTCACTCAGTCATTTCTGACTCTTTGCTACCCCATGAACCACAGCACGCCAGGCCTCCCTGTCCATCACCAACTCCCAGAGCCCACCCAAACCCATGTCCATTGAGTAGGTGACGCCATCCAACCATCTCATCCTCCTTTGTCCCCTTCGCCTCCTGCCCTCAATCTTTCCCAGCATCAAGGTCTTTCCAAATGAGTCAGCTTTTCGCATCAGGTGGCCAAAGTATTGGAGTTTCAGCTTCAACATCAGTCCAGTGCTTCCAATGAACACCCAGGACTGATCTCCTTTAGGATGGACTGGTTGGACCTCCTTGAAGTCCAAGGGACTCTCAAGAGTCTTCTGCAACAACACAGTTCAAAAGCATCAATTCT
>NW_011495071.1:19925392-19927027 GCF_000754665.1 Bison bison bison | reverse complement strand
CTTTACCACTGAGCCACCAGGGAAGCCCGGAAAGTGGTTAACCTATTGCTTTAACCCTCAAATCAGCTTAGGTTTCCAGAGACCCATTTGTCGCTGCCTTCCCTTCTCTTAGGAAACTCAGGACCAAATACAGAGTATTGTGTGGTGGGCAGTTTTAGGAGGATTGCTTGGGTCAGTGGTTCTTCACCTTTCTTTGCCTAATAGTTTGTGAAATTGGACAGGTTCATCTTTAAAATGTGGTTTCAAGGGCTGTCTTTAAACTGGGCTGGATCCCAGAGTGTGCATTGGAGCACACTGAACACATTTCATTGGGGTGAAGACCAGCAGCTATTCTTTTCCCTCTTCTTTTTAAGGGCAGAGTCTGCTCCCAGGAAAATGTCTGGAAACACCAGATACTGTCTTTTCCAGCCTCCCTTGTGGCTTAAAAATGGCCCTGTGACCCAGTTTTGTCCAGTAAGATGTAAGGGCATGGTGCTGAGGAGCTCTCTCCCTGATAAAAGGAGAAGCACAAGGAGAAAGTCTATTAGAGGTCCATGCTGATGCCCGCTCACCTCAACTTTTTAGTGTTTCAATTTCTACCCCTGGCAGCTCAGATTGCTCAGTGGGCCAATTGGTTAAAGAAATAGAAGGGACTGGAAAATAAATCCTGCTTAGAAATACTCCAGTATCTTCCTCCAAATGTGGGCCATGGACCAGCTGCATTCGCTCCACCTAAGCAATCATCAGAAAGCTCAGACCCCGACCTGGACCCACAGAATCAGCAAGATCCCCAGGTGATTCCTATGCACACTAAATTTTGAGAAGTGCTGGTCTGTAAGAGACAGAGTTTTCTTTCTGGAACAGCTTTGTAACACCCCTGATCCTTCTGATGCCGTGTTAGGTAGGCTTGGCACAGAGGGAAGACCACCAAGAGTCTAGGCACATTCTTCACTTGGGAATTCAAACATCCATTTTCACACTGCAGTGTAACTGTTGTGACATGTTCCATTGGAAAGTCACTACCTAGATGCCACCATGTCGAGCCACAAGCTATTTTTAGGCTTTCTGGACAGGCCAAAGATTCTGCTGCCCAAATGACTTCAAAAAATGTGAGGCTGAAACATTTCAGATTTTCCTGTAACCCTTGCTTTTGAAATAATGTCTTGGGTGTTTACTCTTGAGTTTAGCCCCATTGTACTAACTAAAGAAACCCATGTATTACTATGTCCCACTTAATAGGTTGTGCTCCTCCCCCCACCCCACATCTTCATTTACAAAGACGTGTCATGTTTCCTGGCACTGTTTTATCTGAGAAATAGAACCCAAAATGGATTTTATATGCATAACATTTTATAGATGGTCATCATCTTCATCTCAGATTTTTCTTGGGGTTTGAGATGGGAAAGAACATTGAATGTAGACCTGAAAAAAAGAGGGGGTGGTGGAGGTTCAAGTTTCCTCAGTTTCTGCTAGAAGAGTGTGGAAGCTGCCAGGAAGTGATTAACAAATAAGCATGCAGCCACCTGAGACAGTTCACGAAGCCTGGAAGAGCAAGTGTAAAAAAAAAAAAAAGAAAAAACCCAGCAACACATGCTCCTTCAAAGAAAAGAAAAAGGCCATGGGAGAATGAAATTACTTAAGTCTAATAGAATTAGT
>NW_011495071.1:19924821-19925292 GCF_000754665.1 Bison bison bison | reverse complement strand
AAGGCAATGGCACCCCACTCCAGTACTCTTGCCTGGAAAATCCCATGGACAGATGGGGTCGCACAGAGTTGGACACAACTGAAGTGACTTAGCAGCAGCAGCAGCAGCAGCAGCAGGGATTTCCAAATTTTTGTTCAAGTATGGAACGAGCAGTCAGTTTCTCTCTTAAAAGGTAACACAGAGCTTTCTGCCCTTCATGTTCAACACCCTCCAATGGACTTCCATTTCATCAGCATTAACACCCATCTTTCTTGCCTTGGTCTATGCATTCTGTCTCTCCTCTGGTATCACCCTGAATGGTATTGTTACTGCTCCCTAGACACACTGGCTTCTTTGCTTTTCTTCAAATATTCATATATGTTCCCATCTTAGGTTCTCTGCACATACTCTCCCATCTGCTGGAATGCTTTTTCACCAACTAGCCTTGTGGCTCACTCCTTTACTTTCTCAAATTTCTGCTCAAATGTCCCC
>NW_011495071.1:19923975-19924721 GCF_000754665.1 Bison bison bison | reverse complement strand
TTTCTAGCAAATTAGCCTGTGGAACTAGGGTGGAAGCCCCTATTAGGTCACTCTTCTGTAATGCTGCTCTCTTAGCTGTCTGATCGGCTGCTTGGTTCCCTCGTGCCACTTCCGTGCTCTGTTTTTGGTGTCCTTTACAGTGGGAGACTGAAACTTCAGTGGGCAGATGGACTGCCTCCAAGAAACTAAGGATTTGATCACCATACTTGACTGGGGACCCTCGGGTGGTCAAGTGGCCTCTTTCTTTCCAAATAGCAAGCAGCATGTGCATGTAGCACCAGAAAGGCATACTTGGAGTCAGTGTAAATGGCTGCTCTTTTTACTTTTCCCAGCTCTAAAGCTCAAGTCAGAGCTATGAGCTCAGCCAACTGGGCTGAAGTATCTGGTGGCAAAGGTTTAGCCTCTGTGGTCTCAAAATTGGAGACTACTGCATAACCAGCTCTTCTTTTTCCATCTAAGATAAAGTTGCTTCCATCAGTGTACCAGATTTCCTCAGGATTCATCAGAGGATCTTCTGACAATCCGTCTCGGGGTTTTGTCCAATGGTCCAAAGTTTCTAGGCAAGAGTGAATGGGGAGAGAGCCCTCGGGGTAGGCAGGAGAGTAGCTGGGTTAAGAACCTCACAAGGGAATATAGTCAGACCTGGATTTTCCATCAGCACTACTTGATATCTGACGATCCTTTGATCAGACATCCATAAATGGCCTCTCTCATTCAGGAGTTGTTTCACTTGGTGGCTAATAAAA
>NW_011495071.1:19923319-19923875 GCF_000754665.1 Bison bison bison | reverse complement strand
TATATATCTGAATCACTCTTCTGTACACCTGAAACTAATACAACATTGTAAATTGATATTATTTCAATTAAAAACAATCCAAGAGTCCTAGTAAATCTCAGAGAGGATGGAAATGGGGAGGTGCTTATGGAGTTTGAAAAGATCCCCAGCTGATTCCAACAGCTGGATCATTTTCCCAATTAGTCTAAGAACCACACCTCTACCATTTGTCCTTGGATGAAAGGATCCATCAGAAAGATTCTCATCCAGACAAAAGTGTTTTGATCCCTAAGCTCTTTGCTTCAGAATTGCTTTTTTATTTCAATTAGCCTACTAGAAGAACAAACATACCAAATAATTTTTTTTTCATGGGGTCATTGATAAGGTCCTTCTTCACTTTTATACTGTTCTCTTTGCTAGGACTGGGGAGAAGAGAACACCTTAAGAGTTAGTTCATGCTTTTTGAATGCTGGATCATGTAACTGCCTGTGTTTCTCTTCTTGTCTTGGCTGTTTGGAAGTTTAGAACTAATTATGTGAGCAGTTAACTCTATTTGCCTTTGCCCAATTTCTTCACT
>NW_011495071.1:19921088-19923219 GCF_000754665.1 Bison bison bison | reverse complement strand
TGGGAGTCACCCAAGTTTACCTACTTAAATTAATAATTCTTTTTTGTTGTTGTTGTTGGCAAAGTAATGTCTCTGCTTTTTATTTTTTCATTTTATTTTATTTATTTTTTAATTTAAATTTATTTATTTTAATTAGAGGCTAATTACTTTACAATATTGTGTTGGTTTTGCCATACATCAACATGAGAATTCTTACCTCTTTTCACAAAAACATAATCCATTATTACTTTGTTCTACTTCACTTTTTTGAACTGGAAGGAAATATGTAACTGATGGTAAGATACTCTTTGAATAATAAACTTATTAAAATTTCCTGACTGCAATTTGAGGTATTACATTGAGCCAACATCAGCTCATGCAGTGCTCAGAGCAACTTTTATTCCTATTTGAGAGATGTTCGACTAGGTTTAAGGTATAATTTTCAACAAATCTCAGCTAGAAATGAAGGGATCCAGTCAGGGTGTCCACTTGACCCCCAGGCTTAAGTTTCTAAATGTTGGCTTGTACACTGTCTGCTTTGTAATCTGGAACTCATAGGTGATGAGCCATCTTGAAACCCAAATCTGTTTTATAAAAAAGTGTTAGTTTTATCTGAGAGAATTAGTTCCTATGTGAAAAAGTCTGAAGGAAGGAAGCTATACAGCTCCCTGAATTTTTGTATTTTAAGTTTAAGGGTTGTTGAAATTAATAGGGCTATTATTCAATCTGATATTTACAGATAAGCATAATATCTACTTGAAGTCAACGGTTGTTGAAAGGTGTCATAGTTTGGAGAATGGAATATTGATTTTCCAAATAGGATGTTTCTTATTCCAAGAATATATGTAATAGAATCATGGAACATTTGTAGTTGCCAAAAATAACTTCCTATATTATGTAGAGCACTCCCCTCCTCCTTTATTTTACAGATGAGAAAATCAGAGAAGGAAAAGCATTTGATGCAGGCTACACAGCTTGCTACCATCTGAGATGAGTTAAACCTAAGAGGTTGTCTATTCAGCGCTGTGATGGATTGATCTCCAGCTGAACACTAAGTGTAATCATGAGCTATTTACATAATTCTGGTAGGAAGTTTCAGGGTGATGAGATCATTTCTTCAAAGATTTTCTTATTTATTTGTTTAAGGTAATGTTTTAATTTCTGCCAAACAGCTTCAGCCCTATTGGAAAACTTGGATTATGTAAATCTAGCATGAAATATTTATCATTTCTTCTATTTGCTAAAATGTTTGATCTTCTTACCACTGTGTAGGAACAGGCTGGATTCAGAAAGGCTGATTGTTTATTCACAAGATAGAAATCACACTATGCAAATGACCAACATGTCAGTGTGAAATTAAGTTCTGCCAGAGAACTGATGATATGATATTGACCCTTGCTTGAAACAAATAAACAAGATGAATGATGGAGTGAACTCCATTCCAAACAGGACACCAACAAATATAATGAAAACTTAAAAGGACTCTTGTTCTGGGTGCCAGATTCTTCAACCTCAAAATAAAGTGATTATGAAGTCAATTTCTAAATGACAAGGATAACCTAGCCTCTAGGGCTGGTTAGAACTTTGGTCATATTCTTAAGGCCACTCAGGTTTTTGGCATGCTTTGAGCATTTTCCACTCTGTTCCACATATAGTAAATCCCTGACTTCTGACTAAAGTTTGGCCTGCGAAATTTCCCCTGTACATGGATTTTAAGCATTCAAACATTTTGTGTTCTCTGAAATAAACATTAATTTGACTTATAGACCCCTGCTGTTGATGTATATCCTATAGTCATATATTAACTTTTTAATCTTTTAATTTATTCTTTCTCTTCCCCATTACTGAGCATTATCCATCACATGAACAGTGCACATTTCAGATGTTTTATGTATCACTTTGTATGCTTCATAATGCCAAATGTCTAAAAGTATTTAAACCAGCCTAGATACAAGGGTTGTTGGCAGCCCTAAGACTGAAAAAAGAAAGAAAGTCACTCAGTTGCTTCCAACTCTTTGCAACCCTATGGACTGTAGGCTGCCTGGCTCCTCCATCCATGGGATTTCCCAGGCAAGAATACTGGAGTGGGTTGCCATTTCCCTGGGAATCTTCTCGACCCAGGGATTGAATCTGGTTCTCCCATACTGAGGGC
>NW_011495071.1:19920553-19920988 GCF_000754665.1 Bison bison bison | reverse complement strand
GGTTAGCCCCAGGAAAGCTCACAATTGTTTTCAAGCCATGAGGGAAGGCAACTGCAGGATTCCTTGTACTCAGTTGGAGGACAGCCTCCTAGACCCGTGTGTCATCTGAACTCCAGGGTAAGTGACCTTTGTCTTAACCATCTGTGCCTTAGCACGTAAGACTTTATATCCCCTCTCTACCAAAAAGCTTAGAACCTTAATCACATGTTGTTGGACATTTTCCTCATCTGGGGAGCAGACTAGTAGGTCATATACATATTGCAATATTTTCCCATTTGGTCTCAGGTCCAGATGTAGGAGATCCTGGTGAAGAGCCTGTCAAAACAGGTGGGGGCTATTTCTGAACCCCTGAGATAATACTGTTCAAGTCATTTCAGCTGTAGCGGCTGAAAAGTTTCCAAGTTTATCACAAGGGTGGCTCCCAGCTTAATGAGT
>NW_011495071.1:19919822-19920453 GCF_000754665.1 Bison bison bison | reverse complement strand
GGCAGAGTGTTTACTGTCTGAGCCACCGGGGAAGCACCAAGGCTGAAGGAACCTTCTAAATCATCAAAGATTGAGTTAAACTGAATATAGTCTTAGCATTAAAGCAATTTTCCTGCATTCTTATTCTTTGAAAATTGGTACCCTATCTATGAGTATATGCCCTTGACTGCATTGCTCAGTTCCTTAGGGAATCTTGATTTCAACAAAGATTGTTAAAATTAAGCAAATTTAAAAATTAGCACTAGAATTTAAAATTTCCGCTTCCCTTTTCTACACACACACACATACACACACACACACACACAATTATTTGTAGGGTTTAGGGACCCTGTGTATAGCACACTGTTTAGGGGTACTGTCTTTGGAGTTAGGCTATCTTGAGTTAGACTCAGCTTTGTCACCCACTTTTGACACTGGCAGGCTCCCATCCTCATGTGAGCAGCAAAGTGGGGGAAGATAATACTTACCTTTTAGCATTAGGATTTAATGAAATAATTTGACCGAAATACTTTTGCGTCTTCCAAACGAGGGACTCTTAAATGTGGCTCTCCTGACATTTGGAGCTGAATCGTTCCTTGTTGTGAGACCATCCTGGACACTTACTAGAGGATGTTGAATAGCGTCCCTGGCC
>NW_011495071.1:19918823-19919641 GCF_000754665.1 Bison bison bison | reverse complement strand
AATCCTCTCATTTTTGATAAAGAAAAGTAACTGTTAGCCATTCAAAGTCTTTGAAGAGAAGGAACCTTGGAATGAATCAAGCCACTAAGGACATTTGAACTGAGAAGCTGCACCAGGCAGAAGCACTCCCAAGCCCCTTTAAGAGCCCTGAGGGTCTTCTGTCTACATTTCCTTCCCTCCTGAAATTCTGTTAGTATCACAAATGAATCACCACTGTGTAAATTCTGCTAGCTCCATTTTTCAAGTCATTACTTCATCTCTCATTTGAAACCCTGGGTAATAAAAGCTATTCTTTTTTGTTCCCTCCCCCCATACATATTTCCTTTCCTACTTGGAAGAGATGCTTTCTACCCCATATCTTTTTTTTAAATTTATTTTAATTAGAAATTTCTAATTTCTTTTAATTGAAAGATAATTGTGTTGGCTTTTTTCATACAAGAACATGAATCAGCCATAAGTATACATATGTCTGCTCCATTTTGAACCTCCTTCCCACCCCCACCCGTCTAGGCTGTCACAGGGTACAGCACTGAGTTCCCTGTGTTATACAGCAACTTCCCATTGTGTGTGCTTAGTCGCTCAGTTGTGTCTGACTCTGCGACCCCGTGAACTATAGCCTGCCAGGCTCCTCTGTCCATGGGGATTTCTCCAGGAAAGAATACTGGAGTGGGTTGCCATGCCCTCCTCCAGGGGATCTTCCCGGCCCAGGTATCGAACCCAGGTCTCCCACATTGCAGGCGGATTCTTTACCATCTGAGCCACCATTAGCTATCTGTTTTACATATGGTAATATATATGTTTCAATGCTACTCTCTCAA
>NW_011495071.1:19917760-19918723 GCF_000754665.1 Bison bison bison | reverse complement strand
CACCACTCGGCTCCAAACAAATGTCAGGTGAATTTAAATCACTTCCAGATGAGGAATGTAGGTCAGTGACAAGGGTGAGAGCCTGATCAAATTGCGAGCTTGACAACTGTTACTTCTAATTGCACTTGAGCCAGGCTGTGTGATGGCTGAAAATCAAGACAGGACCCTCAATTGGGCTTGCTCACTAAGTCACTTTAATGCCTCACAAGCGAGAACTCTGGTGGTCTTAGGCCCAGTTAAGGAACTTGGCCCAAAACACAAGCTGTGGTGAACGCGCCTGACCACATTTTACAGTGCTAATCTGGATCACAGCGGGGCCAGCAAAACCCCACATCTGATGGTAGCAAATGAAAACTCAACCCAAAATGCATGAAAAACAAGCTAGTGTATCTAGAAACACAATGATTGAAGAACAGGGATAGTGGTTACTGTATGCCAGGCCCCAAGCTGGGAGCTGGAAATACAGATAGAAAGGAAACCAAGCCTCTGCCTTCAAGGTGCTCGCTGTCTAGTAAAAGAAATAGCAGAAAAAAACCCAATATTATAATAGACTATGCTAAGGACTCTCAAGAAAGAGCAGGTGAAATACTGTGAGAACACATAAAAGAGCCTGGATTCAGCCTAGGGTTTCACCAAATGGGTTTCCTGGAGGCAATGGCATGGGAGCGGGGTGCTGCTGCTTAGTCGCTTCAGTTGTGTCCGACTCTCTGTGACCCCATGGAACTGTAGCCCTCCAGGCTCCTCTGTCCATGGGCTCTCCAGGCAAGAATACTGGAGTGGATTGCCATTGCCTTTTTCAGGGGATCTTCCTGACCCAGGGATCAAACTCAGGTCTCCCACTTTGCATGGAGATTCTTTACCGTCTGAGCCACGAGGGAAGCCCTGACATCAAAATAGGAGTTTGCCAAGTGGGCAAGGGCATTCTGGACAGAGGCATCTGCCCAAAGGCACAGAAGTAAGAAA
>NW_011495071.1:19915906-19917660 GCF_000754665.1 Bison bison bison | reverse complement strand
TGAGCCACCATTAGCTATCTGTTTTACATATGGTAATATATATGTTTCAATGCTACTCTCTCAATTTGTCCTACTCTCTCCTTCTCCCACTGTGTCTGAAGTCTATTCTCTATGTCTGCATCTCTATTCCTGGCCTGCAAATAGGTTCATCAGTACCATTTTTCTAGATTCCATATACATGCATTAATATATGATATTTGTTTTTCTCTTTCTGACTTACTTCACTCTGTATAAACAGGCTCTGGACTAGAACTGACTCAAATGTATTCCTTTTTATGGCTGAATAATATTTCATTGTATATATGTACCACCACTTCTTTATCCATTCATCTGTTGATGGACATATAGGTTGCTTCCGTGCATGTGTGCTAAGTCGGTTCAGTCCTGTCCAGCTCTTTGCAACCCCATGGACTGTAGCCTG
Organism: Bison bison bison; assembly: GCF_000754665.1. NCBI lineage: Eukaryota > Metazoa > Chordata > Mammalia > Artiodactyla > Bovidae > Bison > Bison bison. The sequence continues at coordinate 19,917,239 of NW_011495071.1, read as the reverse complement.
CCAGGCTCCTTGTCCATGGGATTCTCCAGGCAAGAATACTGGAGTAGGTTGCCATGCCCTCTTCCAGGGGATCTTCCTGACCCAAGGTACGTCTCCTGCGGCTCCTGCGTTGCAGGTGGATTCTTTACTGCTGAGCCACCAAGGAAACCCAGGTTGCTTCCAGTGTAAGTAGTGCTACTATGAACATTGGAGTACATATGTCTTATTTAATTATGGTTTTCTCAGGGTATATGCCCAGTAGTGGGATTTCTGGGTCATATAATAGTTTTATTCCTAGTTTTTAAAGGACTCTCCAAATTTTCTCCATAGTGGCTATATCAATATGCATTCCCACCAACAGTACAAGAAAGTTCCCTTTTCTTCACACCCTCTCCAGCAATAATTGATTTTAGATTTTTTGATGATGGCCATTCTGACTGGTGTGAGGTGATACCTCATTGTGGTTTTGGTTTGCATTTTTCAATAGTGAGTGATGTTGAGTATCTTTTCATGTGTTTTTTGACCATCTGTATGTCTTCTGTGGAGAAATGTCTAAGTCTTCCACCCACTGTTTGATTGAGTGGTTTGTTTTTCTGGTATTGCACTGCATGAGCTCCTTGTATATTTTGGAGATTAATCTTTGTCAGTTGTTTCATTTTCAACTATTGTCTCCCATTCTGAGGGTTGTCTTTTAATCTTGCTTACAGTTTCCCTTGCTGTGGAAAAGCTTTTAAGTTTAATTAGGTCCCACTTATTTATTTTTGTTTTTAATTTCCATTATTCTAAGTGGTGGGTCAAAGAGGATATTGCTGTGATTTATGTAAAAGGGTGTTTTGCCTGTGTTTTCCTCTAAGAGCTTTATAGTTTCTGGCCTTATATCTAGGTCTTTAATCTATTTTGACTGTATTTTTGTGTATGGTGTTAGGAATTGTTCTACTTTCATTTTGTTTTACACATAGCTGTCCAGTTTTTCCAGCACCACAATGGCTGTTTTTTCTCTATTGTTTATTCTTAACTTCTTTGTAAAATATAAGATGCCCATAGGTTTGTGGGTTTATCTCTGGGCTTTCTGTCTTGTTCCATTGATCTATATTTCTGGTGCCAGTACCATACTGTCTTGATGACTATAGCTTTGTAGTATAGTCTGAAGTCAGGCAAGTTAACTTCTCCAGCTCCATTTTTCTTTCTCAAGATTACTTTGGCTATTCAAGGTCTTTTGTGTTTATATACAAATTGTGAAAAAATTTTTGTTCTAGTTTTGTGAAAAATGCCATTGGTAATTTCATAGGGATTGTGCTGAATCTGTAGATTGCTTTGGGTAGTATAGTCATTTTCACAATGTTGATTCTTCCAA
>NW_011495071.1:19914758-19915806 GCF_000754665.1 Bison bison bison | reverse complement strand
TTGCTCAGTTCTGTCCAACCGGCTTTCCTATCCGTCACTAACTCCTGGGGCATGCTCAAACTCACATCCATCCAGTCGGTGATGCCATCTAATAGTTTTATTCAATATTGTCCCTTTCTCCTCCTGCCTTCAATCTTTCCGAACAGCAGAAAAAACTGCAGGGAAAACCCCATGCAGGGTGTTATGGGAATCTTACTGACCAAAGGTACAGCAGAAAAACCTCTTGGAAAACCCCAGAGTTATGGGAGTCTTCCTGACCAAAGAGCAAACCTGTGATCTCAAATGATCAACCACACAGAAAAACTCTTAACTGTAGAAGTCCTAGAAAAACTGCCTGAAGTCGCCCACTTTTCAAGATCTATTTCTTCACACAAGAATGTTGCCTTGTTTATCTCACAAGACCTCAAAAAATTGTGGGTAACTGGCCTTTTTTAACCCTTGGGCCTACCTAACCAAATCTTAATTGCAACATAAAAGACTCAGTTCAAGCAGGAGCAAGAACAAAGGTAAGAATCCCATACTATGAGGATATGTGTACATATTCATGAGGAGAGATACACTCAGTGTAACACAGTGAGGCTGAGGAGCATCAAGGGTCAGTCCCCGTCAAGACTTTGCAGCAGTTCTTTTCAGGTAAGTGGATGAAGGCTCATTCTTCGAAATGCTACATTTAAAAGAAATCTATGATAAATTGAAGTATTGAATTGAAACTATATTGCGTACAGTTCATTCTGGTTATGCAAATGAACACTGAGTCCCCACCGCTGAGATTCATGCCTTTCCCGCCCCAGTTCCCATGAAGCCATCTTCCAGTCCCTTGTTCTCTGGCCCCTGACTCCATGTTTTCTCCTCCTCGAGGCTCTGAGTCTGATTTCTTTTGAATAAAGGATTCATCACCAGGCCAAATCTCAGAATAGTTTTATGGAGCAGTTTTTTTTTACCACTTGCTCGGCCTTCTCAGTCCGGGTGGGAAAACCTTCAATCCGTCCTGTGAATGTATCTGTCATGACTAATAGGTATTTATACCCTTTAGAAACTGGCATCTGGG
>NW_011495071.1:19913225-19914658 GCF_000754665.1 Bison bison bison | reverse complement strand
TTCCATGATCCAGCGGATGTTGGCAATTTGATCTCTGGTTCCTCTGCCTTTTCTAAAACCAGCTTGAACATCAGGAAGTTCAAGGTTCACATATAAACAATTTTTTGCATACACCAAACACACATACATACATATATATACACATATGCATGTTATATAAAGTATATTTTAAGAAAAATAACATTTAAAAAGGAACAATTCTTCTTTATCAATTCTTCTATTTCTTCTTCTTATTCCTATTTCCTGACCATGGTGGTATGTATTTCATATGGCACATGTATCTTCTTTAAGAATAAGAGAATGGCCATTCTATAAATAACTGCTTTGAATCTGGGCACATTTCTCCTTTGCTCTGGTGAGATCCTTTATAACACACCATAAAATGAGACCCCAATTTCCTCAGCCTTATAAAATATCCAGAAGTATTCAAAGCTGCCTTCAAAACGCTGGAAACCATAACATCTGAGGCCAGTCCCCAGAGGAATGGCCTGAGCCTCACATATGGAGAAGCTGTTAAAACCTCATCACAGAAGTGTTCGGTTCTCCTTCAGTCTGGAAGTCCTGCTTTCAAGTATGTGAAGTGTCCTGGTGGAAACAGCATGAGAGCTGCTTGGGGGCTACTGAGACCCTGTGAGCAGGTGGCAAGGGCAGTTGGGGGTTGGCTGGAAATAAAAGACATGGAAAATAATGAGCTTGATGGTGATTGTCGGCTTAGCTGTTTCTAGCTCGCTTCCATTCCGTTCAGAGAGCTGAGCTTAATAGGCAAGGTTCCCCCAGAGCATTTGGAAAATGACCAGAAAGAAGGCTCCAAGCGCATATTTAGAGAAGAGAGCACAGACACCACTTTGCTGCATGCTTAGACATGTGCTGGATAACAGAAGTCTGTGCAATGAGGCAGACATTCTATGTCCGTGCCGTCCAACATGGACGCCACCAGCCACCTGTGGCTATGAAACCCTTGAAACGTTGCTAGTGGGACATGAGAACCAGATAACTTTATTTCACTTTAATTCACTGAAATTTAAATTGCCACATGTGGGTAGTGGCTACTTGATTAGACAGTTTCATGAGGATAATGGAGTATGATTTGGCTCACCGACGTGCAAAACGCTTGGCCTGTTCAGTCTGTAATTTTTAGCTACTTTCCGTCTCTAAGGCTGTGGTCCCTGAGGATTTGTATCACAATGACTGTGTCTGCGCTCCGGCTTGTCTATCTCTGTCATTCTTGCTATTGCTTCCTCCTTTGCAAATAAACTTGATTTTTTCCTCCCCAGCCTGCTTCTTGCACACAATGCCGGAGGGCAGGGCTGTCTGCTAGCACTCGACCCCAAGGCTTAATTCAAAAGGCTGAGAACGAGTCCCTCAGGGCAGATCTGCTTAGACAGAGTTCTGCAGCACAGGGCTGGAGCCATCTGCCTTGACACCACTCGGCT
>NW_011495071.1:19908445-19913125 GCF_000754665.1 Bison bison bison | reverse complement strand
CAATCCAACAACATGGTGTATCTCTCCATCTATTTGTGTAGTCTTTGATTTCTTTCATCAATGTCTTATAGTTTTTGGTATGCAGGCCTTTTGTGTCCTTAGGTATGTTTATTCCTAGATATTTTATTTTCTTTGTTACAATGTCTATGCCATATTTTAATATGTCTATATGTTGACTTAAATAAGATCGTTGCTAAAAAGGTTAATATGTGCCAGTTGATCCTTGAATTTACCTCCAGCAAGCCCAAAGAATTTTTAACTTTGCATCTTAGACTCAAAGATTCTTTAACCTCAAAGAGTCTTTCCTTGTCAGCCTTAACTACAGGTTCAGGTCTCATAGATAGCGTATACTTGAGGTGGAAATGAGAGGGGAGTGGAGAAAGCAAACCCATTTTCAGAAAATGGAGTCTGCTCTCATGCCTTCCCATTGTACCTTTCTGAATGTCTAGTCCCAGTCTGAGACTTGAATTTGGGTAGATTGCTTGAACTGGGAGGTTAGGGGTACATGGAATAAATCAGTCCATAAACTATAGAATATTTTGTCCACCTCTCTCCTCTTCTCTCTCCCATTGTCCCTCCTCTGATTCCATTGGCATGCGGACTGGCTTCTGGGGAATAATCTGACAGGCATAGAATTTAATAGTGATTTTCCCCACCATTATTTACAGCTCCACAAACAAACAGTCTAAATCTAAGTAGGGGAAAGTCTCACAACCTTAAAGATAGACATAATTCACAAAAGGCTCAACATTCCCATTGATATGCCTTTAGTTCAGTTGAATTGACATATTGGAAGCCAAATAGTTATATGATGTTTACAGAGATTTTTATAAATGTTAACCAATTCAACACTCATATTAAATAGATGTGGTTGGTATTATTATTTATCCTCATTCCACTCATAAGGAGACTCAGGCACAGAGAGGTTAAGTAACTTGCCAAAGGTCATAAAGCTAGTAAGTGGTGGCACCAGATGTGATAAGCCTTGTATAACAGAGATAAGTAAGAAGCCTGTAGTTTCATGGGGGACCTCTAAATTGTTAATCCTGTGATGGAGTGTGTGTGTATGTGTGTAAGTGTGCTCAGTCGTGTCCAACTCTTTGCGACCCCATGGACTGTAGCCTGCCAGGCTCCTCTGTCCATGGGATTTTCCAGGCAAGGATACTAGAGAGGGTTGCCATTCCATTCTCCAGGGGATCTTCCCTACCAAGGGATCAAACCTGCATCTCCTGTGTCTCTGGTATTGGCAGGCGGATTCTTTACCACTGAGCCATCAGGGAAGTGCCCCCACCCACCATTCGCCGTGATAGAGTGGTGCAGTGCTATTAATCTTGCCTTTTTATTTTCTGTATTTCTGATGGTTTGACCTCTGGAACCTTGCTGTCTCTGGAGGGAAATGCCCCTCCCAGGCCTAGTCAATTCCTAATCACAGTAAATAACTCACCTGCAAGCATGCCTTTCATATGCAAACTAGCCAATGCAGAGCTTGGACCCCAACCATTTCTTTTATAGGCCTCTCATGCTCCAGGTCCCTACTTCCCAGTGCTAATCACCCCAAGGCAGACACCAAACACTAGAGACAGTTCTTGCATCCCTGAACCTATTTAAATTATTTATACTAGCCAATTCTAAGGCTGCTTACAATGCCTAGCCTATTCCTTTCCTTGAAAACCACAATAAAGGCTCTTGCCCACGTTTCCCCTTTGCTCTCTCAGCCTCCTGACTGACCCTAGTATTTCCCTGTGTGGCGTTGTGTAGTATGGCATGGACCTAACTCTTGGGACCTGTGAGTCACAAACTATCTTTTCAATGGCAATTGTTTCCTGATCTACTGGCCTCACCATACTTGAATAATAATAAAGTCTCCTTTTAAAAACAGTTGTGTGCCCATGAAGCTCCATACAGGCACACAGGAGATGAGCACTGCTGGACATTGCTTTCAGGCCACTCAGATGTACCACAGTGTGCCACAAAATGCCATTCTTATGCCAGTGTTCATCCATAACCACAGTTTGGCTCCCCACTGCCCTGGTTTGTGTAACAGATGACTGTTCATAAGTTGCAGTACATAGAACCATCACTTTGCTTACACAGTACCACTTACAAACTGCTTCCAACACCGAGTGATTGCTTTGTCCCTTCCTTATCTGAAGGAGCACTGTGCTTTGTTTAAAGAAACAATCTTTATTGAATTTTCTGCTTATTCTCTTGGGGCCATGTTGGTGGCAATTAGCCATTCCCAATGATGAAAGCCACTGTTAGCCACTGGTTGGGAACTGATGACGTTTAGAGGCCTCTGCATAGGATCTAAGACTCTCTTGAGCTGGACTAGTCATTTGGTCGAGGAAAGACAGTTGTCTGTCAAATGGATAATTTAGCTTTAGGAACTCTTCCCAACTTCCAAAAGGTGAACATTTACCTTGATTATTGAAAAGAAGATTCTAGAACTGGGTGAAAGAGTAGAAGGAAATGTAAGGTTTCTTGTAGCAGAGAGCCCCTTCCTTTTCCTACCAGCTTTTTTCCTAAGGCTATAGAATTGAGTCTCATGGTACTTTTTCTAAATTAATTATTTTAAATATTGCAATTGCTGATTGTTTTGGTCCCTAGATAACCAATAAGCTTAGAGCTAACTGGTCTACCCTGGCTAGTTATCTCCCTAACACTTATTGATTTTCATCCTACATGAATTTAAAAGATCTTAGAGACTAAATTAAGGGATAGTGGCTGGAAACAGAGTATGGGAAAAGCATGAAGATATGTACACTGCGATTACAGGTCAGTGTAGGCCTTAAGTCACATTCCTTTCTGTATCCTCAGCATCTAAACAGTCAGTGATTAGGCGCTCTGCTAACATTAATTGAATGAGGGTGTTTTCCAATGTTCGATCACTTAGGCTAGTTAAGAAGTGCGAGTTGTGGTCTGGATCTCTGGGAAACATTTCCTGAGAGAATAGGAAGAAAATGTTTACCCCCAAGTGTCTAAGTTTATGTCCATGTGGGTGGCTAAGGGGTCGTCTGTTCAATAGGGTTGCAGCTAGGCACAATTACAGATAAATTAACTTTCTTGGAATCAATGGAATTGTTTTAAGTTTAATTCATAGAAATGAAACAAAGCCCTTACATGGATCTTGCCAAGAAAGTAGAGTAATATTCTCAAGCCCTCTATACTTGCTTGTTATGAGTAAGTTAATTGTCTCTGTTTCATTTCTCACACAGCACTTGGAGAGTGCTGCTGGCATCTGGTGGGTGGAGACCAGAGATCTTACTAAATATCCCACAGTGTATAGGATAGCCCCCACAGCAAAGAATTATCTGGCTTCAAATATCAATAGTGCCAAGTTTGAGAAATCATGATTTTTATTTATACAGAACAACCGGATTAGTTTCCAGGAATCTATGCTGAAAATTGAGTGTCCAGAATATTAAGAAATGGAGAAAATGATTGTTTAAAATTACTTTAATATTTAAAAAATTAGAAACATTTTTTGAAAAGCCAAATGGTTTTCATTATTGAAGTCTTACCACTGAGATTATATACGTAGCTTCGATCCCTGGGTCGAGAAGATCCCCTGGAGAAGGAAATGGCAACCCACTCCAGTACTCTTGCCTGGAGAACCCCATGGATGGAGGAGCCTGGTGGGCTATAGTCCATGGGGTCACAAAGAGTTGGACATGACTGAGTGACTTCACTTTCTTTTCCTTCTGCCTTTAAGAAATTCAGTCATTGGTTACTATTGTACATGTTTGAGACATTAATTCTTTAACAAGTAGAGAAAAAAGTTACAAAAATTCTCCCACAATCTTCATTTAAAAAGCCATTCTGGGTCTCCTCTCTGGGCAGTTGACTTTTTGAGAAGAACAGATTTGTTGCTCTTCTTATTTTAGAGATAAATTTTATTGGGAGGTGCTCAACCACAAAGGGCTAAGGAAAGCAAAGAGAAATATCGTTCAAGATCTCAGAGTCCCTTTTCATTACCAGATTTAATTGGGTTTGGACTCTTTAAACATGAAAGCACAATATTCCGATAGTTCCAAATGTCTCAGATTAGAAGAAATTTAGTATGACTGATTCTTTTTCTCAAGTGATCTGCAAGACCAGTGAGCCAGTTCAATGTACATATTCAGTATTAAAAATATCAAAAGTCACTGTTAATCATACCATAATTAATTTTTGTCTCTTTTATTTGTATGTACCTTGGGCTTTAGAGAGCTATGAGAAAGAACTCTGTATACCTTGTAGAAATGATGAGCATATATTTACAAGGAGGAAGTCCCCTTTCTGTCACAAAGGATACTAGAATTTTTATTTATATCTATGTCTTTAAAGTGGGTTCTTGAGTCCTATGATTCTCAAAGTATGGTCTGAGGAACTTTTCAGGGTTTCTGAGTCTCAGGAGTTCCTTGAGGTCAAAATTATTTTCATTATAATATGAAAATATTATCTGTGTATTTAACTCTAATTCTTTTAGGAGTCTACAGTAAAATTTTCATAAGATTACATGGTGTGTGATGATTGATCGTGTCATTACATGGTCAGCTAATGGAGTGTGTGCTTATGTTCTAAAACTTTTTCAGTTTTAATTACTAAATCAGTAAATAGTGTACATAAAAACTATATAAATGCATGCATTTGGAGCCCTAAGTACTTTGTAGGAGCTTAAAGGGGTCCTGAGGCCAGAAA
>NW_011495071.1:19907120-19908345 GCF_000754665.1 Bison bison bison | reverse complement strand
CCTTTAAAATCACCTGTCCCTCGTAAGAGTCTAAGTCCAGATTGGTAAACTTTGGGAGGGCCTCTTTTAGACTTTCCAGAAGGGCAATGGGGTTCTTGTTGGACTCCTGAGTTATTGTTGAGACTGGGCACAGTCCCACAACTAATAGGCTTCCTTCTATTTCCATGGGTGGACTTACTTAGGGGTGAGTCTTTCTGAAGCTTATCCTACCCAGTACTGTTGCAACCTGAGAGCTGGGCTTCCCTGGGTCAGGGTGCAGATCCTCAGGCAGGTCAAGGCATGTCAACCTCCTGGGACCCCTGGACTGGCAGATCTCCGAGCAGGCTGAGGCGTGACAACCTCCAGGGGACCAGATCCCTAGGCAGGTTGAGGCAGGTCAACCTTCTGGGATCCCCGGATTGAAGTTGGGTGACCCCAAGGTCTCCAGTGTGACTAGTGCTGGGTAGGATTAAGGGGCTGTAATCTTAACTCATTGCCGGTTTGTCCACCCAGGATGGGAAGATACCATGATGTAAAGCAATCCAAGCCTGTGCCTTTGAGACCGGGAACCTGGCAAAATAGCTCCAAGCCTAATCCTCTTAAGGTGATATAAGTCACTGATTCCTTCCTCTAGTCCTCCATAAGAACAGTTTAAAGTGTCTCCAAAGGTAAACATTTCATTGTCATAGACCCATTCTAGGTAATAACAGAAGTAATGACAAAGGAGTGGGTTAACTGGTCCTGTTAGGGGTTAAGAGTGCTTTAATAACAGGCTGGGTGGAGCTGGATGTTCCCTGCAGAGGGGGCAGGGTCGTGGTTGTAGGAGTTAGTAAGTGGCTTAAGGGCAAAATGATAAGAGGCAAGAGACCAGCTGTCCCATAAAAGTGGAGTGGAGATTTGATCTGGGGGTATGTTCGCAGCTTTAGGAGAAGGGTGGTAAGGGTTTGGGCACAAATGGCCTGTGGGGCTAACCTCCAAAGTGGCAAACGTTGTCCCTGGAAGCCCAATTGCCCTTGAAGGGATGCCACTAACAGATGGACTTCTAGCAGGCATTTGTGTGCCTGTCACCTGCCCTACCAGGTTCACTGAGAGGTGCTGTTGCCACATATGTTGTAGGAAACATGGAAGATGAAGGCCTGAATCTCTAGAGGGATTGGATGTTATACAGTATTTGCTTCCCAAGGGCCAGCTATTTTCTGGTTTGTCCCACCAGAAGATTGTAGACGCAACATTGTGGGCCCAGATG
>NW_011495071.1:19906278-19907020 GCF_000754665.1 Bison bison bison | reverse complement strand
GCAAGAGGCTCTTGGATTCTGTGAGGAGCTTGAGAAAACCAGAAGCAGTTGTTTCTGAGTTATTGTTTCAAATCCAGTGTCTAATTCAGAGTTTTGATATCTTGGCGGTATTGACATTTTGGGTAGGATCATTCTCGGTGGTGGAGATTGTCCTGTGCATTATAGGATGTTTGGCAGCTGCTATGGTCACTGCCCATTTGATGCCAGTAGCAACCTCCAGTTGTGACAATCAAAAATGTCTCAAGACATTTATGAATATCCCTTGAATAGCTAACTACCACAGTTGAGGATTATCTCTAAAGGCTCTGTTGTCGCAATAGGACATTTCTGCTTACATCCCATTTTCCAGAATTTAGTTACATGGCCATTCCTAACTGTAAAGGAGGCTGGGTAACATGACATTTTAGTCTAGCTGGATATATGCCAGCTTAAATTGAATCCTCAGAAGAAAACAAGTATCAAGGGGCAGCTCCAAGCCTCCATCATTCATGAAGAGAGAATTCATGTGGGAAATATTTGTGATTATGATGGTGCATTCTATCACGTTAAGACAAAAAAAAAAGTCGTTGGATTTTGCTAAAGTATTAGGTCTAGAAATTTGAAGGTTCTTTCAGAGAAACAATTTCTAACTCATAATTTTCTTTTAAGCAAAGATCCTATTATGCTGTTATTTGGGAGAATTAAAATACAGCATTCATCCTTGGTGGATAAAGTTCAAATATCAGAAACAAATATGAAAATA
>NW_011495071.1:19905399-19905903 GCF_000754665.1 Bison bison bison | reverse complement strand
TTAACTTGAACATATCACAGATCCATCCCCTCTAGGACATTAATCAGGGACATCTTTGCACCATACTTACTGTCAGATGTTAGCCAGACCTCTGCTAATGAGCGTCTGGAATGCAGCCCCAGAATCAATGTCTGTTCCAACACAGATGGGCATGGAGATGAGACAGGTGGGTGCTTTGGAATGCGGGGAAACAACATGGTGGCCTAAAGAAGCACACAGGCCCTAGAGGCTCCGTTTATAGCATGTCAGAGCTGCTTGACCACTGTGGCCTGCTAATTGCAGCAAGAATGCTCATTATTTGGAGCATGTGCTGTGCTAAGACGCTTCTGTCGTGTCCAACTCTCTGCGACCCTATGGATTATAACCCACCAGGTTCTTCTGTCCATGAATTTCTCCAGGCAAGAATACTGGAGTGGATTACCATTCCCTTCTCCAGGGGATCTTCTCAACCCAGGGATCGAACCTAGGTATCTTGCATTGCAGGCAGATTCTTTACCATCTGAG
>NW_011495071.1:19904358-19905299 GCF_000754665.1 Bison bison bison | reverse complement strand
TTGCTGGACATGAGTTTGAGCAAATTCTGGGAGATAGGGGAAGACAGGGAAGCCTGGTGTGCTACAGTCCTAGGGGTCACAGAGTTATGACTGAGCGACTGAACAACATGTTTCTATCAGCCTAGTCCTTTGCTACCCAGTGCAGTGCGTGGACCAGCACCACCTTGGAGCATGTTACAAGTGCAGAGTCTTGGGCCCCACTGGACTGGAATCTGCACTAGAGATTCCCCCAGTGATTCTGGTGCATGTTACAGATTGGGAAGCTCTGGCCCAGTCAACATCCTGTTCCTAGGAGACACCCAAGTGCTAGCCTGGACCACAGCTTGGCCAGTCCTTTCTCCTCCCCCTCACTTGCCCTGGCTTTTGAAATTTCCCTCAAGAGAAATCAGTCATTTTCTGGAGGGTCCATTGTAGCATTTTCTTCTGGCTTTAGCTAGGAGCCCTTCTTCACTCTCTTCCTGACCATCCCAACATCCTAAGTTCTCCTTGGAATTGCTACTCTGAGCCTTGATCTTCTGCTGGTCCATCTTGGTGGCTTCTGCCCTTCTGGCCTCTGTGTCACCCCTTTAGCGATGCAGAGAGACAGGACGGGCTTTGAATGAATGGCCTGTGGCTCTTCCCTGTCATGGGTTTGAATCCCAACCTTGGGTATCCCCATCCCAATCCCTTGGGCTTTGCCCAAGGTCACCCTTGTGTGGCCTTGGGCAAGTTATGCCACCTCTCTGTGCCTCTTGCCAGCTCCTGAGTTTGCTTGCATAGACAATTACCCACACTGGCATCTAAATCACAAGTCATGTCATCGTTCCAAGATGGCCACATCTACCATCTTCTAAGGCTAACTCAGGCCAATGTGACAGACAGAGAAACATTCCAGACAGTAAATTCCAGACAATAAATCAATCCAGAATGGATTGATTTCTTGTCTTCCTGGTTGTTATTTA
>NW_011495071.1:19903726-19904258 GCF_000754665.1 Bison bison bison | reverse complement strand
ACTCTTTACTTTCTCCTAGTCATATTTTGGTCCAGGAATATGTTTTCTTGTGCTTCTTTTCACACCAATAGCTAAATTATTTTTCAATTTTCATTACGATTTTATCCTCTCTCTTAATGGTCATTGTCCACAAGAAACAAACAAACAAATCTATCTCTTAATGAAAGTTAGCATGATTTGCATGAGATTCTCCAATAAGCTGGATCTGAGTCTAGGATTCAAGTTCAAGGGGGTTATTTGGGGAATATGATGGGAGGAGTAGAGAAGAAACATGAGAAAGAGAAGGAAGAAATCCAATAAAGAGTCTATTATAAAACAAATTACCACTTTAGCCAATGGACTACAGTCCCTTTAAGGAACCTGAGAGTCAGTATAGAACATATATCAGAGTTATCCCACCCAAGGGCAAGGAAGCTGGCTGTTTATCCTCCAACTCTCATATGCCATTGGCTCTGGGCTACATCCAGAGACACGAGCTCCCCAGCACTTCCGGCCTGTGCTGTCTCTGACTAAGAGAAAGCCCTTAGGCAGG
>NW_011495071.1:19903456-19903626 GCF_000754665.1 Bison bison bison | reverse complement strand
GCAGGTGGTTGCAGACGTGTGCAGTAGGATGCCATTAATATGTACCGGAACACTGAATGCTTAGAGGATGTGGAGGGGGGAGCACTGACTGTGCTGCTCCGCCCTATAAGCTGGTCAGTTGGCTCAGCTCACTCACCAGGCTCTGGCCCACCAGCCTTGTTGTATGTTAT
>NW_011495071.1:19902161-19903073 GCF_000754665.1 Bison bison bison | reverse complement strand
TGCAGCCCACCAGGCTCCCCCGTCCCTGGGATTCTCCAGGCAAGAGTACTGGAGTGGGGTGCTATCGCCTTCTCCGATCAGCGACACAGTAAGTGGTTAAAAATATAAAACTAATAATATTGAGTGATATGAAGGGGAGATGGCGGGGGTTGGGGGAAGTACCAGGATACCAGTATTCAGAAGTATACACTAAAAGATCCTGTACCTGCACTGTCTGATACAGTAGCTCCAAACCACACATAACTATTGAGCCTTAAAAACTGCTGAGTTTGGGGCTTTCCTGGTGGTGCAGTGGTTAAGAATCCGCCTTGCAATGCAGCGGATACCGGTTCAGTCCCTGGTCTGGGCAGATCCCAAATGCCTCCGGGCAACTAAGCCCATGCACCACAACCACTGAGCCTGTGCTTTGAAGCCTGGGAGCCACAACTACTGAGCCCCAAGGTGCAGCTACACAAGCCCGCGTGCCCTAGAGCCCGTGCTCTGCAACAAGAAAAGCCATTGCAGTGAGAAGCCCTGTGCACTGCAATTAGAAGGTAGTCCCCTCTCGCTGCAACTAGAGAAAGCCCACCCACATCAAGGAACACCCAGCACACCAAAAATAAAAATAATTTTTTACAAAGTGGTGAGTTCAGATGGAGATGTGCTGTAAGAGTTAAGTAGGCACACTGGATTTCAAAGACTAATATGAAAAAATACATAAAGTATGTCATCGATAATTTCTATGTAGATTGTGTGTTGAAATAGTAATATCTTGGCTATATTGGGTTAAGTAGAATATAATTTAAAATCAATTTCATCTGTTTCTTTTTACATTTTAATATGGATTTTGAACTGTGGTGTTGGAGAAGACTCTTGAGAGTCCCTTGGACTGCAAGGAGATCCAACCAGTCCATCCTAAAGGAGATCAGTCCT
>NW_011495071.1:19900954-19901658 GCF_000754665.1 Bison bison bison | reverse complement strand
AGTCAGTGATGCCATCCAGCCATCTCATCCTCTGTCGTCCCCTTCTCCTCTTGCCCCCAATCCCTCCCAGCATCAGAGTCTTTTCCAATGAGTCAACTCTTCTCATGAGGTGGCCAAAGTACTGGAGTTTCAGCTTTAGCATCATTCCTTCCAAAGAAATCCCAGGGCTGATGTCCTTCAGAGTTACATAGTAGCTCTCAACTGTGGGTTATATTATATTTGTATTGGACAGAACTGTTCCACACCAGTCCAATACATGTTCCATGTTCTGTGCCAGTGATTCTCAACCAGGAGTGATTCTTGCCCTCCATGGGACATCTGCAATGTCTGGAGACATATTTGATCATAACAACTGGAGGGGAAGGAATATTGCTGGTATCTAGTGGATAGAAGCCAGAGATCTGCTAAACTTCCTACAATCAGAGGCAGTCCCACAATAGAGAATTATCCAGTTCTGAATGTCAACAGTGCCGAATTTGAGATACCTTACTTCAGGTAATACAAGGATATTTTGCTTAAATTGTCTCACTAAATCCTACGAATTCCAAGATGCACTGGACACCCCATACGATAAAAATGATCCAACATCAAATATCATTAGTGTCAAGGCTAAGAAACTCTGCCCTTGCCATCACTGTAGAGTGCTGGGAGACCCAACAAGGGGCTACAGTTTCAACTTAAGTGTGAGGGGGTAAGGGTTTTCT
>NW_011495071.1:19898764-19900854 GCF_000754665.1 Bison bison bison | reverse complement strand
GGCTTCTGTGCTTGGTCTTCACCTCACTGGAGCCTAGCTGAGGTTGTTTCAGCCAGGTTACTTCCGGGTTACGGCAACCAGTTATGTCCGGTTAGTGTTAGTCGCTCAGTCGTGACTCTTTGCGACCCCATGAACTGCAGTCCACCAGGTCCTCTGTCCATGAGATTTTCCAGGCAAGGATACTGGAGTGGGTTGCTGTTTCCTTCTCCAGGGGATCTTCCCAACCCAGGGATCGAACCCGAGTCTCCTGCACTGCAGCCAGATTCTTTACCGACTGAGCTACAAGGGAAGTTATGTCAGGAGAGTGTGTAATTTCCTCTGTTTTGTCTTGCCGCAGCAAAGACTTGAAAAGGTGGAGCAGTGTTTTTTGTTTGTTTGTTTTGTTTTATAGTGATGGGATTAATTTCCAAGTTGTCTTTGGTCAATCGTTCTGACTCAGGGTCCTTCCTAGTGGCACACACATTGCTCAGCCAAGATGGATGCCAGCGAGGAGGATTCTGGGAGGTGGAAGGACACGTGGCATCTCCTTTTGCCCTTTCCTGAATTCTTCCAGTTGGTGGCAGCTTGTTAGTTCCCTGTTCCTTACCAGGACCTCCTGTCTAAAATAACTCACACAAATGGTTACTGTGGTGCTTGGCCAGGGTGGGCAGTTTCAGTGTACTTCCCCTAACAAAAGGATTTCATAATAAGCAAAGATAAAGAGTTCCCTGGTGGTCTAGTGGTTAAGATTTGGTGTTGTCACCGCCATGGTCCAGGGTTCAATCCCTGGTCGAGGTCTGGCCAACAACAACAAAAAAGGAAAGAATAAATAAGCATAGCAGAAATACAAGACAAAGAATCCAGGAAGCCAAAATGAGTTTTTAAAATAGTTGATCAAAGAAAACAAGAAGGTACAAATAATAGCAGGAATGAGATATAGGATATAACCAAAGATATAAAAGTGTGGCTAGCCAGGCTGCTTCCCTCTCCAGTATCATTTCTCTCCATCCTCCCTACTAACAGTGTTTGCATTAGAAGGGGCAGCAATGTGATGTTATAGGTCAAAACGTCATTAGAAGTAGTATTAGAAGATACAGTTGAGACTGTCTTCTAGAAAACAGAGCAAAACAAGAGGTAGAAAAAATGGGAGAGAAAAGACAAAAATTAGGGGCTCATTCCAGAATGTACCATATCTAGCTACAAGAAGTCCAGAAAGAGAACACAAAATGAAAAGGAGAAAATTAAGAAAGAACTAAGGAAGTTTTTCCAGCACACATACACACACGCACGTGTGCACACACATAGGCCTTTCCCCATCACCATCTTCCAGATATAGTTGTTTTTTGTTAACCTAATCTCTTTTTTTACGTTATTCATGTGAATATTATTCACAAGCTAGCCATCAAGTGACCTATGAATACACTACTTTTCTTTTTAAAAAAAATAATTTATTTGGCTGCATCTGGTCTTAGTTGTGCATCTGGCACATGGGATCCTTTGCTGAGGTGGCTCTTGGGCTCAGTTACTCCACGGCATGCGGGATCCTAGTTCTCTGACAAGGAATCGAACATGCGTCATCTACATTGCAAGGCAGATTCTAGGTGGACTCGGAAAGTCCCCCTACGTTACTTTTCTTCAACTTTTCTTTTGGTTTCTGACTTAACAATTGTCTTAATTATTATTTGCTTGATGTTCTATACACCTATTACTCACTCTTTTCCGGAGCCTCTGCTAGAAATGTTAGTCTACTTTCAATATATTCCAATACCACAGGTAATTTAGTCATTTCAATTACTTCAGGAAACATCCCTCCAGAAATCTTACACCTTTCTTTACTCCAATCTGGACCATTTATTCTCTTGAGCAGGGATCTTCCTTCCTTTTCCTCTGCTGGGTTCCTGTTGTTATCAACTTAAAACTGTCAATCAGCCTTGAGCAGAGCGTACTTCCATTTGTATTCCCTTTCCTGATCCATGGCGGGTGTGTGCTTGCTAAGTTGCTTCAGTTGTGTCTGACTCTTTATGACCCTATGGACTATAGCCCGCCAGGCTCCTCTGGCTATGGGATTCTCCAGGCATGAATACTGGAGTGGGTTGCCATGCCCTCCTTCA
>NW_011495071.1:19896990-19898664 GCF_000754665.1 Bison bison bison | reverse complement strand
AAGGGTTTTCTCTGGAGTGAAGACAGCGAGACCCATAATAACATCCTCTGCCGTACATCTGTGAATCGACAGACAGTACATTAAATACCTTCTATTGGTGTTATTTAATCCCCAGGAGAGCACTAGTGAGGTGGGGATATCTCCATTTTACTGATCACATTGCCTGCAGTTCATAGGACTCAAGGAACTTGGCTGACCAATTGCACTTAGGGAGGGGGAGGCAGATTGGAATCGCAACCATCTAACTCCATGGCATGAGCCTTATTCACCACAGGGACGAGGATTGTAACCACTTAGATAAAAGTTCAGGTCTCCAGATACAATCTTTTTCTGTCCATCAGAAGGCCCACCCCCCTAGTCAAGTCACCTCACTGGTTTCCTATTGACCACTTCCATCTTCCAGTTCTCTTCAGGCCACAGTGATCTTTCCCCAAACCCTAAACCTTTCAATATTTCTTTAATTACCCTTCAGATATATTCTTTGTCATGGGTTAGAAACTATAAATTGGATTCAAAGAATTTTTCTTAAGTCTGCATGATGTATTTGGGGCTATGCTAAGAATTAAAAATAGCTTCACAGCATTATGTTAGTGACTGTCATTAATAGAAATGTATCTCATGGACAGGCTTAATGATGGCACTCTTCCCTGTAAACAAAGATTTGAGGGGGAGTATTTTGCTCATGTAGAGTGGGACCCGTGACCATGTGGGTAAAAACACATTTAGAAGATTTAAATAGTTATCAAACCAGCAACAAGTGTGTTGAAATGAGAACACTTTGATTTGGGGGTTAGGGCAACTTATGTTTTACTTTAAAGATTTTTAACTTTAAGTCTACAGATTTGTTCTACAAACGATCAATACTTGGAGGAAAGAGCTCTGATTTATATCTTTTTCTGTATTTCCAGCAATAACTGAATACACAGTGCACTTTGCTAGATACCAGCTATCAATTAAGTCAAAAACCTTGTGATGATCCTGAAATAGTTTTGAAAGTGTAAAAGCTCTTATGCGCCCCCTAGTGGGGATAAGGTGATATACTATTTTTTTTTTTTTGGAATATTAGAAACACTGAGAATGAAAATGCTTTATTTCATTTCTCTTTA
This sequence comes from Bison bison bison, assembly GCF_000754665.1. Classification (NCBI taxonomy): domain Eukaryota; kingdom Metazoa; phylum Chordata; class Mammalia; order Artiodactyla; family Bovidae; genus Bison; species Bison bison. Next base: position 19,897,558 of record NW_011495071.1, on the reverse strand, counting down.
TACCTCAAAAATACTTTATACGTTACTGAAAATCTCTCTTCACCTTGGTAGCCCCAGCATGACTTAAGGCCTGTGAATAAAAAGCAGAAAGTGGTATCTTCTTAAAAATATACATTCTTATATTTTTTAATTTAGTTTACCTTTTGTAGTCTTACTCATCTGTCTGCCCCTGCCTCTGCCCTTGTTGTTGTTTAGTCACTCAGTCATGTCGAGCTCTTTTGGGACCCCATGGACTGTAGCCATGGGGTCCCAAAAGCATACTGAAGTGGGTTGCCAGTTCCTCCTCCAGGGGATCTTCCATCCCAGGGACTGAACCCAGGTCTCCTGCTTGGCGGGTGGATTCTTTACCATTGAGCCAGCTGGGAAGCCCACCCACCTCTGCCCTAGGCATTACAAAAAAACCTTTTGTATTAGTTGCAGTAAGCCTATGTCCTGAAAAGAATGAACTCTGAAATCTGACCGAATTAATAATACGCAAATTTCTTTCCCTCTTATGTCACCATCCAATGAAGATATTTGATGAGCAGCCTTCCTTGTGGTGACTCAGAGCTCCTCACATCTTGTAGCT
>NW_011495071.1:19896156-19896890 GCF_000754665.1 Bison bison bison | reverse complement strand
CTGCCACTTGGTTGGTGTATAAAATGTATAGATGCATAAGACAGATTTCAGTTTTAGAAGGAAAGTTCTCTAAAAATAAGATACAATATACATACATGTTACTGTTAGCCTACCATAAGTAAGTCACTGAGACTCTTAACTCCCAGCTTAACCAAGATGACAAGAGAAGAATACAATATGGGAGTGTGGGCAGGTTGGGGTTAGGGAAGGGGGGTGGCATGGCTACAACTACAAAAAAGTGAAACAATCCATAGTGGAAAAGGCTGTATGTGAGTGTAAGGGGAAAGCATTATTTTGTCCATGTAAATGATTGTGAAATCCAGTAGGATTTATACTACTATTTATCCTGAAGAAACAATCCAATCACTTAACTAAAATGGAATCAGAGGATAGTGGTATCTAGGAGATGATCACTCAAAACCCATTCTTACCAAGGTATCTTCTGGGATGAAGGCACTTCTGTATCAGGAATACATAGATCACTACATCACTCGCTCTGACACACCCTCTTTGGCCCTCGTATGTGATGGCACCAACTCTGTAATAAGATCCTTGAACTTTAGGTTATGATGATGTCCCCATGGTTTCTGAGCTATTAAGGAATGTTATGGAATAGAAATCAAAAGGAAAGGAGAATAACCCAAACTCTGCTTCTCATGAGCTGCATGGTCTGTGGTTTATGAATTTTGTTAAGAACCCTAAGGATTGGACATAAAATTCCTTGTAGCAAAATG
>NW_011495071.1:19895647-19896056 GCF_000754665.1 Bison bison bison | reverse complement strand
AGGAAGTGATCAGAAAACTTCCTGTGGAGGTATTTTAGGCTGTGTGGACTACAGGCTCTCTGTCCAAATGCTGCCAGCTCCATGGTTTTGGCATGGGAAAGCAGCAGTAGACAATATGTCAGTGAATGAGTATGGCTGTGTGCCAATAAAGCTGTGCTTATCAACACTGAGATTTGAATTTCATGTAATTTGTATGAAATATTCTTCCTTTTTAATGTTTTTTAACCAGAAAAATGTAAAAATCATTCTTAGCTCATAGGCAGTACAGAACCAGAGGGCAGTTGTAGCTTGCTGACCCTTGCATAGGGGTAAGGAATCTTTTACTTCCAATCAGAGATTGGAGAAGGGTCTTAAACGGGAGATTTTTCTGGACCAGCCTGGAAGTAGTGCACCATCCCTTCTGCTTCCA
>NW_011495071.1:19894710-19895547 GCF_000754665.1 Bison bison bison | reverse complement strand
TCCCAAAGGTCATTACATGTACATTCCAAATGGGAGAAGCTGATGGTATTTCTGAAATTATACCTCAATAGAACTGTTAAACATTCACACTGCCTCACTCCATCAGGAGCATCACAAAGGCTTCCTCTGGGGCTCAGTGACATTGCTGTGGCTCACTCCAGCCCTTCTAGCTGCCTGCCCTTTTGCCTCTTGATCATCACCCTTAATTTGTAAAATGCACACAGTGAATGCAGGGTGATTTGGGGTGTGCAGGGGAGGGGTAGGCACTGGAGACGTGTCTCTGATGCCAGTTAATGTGGTATAGTGTGAATTTCCAGCACCCTGGTGCTACCATAATCATTGTTATGAGCTTACTGGACCAATAAGATGAGGACTGGAAAATCAGCTGCAAGCTGATTTGCCGTCTCTTTGAGTCTTTGATTCAGAGTTGGCCAAATCATTGCTCACTTAGTCTAGCCCCTCTTCCATATGGGGCTGGAATTTTTTAAGACAGTTTTTTAAACAGCAGTTGTAGGTTTGCAGAGGAAGGTATATAGGGCTCCATATACTCCCTGGCTTCACACATGCCTGTCCTCCCCATTATCAACACCCCCACCAGAGTGGGACATCTGCTACAATTGATGAACCTATATTGACACATCATAATCACCCAAAGTCCATAGATTACATTAGCATTCACTCTTGGTGTGATATATTCTATGAGTTTGCACAACTGTATACAACATCTCTTCCTCATTATTGGGGCTGGATTTTGAGTTTAAAACTACTGGAAAATGCTGGGCTTTCCTGGAAAGAGAGCACTGTGTCCATAGAGAGTTGTAATGTGTCTGATACACA
>NW_011495071.1:19894183-19894610 GCF_000754665.1 Bison bison bison | reverse complement strand
TTAAGATAATGATATATGGGGGCTGAATTCAACACAGAGAAGGTTCACTATAGTGTCAAATGAAACAGAGTGCCGAACCTCCTCAGTCGTGCCCAGACTATTTGCAACCCTGTGGAATATAGCCCTCCAGGCTCCTCTGTCCATGGACCTCCAGGCATGAATACTGCAGTGGGTAGCCATTCCCTTCTCCAGGAGAAGCTCCCCAGGATTGAACCTGGGTCTCTCAGGGGGACTCTAATCAATATTAAAAAAAAAAAAATTGACTGCCAGAATAGGAGGGCCCAGTTTCATCTGTGGGTCGCAAAAATTGTGCAGTTCATTTCCTCAGTTCTGTCCGACTGGCTTTGCTATCCATCACTAATACATGGGGCATGTGCAAACTCATGTCCACCGAGTCGATGATGCTATCTAATGGTTTTCCCCAATG
>NW_011495071.1:19890836-19894083 GCF_000754665.1 Bison bison bison | reverse complement strand
CATGAACTCTAATAGAGGTTGTGGCTACACTGCTAAGTGTTCACCAGATCCTTTTCTAATGCCTATTCACTTCTGCATGTCAGCTCAAGGCAGGTCAGTGTTCTCACAGTATCTGGTAGGAGCAGCGTTTCTCAGTCATGAATGTGCGTGTGATCAGCTGGGGTATCGTACCAGCACTGCAGGGTGCCTGCACGTTCGCATCTTTAGTATCAGTCATGTTGGTGTTGCTGGTCTGGGGACCACACTTTGAGTAGTAAGAGTTAGAGTGCGGTGCTCATAAGGCTCAGTTTTTTCATCTCAGTAATCTTATATACATTTGGCTTTAATGGCTGGGACCCTATGCAGCTGTCTGGATTTTGGACAAAATGGGGGTAAAAAGAGATAGTGAACTGAAGCCCAAAGCTTGGGCTAGCTCGCATTGTGTTTTTTGCCAAAAAAAAAAACCACCCAGTCTTTTCTTTGGCATTTTTCATGCTGCCTTACAGAATTTTAAAAGCCCAGACCAACTTTATACCACTGAAATGATCAGACAGAATTAATGAAATATTCTGCTTTTCCCTGATGTCTACTTTGGGACATTTGAAAAGCAAGAAGTATTGAGTATGGTAGCATTATTATCCCACAGAATGAGTGTATCAAATACTTCTCATATTTGCACATTTTCATTGGTTTCATTCTAATCTCTATTGGCTAGATCTTTTTTGAGAATGAATTTTACTATATCATTGTCACTTTCTTGTTTCTATAATAATTAACTCAGTATATAGGGAAATTTAGGATGCTTTTCATTGAAATATAGGCATCTTCAGAAGTGCTAGAAAACCTAACAGATTGTTAAAATCCTAACAATATTCAGAGTTTGTCATATATTTGTGGAGAAGCTAAGTTTATTTACCAATGCCTAATAATGTTCCTAGAAAGTAAAAATAATTTCTAACCCAAAGTAGTACATATCAAAGCAGATATACTCTCAACTCTGAAATTAATGAAGAAACGTGATCATAGGGGAAACAACAACATATGAGGCCTTTGTACATTGTAAACTTAAAACTGAAAGGAAATATTAGTATAAGATGTGCTCCACCTAAATATAGAGTGAAATGAAATCATCTCTCCATGTCTGTGCTCAGTCGCTCAGTTGTGTCTGACTCTTTGTGACCCCATGGACTGTAGTCCGCCAGGCTCCTCTGTCCATGGGATTTCCCAGGCAAGAATACTGGAGTGGAGTCCCATTTCCTACTTCAGGAGATCTTCTCCACTCAGGGATCAAACCTGCATCACTTGCGTCTCCTGCATGGACAAGAGGATTCTTTACTACTAGTGCCACAAATTTGAACAAATGTTAAAGCAAGAATGACAAATGGAAATTAAATATCTGATGCAGTTCAGGTTTTAAAATAAACCTCATAGCACAAAAAAGTAGCCCCTGTCATTAAATAAACTTGACAAAAATGAATCAACAGTATATCCAGAAAAGAAAGGAAATTGAGTGATAGGTGAGTAGTGCAGGGTAGGATGGGATGTTGTGACCTAACTGGAGTGCTTATTTTTATTTCATGTTGTTTTTCACCTTGCCAGGAGAGGGCAGCCAGTCCCCACACTGAAAATCAGCTAGCAAATTAAATTTCAAATTTGCATCTACCATTTTCAGAGATTTTTCTTTTAAGCTTACATCAACTGTCCATTTTACTGACCATAATGGGAAGCTTGATGATTTCAAAGAGCATTAAACAAGCGGATCTGAATTTGGAATGTCTGCCCTGCTGCTGCTGCTAAGTCACTTCAGTCGTGTCCGACTCTGTGCGACCCCACTAGACGGCAGCCCACTACGCTCCTCTGTCCCTGGGATTCTCCAGGCAAGAACACTGGAGTGGGTTGCCATTTCCTTCTCCAATGCATGAAAGTGAAAAGTGAAAGTGAAGTCCTCAGTCATGTCCGACCCTCAGCGACCCCATGGACTGCAGCCTTCCAGGCTCCTCTGTCCATGGGATTTTCCAAGCAAGAGTACTGGAGTGGGGTGCCATTGCCTTCTTCGAATGTCTGCCCTAGATCTCAGCAATTCTGTGTCTGCAAGCAAGTTTATGAACAACCTAGATTTCTTTGTATGTAAAACAGATGTAATAATACCAGCTGCCTCCTCAAAGTGTGGCAAATAATGTTCATGAAAGCCCTGTGTCCATTTATTCATTCATCTCTTCACTTAGTCAATGCATTTAAGCCTTAATAGTCACTGTTCTGGATGCCAAAATCCAAAGATGAGGATTACACCAACTTTGCTTTCAAACGATCCTTTGCTAACTGAATAGAAACGGGATGGTGGCACTGTAACTGGGCCGCAAATAAAGGGATAGACTGGTGAGGCTTGGTCCTGTCTACTCTATAGCCCTGCCCTGTTGTCCTCATCTCCCACTACTCTGCCCTTCACTCACTCCATTCTGATCATTCAGACCTCCCAGCTGTTCTTTAGACTCAACGAATTCCCTGCTTCTTTGAGGATTTGTATTTTCAGTTCCTTGCCTGAGTGCTCTTCCCTTAGTTATCTACAGGACTCACTCTTAGGAGTTGATTTTTAGGTCTTGTCTCACTTGTACAGTCCTTAGAGAGGCCCCTCTGTGCACATTATCTGAAATAGCATCTCCCTCTCTATTTCACTTTCTTTCAGTCTGAGAATTAAGACCTCAGTCCCTAAAGCATCCTTTTGTGTGTAATGAATTAACTTCTCTCCTATGTGTCTAGAATGATAATAGCTATGCATTATATTTAGAAAACTTGAGAAATAGTTATCACTTTCTGTGCTCTGATGAGGCAAGCAAGTTGAATCTGTGGTTTAGTTCTTAACTTACGATACTGTATTGTGAATATGTTTGTTTATTTGTTTTTCTCTCCTTTGTCTTCACTGAAACACAAGCTCCAGGAAGATAGAAATGATGGCATGTTCACTGTGATACTTCCAGCACCTAGAACCATGCCTGGCAATATGTCTTTGCTGGACTAATGAATGAATGGATGACAAATGAATGAATGGATGTTGAGAAAGCACTGGCAAGGTAACTCTTGATCTGAATCTACTAAAATAAGCAGGGACTTCCCTAGTGGCTCAGATGGTAAAGAATCCACCTGCAATGCAGGAGACCTGGGTTCAGTCCCTGGGTTGGGAAGAGTCCCTGGAGAAAGGAATGGCTACCCAGTCCTGTATTCTTGCCTGGAGAATCTCATGGACAGAGGAGCCTGGCAGGCTACAGTTCAT
>NW_011495071.1:19890196-19890615 GCF_000754665.1 Bison bison bison | reverse complement strand
AGGCTTGTAAACCTAAGAGTGCCATATTCAGGTAAAGTAGTAGCTTTCTGAAGTAATAAATCCATACTCTTTAGCTCTTCTGGGGTTTTTCTCCTTCTTTGAGGAGTATTATATACTATATGCATATTGTGTTATTCACAATATATTTTTAACAAAAATAAGTCATATTCCCTGAACAGATTTCCACCTGTTGACTCTCTGTGTGTTCAGGAAAATACAAATTTTAACATTAGTTGAAAAGCTATATATAATTGAAATTTAATCTACCAGGGAAAATGCTACTAGATAAAATTTCAAACCTAGCACATTACTTTCGGAGAAGGCGATGGCACCCCACTCCAGTACTCTCACCTGGAAAATCCCATGGACGGAGGAGCCTGGTGGGCTACAGTCCATGGGGTCACTAAGAGTCAGACACG
>NW_011495071.1:19889374-19890096 GCF_000754665.1 Bison bison bison | reverse complement strand
CCTCCTCCCATCTTCAATCTTTCCCGGCACCAGAAAAATCTCCTAGAAAGCCCATTCACAAATATGAGAACCTTACTGACCAAAATCAGTCCTGACTATTCCTTGGAAGAACTGATGCAGACACTGAAACTCCAATACTTTGCCCATCTGATGCAAAGAACTGAGTTACTAGAAACGCCCCTGATGCTGGGAAGGACTAAAGGAGGGAGGAGAAAAGAGACGACCGAAAATGAAATGGTTAGATAGCACCATTGATTCAAACGGCATGAGTATGAGTAAGCTTTGAGAATGGGTGATAGACAGGGCATCCTGAAGTGCCACAGTCCATGAGATTACAAAATTGTTGGACAGACTGACAGAATCAACCGAGCCGACCAAAGCCTAACCTCAGAATTTCATCCAATAACCACACAGAGAGCTCTTAAATATAAGTAGCCTAGAAAAAAAGCCTGCTTCAAAGCTTTCACTTTGCAAGGTCTGTTTTTGCATACAACGATGTTGGCATTATTTCTCTCACAAGGCCTCCAAAAATTGAAGTTAAAGCAGTGATGTTTCTCCCCAGACCTAACCAACCAAATACTAAGGCAACTCAAAGACTCAACTTGACCACAAGCACACATAACACAGTTAGGGTGAGGAGCGTCAATGGTAAGTCCGGGTTAAAAGTTTGCAACAGATCTTTCCTCTTAAGTGACTGAAGGCTCATTCTTCAAAACACAACG
>NW_011495071.1:19888651-19889274 GCF_000754665.1 Bison bison bison | reverse complement strand
ATGTTTGAAAGTGTTCGTTGCTTAGTCATGTCCGACTCTTTTGTGACCCCATGGACTGTAGCCTGGCAGGCTCCTCTGTCTATGGGATTCTCCAGGCAAGAATACTGGAGTGGCTTGCCATTTCCTTCCCCAGGGGATCTTCCCAACTCAGGGATAGAACCTGGGTCTCCTGCACTGCAGGTGAACTCTTTACCATCTATTTAGATGATGCTTAATGCTTGCCTTCCCTCAAATCAAGAGTGCTTTGAAGTGTTTAGTAATAGCTGGAAGAATTTTTTTTTTAAACTCAGTTGTTTCTGTTTCAAAGCACTCTTGATTTTAATCTCACCAAGATGGCGATCTTGAGCATGTGCTGAAATAATGGTTTGGTAGGGGCTCCTAATAACCAAGGGCCTCCTGCAGTGTCTATGAGACCAAATTAATTGTCAAAACTGAGTGGCCAAATGTATGTGTAACTGAGTCACTGTGTTGTACACCTGAAACTAACACGACATTGTACATCAAGTATGCTTCAATTAAAAAAAAACACCACCAGATAAGAGTATGGAATTTAGAGATACAAACTACTACATATGAAATAAAGAAGCAACAAGAATATATTGTACAGTACAGAGAAATATAAC
>NW_011495071.1:19887436-19888551 GCF_000754665.1 Bison bison bison | reverse complement strand
ACTTTTCACTTTCATGCATTGGAGAAGGAAATGGCAACCCACTCCAGTGTTCTTGCCTGGAGAATCCCAGGGACGGAGGAGCGTTGTGGGCTGCCGTCTATGGGGTCGCACAGAGTCGGACACAACTGAAGCAACTTAGCAGCAGCACGTTACTTTGGCTTCTCAGAGTTATTCTTCTCTTATTAACAAAAAGAACCACATATCAACTCGTTGATTAAAGCAATAATATTCTCCCAGTGCAAAAATCTCTCTCTCTCTCTCTCTGTCTTTGAGCAATGAAGTGTATATGCAGTGACCATTAGATCTCTGCTACTTAAAGTGTGGTCCCTGGACCAGTGCTGGTCCTTGTGTAATCCTTGAAGGTCTATAATGAGATACGCAAACCAAGTGAGAGGATACACATTTAAAACCTTTAATGGAAATGTGACAGCATAATTTTATATGTAATTTATTTTATTTTTATTACATTTTCCAAAAACATCAGTATACAATGAATTCAAATTAAAAAAAAATCAAACCCTGGTGTTTGAGTACAGGTCGTTTGAGGAACATTTCTATAGAGTGTGATCTGTGGACTGCTTTTAGTCCCACAAAGTCGAAACTATCTGACACACGGAAGATTTAGCTTGGAGTTCATAAGCCTCAAACTTCAGGCAGGTGACAGTACCTCCTAATAGTGCTGAGGGCTGATTTTTATGAGGCACTTAATACGTTCTAGCTGTGCTTTGTTGCTCAGTCGTGTCTGACTCTTTGCGACCCCATGGACTGTAGCCCGCCAGGCTCCTCTGTCCATGGGATTCTCCAGGCAACATTACTGGAGTGGGTTGCCATGCCCTCCTCCAGGGGATCTTCCTGACTCATGGATTGAACCCAGGTCTCCTGCATTGCAGGTGGATTCTTTACCGTCTGAGCCACCAGGGAAGCCCACTGTATTCTAGCTGCTGCTGCTGCTGCTAAGTCGCTTCAGTTGTGTCTGACTCCGTGCAACCCCGTAGACGGCAGCCTATCAGGCTCCTCTGTCCTTGGGATTCTCCAGGCAAGAACGCTGGAGTGGGTTGCCATTTCCTTCTCCAATGCATGAAAGTGAAAAGTGAAAGTGAAGTCGCTCAGTGGTG
>NW_011495071.1:19887024-19887336 GCF_000754665.1 Bison bison bison | reverse complement strand
CTTTTGAATAAGGATTTTTTTGACGGCTTACAATAATGATACATGGGCGCTGCATTTGACACAGAGAAGGTTCACTACAATGTCGAATGAAAGAGAGTGCCGAACCTCCTCAGTCATGCCCAGATTATTTGGGAACGCCACGGAGTATAGCCCTCCAGGCTCCTCTGTTCATGGAATTCTCCAGGCAAGAATTCTGCAGTGGGTAACCATTTCCTTCTCCAGGAGAAGCTTCCCCAGGATTGAACCTGGGTCTCCCAGTTTATGGACTCTCTACTGTCTAAGCCATCAGGGTGACTCTAATCACTATTTAAA
>NW_011495071.1:19886577-19886924 GCF_000754665.1 Bison bison bison | reverse complement strand
GAAAGTGAAGTCGCTCAGTGGTGTCCAACTCTTAGTGACCCCATGGACTGCAGCCTACCAGGCTCCTCCGTCCATGGGAGTTTCCAGGCAAGAGTACTGTGTTCTAGACATAATGCTAAAAACTTGAGAGCTATTCTTTAGAGTAAGGGATGGAGAAAAATAATAGTAGTGGTTACTGTGGTGGGGAGAGAAGGTACCATGAAAATGACAGGTGTTCTTGGTCTATGCCAGCCAGGCTTCTTTTAGGAATTATACCTCAGCTGATAAAGAATACACCTGCAATGCAGGAGACCTGGGTTCTATCCATGGGTTGGAAAGATCCCTTGAAAGAGGGCATGGCAACCCAC
>NW_011495071.1:19885714-19886477 GCF_000754665.1 Bison bison bison | reverse complement strand
GCGGGGAAAGGCGTGAATCTCGGGGGTGGAGACTCAGCGTTCATTTGCATAACCAGCATGCACTGCACGCAATATAGATTGAATTTTCTATTATTATTCATCGTAGATTTCTTTTAAACGTAGTATTTCGATGAATGAGCCTTCACGCACTTAAGTGAAAAGATCTGCCGCAAACTCTTGACCAAGAGTTACCCTTGACAGTGCTCACCCTAACTGTCTTAGGAGTGCTTATTCTCAAGGTGGGTCTTTTGTGTTGCAATCAGTATGCAGCTTTGGGTCTAAAAGGGTATAAGCTGCGCGGTCCTAATTTTTGGAGGCTTTGTCAGCTGGACAAAGCCAATATGGTTGTATGCAAAAACAGACTTTGCAAAGGGAGAGTTTTGGGATAGGTGTTTGTTTTTCTCGGGTTCTTATACATAAGAGCTTTCTGTGTTTGTTTACTGTGTTAGGCTTTAGTGTTTTAAGTTGATTTTCTTAGTCATGTCCGATTATTTGGTAAATCCGTGGACTGCGGTTTTTTGGCTTTTCTTATCACTCATTCGTGGAGATTACTCATGCTCTTTGAATCCATGGTGGTATCTAACCATTTCATTTTCTATTGTTTTTTTTTTTCTTCCAATCTTTAGTTCTTCCTAGGATCATGGTCTTTTCCAGCAAGTCAGTTCTTTGCATCAGGTGGCCAAACTATTGGAATTCCAGAGTCAGCATCAGTTCTTCCAATGAATATTCGGGACTGATTTCCTTTAGGATGGACTGGTTGGAT
>NW_011495071.1:19885109-19885614 GCF_000754665.1 Bison bison bison | reverse complement strand
ACTGACTGCCAGGGAATTCCTGGAAACCATTGATTATTTTTAACCTTTTTTTTTTTTTTTTCTTGGAAAGAAAAGTAGAACACACAAACAAATGTGTAGCTTAATAAAATATTTTCAAGCAAACACCCTGGTAACCACAGTGCAGATCAAGAAATAGAGCTTTGCCAGCCCCCTCATCCCCATCCCCTGTGAGGATCCTGGCTGAGTCACCGCCCTCTCCCTCCCCAGGAGACTTCTATGGTCGTCAGGTTTCTTTGTGGTTCACCCGTCGTTTAGTCTTGTCCACTTTTTTATGTGTCCTGTAAGTCGGTTTTATCTGCAGTTTCCCCTCCATCTCTTTCTTTTCTTTACAATTTATCTATAGAGGAATCCTAGCCCTTTAACTCCGCTGCTCTCTGCAGCCTGCCTGTCTCTGATTGCAAAATCAAAGTGCAGTTCCAGGAGTAACTCACCCCGCCCCTTGGTATTTCCAGCCAACTGGCAGTTGGATGCCCAGGCTTGATCC
>NW_011495071.1:19884500-19884950 GCF_000754665.1 Bison bison bison | reverse complement strand
GAATGATGCTAAAGCTGAAACTCCAGTACTTTGGCCACCTCATGTGAAGAGTTGACTCATTGGAAAAGACTCTGATGCTGGGAAGGGATTGGGGGCAGGAGGAAAAGGGGACAACAGAGGATGAGATGGCTGGATGGCATCACCAACTTGATGGATGTGAGTCTGAGTGAACTCCAGGGGTTGGTGATGGACAGGGAGCCCTGGCGTGCTGTGATTCATGGGGTTGCAAAGAGTCGGACATGACTGAGCGACTGAACTGAACTGAACTGATGAAACCAGATGCCATGATCTTCGTTTTCTGAATTTTCAGTTTTAAGCCAACTTTTTCACTCTCCTCTTTCACTTTCACTTTCATCAAGAGGCTCCTTAGTTGTTCTTCAGTTTCTGCCATAGGGGTGGTGTCATCTGCATTTCTGAGGTTATTGATGTTTCTCACAGCAATCTTGATTC
>NW_011495071.1:19882565-19884400 GCF_000754665.1 Bison bison bison | reverse complement strand
CCACAGTCCAACAGCCTCAGTTCTTTGGCTTTCAGCTTTCTTCACAGTACAACTCTCACATCCATACATGAGTACTGGAAAAACCATAGCTTTGAGTGGACGGATCTTTTTCGGCCAAGTAATATCTCTGCCTTTTAATATGCTGTCTTGGTTAGTCATAGCTTTTCTTCCAAAGAGCAAGCGTCTTTTAATTTCATGGCTGCAGTCACCATCTGCAGTGATTTTGGAGCCCAAGAAAGTAAAGTCTGTCACTGTTTCTATTGTTTCCCTATCTATTTTCCATGACGTGATGGGATCAGATGGCATGATCTTAGTTTTTTGAATGTTGAGTTTTAAGCCAGCATTTTCACTCTCTTCTTTCACTTTCATTAAGAGACTCTTTAGTTCCTCTTTACTTTCTGTCATTAGAGTGGTGTCACCTGAATATCATATCTAAGGTGGTTGATATTTCTCCCAGCAATCTTGATTCAAGCTTGTGCTTTATCCAGCCTGGCATTTCGCACGGTGTATTCTGCATATAAGTACAATAAGCAGGGTGACAATATACAGCCTTGTCGTATTCCTTTCCCAATTTTGAACCCTTCCATGTCCAGTTATAACTGTTGCTTCTTGATCTGCATACAGGCTTCTCATGATGGTCTGCTATTCCCATCTCTAAGAATTTTCCACAGTTTGTTGTGATCTACATAGTCAAAGGCTTTAGCACAGTCAATGAAGCAGATGTTTTTCTGCAATTCCTTTGCTTTCTCTATGATCCAATGGATGTTGGCAATTTGGTTTCTCTGCCTTTTCTAATTCCAGCATGTACATCTGGAAGTTCTCAGCTCACATACTGCTGAAGCCTAGTTTGGTTATGCATATATGTGTATATATCTAAATTCTCTTTTTTTCTGATTCTGTTCCATTATAGTTTCTGACAAGATACTGAATATAGTTTCCTGTGCTATGTGGCAAATCTTTGTGTTTTTTGTCATTCTTAATAATACCAACCTCTCTCTCTTTTTTCCATCCAGTTCTAGAAGTCATAGCTGATTTTTAGCAATTTGCTATCTTAGGGTTTTCATTTTGCCATTTCAGCTCTCCAATACATGGGTTAACCATTCTTTATATTAAATTTTGCCTATGAAAATAATTTTATTTCTGCCTTTTGACAGGACATGATTGATACATCAACTACAGTTAGTTATTCATTGTATTTGCTTTATAGCTTATTTAAATCTTTGCTTAACAAAATCTTTCATTCTAATATTTTTATTTTACTAGAAGAGCCTGGTGGGCTGCAGTTCATAGGGTCACAAAGAGTTGGACATGACTGAAGCAACTTAGCATGCAAAAAATATAAGGTAGCTAGGAATAAACCTGACAAAAGATGTATATGCCATAGAAGGAAATATTAAAGAGCATCTAAATAAAAGAAAGATATACTATACTAATACATTCATGGATGGGAAGACAAATATCTCTAAATATGCCAATCTTCTCCAAATTAAATCTTAGAAGGAGGCCTGGAATCTGCATTTTATCATCCTAGCAGAGTTTGAAACTGTGGTTTTGGACCAACTTTAGAAAACACTGATGAAGAAGGATAGTATTTCAAGTCATAAATATTTTCTCCAGGACATTTTATATCAAGGCCTTCAATAGCGCCTAACCTCACAAGTATTCTGTATTTGTCTTTACCATTGTCTTTATACACATTTCCTTGAAAGTCTGTAATTCTGGCTGAGACTTATGGAAATAAATCAGAACAAAATTCATGAAGCCTGTATATGCAGCATGTGTATTTGAATTTTTCAAATGCATGTACTCTCTCCCAATATTCCAGACAGGACAAG
>NW_011495071.1:19881553-19882465 GCF_000754665.1 Bison bison bison | reverse complement strand
TCCTGTGTCTCCTGCATTCTTTACCACTGAGCCACCAGGGAAACCCATCAATGAACATAGGGGTGCATATCTCTTTTCAAATGAGTGTTTTTGTATTCTTCATATAAATAGCCGGAAGTGGAATAGCTGGATCATATTGTAGTTCTGTTCTTAATTTTAGGAAGAGTCTCCATGCTGTTTTCTATAGTGGCTGCACAAATTTACGGTACCACAAGGTATGGGAGTTCCTTTTTCTCCACAGTCTCAACAACACTAGTTATTTTTTGCCTTTTTGATAATAACCATTCTAACAGGCATGAGGTAATATCTCATTGTAGTTTTGATTTGTATTTCCTTAATAAAAATTAGTGATGCCGAGTATATTTTCATGTGTGTGTTGGCCTAGAGGGGAATCCCTGGTAGCTCAAATGGTTAAGAATCTGCCTGTAATATGGGAGACCCTGGTTCGATCCCTGGGTCGGGAAGACCCCCTGGAGGAGGAAATGGCAACCCACTCCAGTATTCTTGCCTGGAGAATCCCATGAACAGAGGAGCCTAGTGGGCTACAGTCCATGGAGTCGCAAAGAGTCAGACACGACTGATGCTGGCCTAGAAGGGTTATTTACTTGCCTTCCCAGCGTCTGGATGGAGGACAGGGACAAGAGGCAAACGGCGCCATCTGCTGTCCTGGAAGAAGAAACCAGCCGCGCTACGTTTCCACTTGCAGACACTTTGCCAGCTCAGCTCCAGAGGAAGCTGGGAAATATGGTCTTACTCTTGATGTCCGTGTGTCCAACTGGTACTTTGAGGTTATTCCTACTACTAAGGAAGAAGGAAGAATTGATCTCAAAATGGGCAGGTAGAAGTCTCTACCATGATCTAAAACTGAAAATCATAAGAGAGCTTAAAAAAAAAAAAAAAATCCCAAGCCTA
>NW_011495071.1:19880830-19881453 GCF_000754665.1 Bison bison bison | reverse complement strand
GCAGTGCTCAGAAACCCCACAGAGACTGAGCCAGAAATGTGTTTGAGTGTCTCCTGTGGAGGGATGGTGGGTCAGCAGTGGCCTGCCACAGGGGCAGGGGCTCTGGGTGCAGGAACCCTGGTCATGCACCCTGTGGCATAAGCCCTCTTGGAGGAGGTTGCCATTAACCCCGACCATAAAGCTGCCAAGCAGATGACCCGCAAACTGCAGAACAATCATAGCAAAGAAATTCTCGCACTGTTAAGGAAGTTCTAGGACCCACAACAGATTTACCAACCTGGGGATCTGGCAAGGGAACTGAGAACCCCCAAGGAATTTGACTGTGGAGGCCAGTGGGATTTGATTACAGAACTTACACAGGACTGGGGAAACAGACTCTTGGAGGGCACAAACAAAACCTTGTGCGCACCAGGACCCGGGAGAAAGGAGCAGGGACCCCACAAGGGACTGACCCAGACTTGCCCATGGGTGTCCAGGAGTCCCTGGCGGAGGAATGGGTTGGCAATGGACTGCTGCAGGGTTGGGGGCACTGAGTGCAGCAGTGCCTGCCTGGAACCTTTGGAAGGAGGTGGCCATTATCTTCATTACCTCCACCTTAGTTTGGGCTCAGGTCAAACAACAGG
>NW_011495071.1:19880075-19880730 GCF_000754665.1 Bison bison bison | reverse complement strand
TCGAGGAGAAGACATGGAGTCAGGGGCCTGGGAACAAGGGGCTGGAAGCGGGCTTCACAGGAGCTGGGGGAAAGGCACAAATCTCAGCGGCGGGGATCAGCGTTCATTTGTATAACCAGAATGCAATGCAGGCCATATAGTTTCTATTTATTTTTTTCAATTTATCATAATTTTTTTTAATGTAGTATTTTGAAGAATGAGCCTTCATCCTCTTAGGCGCAAAGATCTGCTGCAAACTCTTGACCTGGACTTACCCTTGACACTCCTCAGGCTCACTGTGTTAGGTGTGAGTGTCACCTCATCAGTATGTTCACAGGCTCTTTACAGTATGTTTACTCTTGTCCTTGCTTCTACTCGAACTGAGTCTTTTGTCTCACTGAGGATTTGGTGAGGTAGGCCCAAGTAGGGATAAGGCTAGCTTCCGATAATTTTTGGAGGCCTTGTGAGATAAACAAGGCCAATATTGTTGTGTGGAAGAATAGAATTTGAAATGTGGAGGGATTTGGGCAGTTTTTCTATGCCTGCAGCAGTTAAGAGTTTGATGTGTATTTATCACGTGAAATCGTGTTCTTTATTTTTAGTCAGTAAGATTTTCATAATCCTTAAAGAGATTTTTTTGGTTTTTTGATTCTAGGAAAGATTGAAGACAGGAGGA
>NW_011495071.1:19877958-19879975 GCF_000754665.1 Bison bison bison | reverse complement strand
GTTGATCACATTGACTCAAACTTACCCGGTGGCTGTTTTGGGTCACCCACCCAGTGGACCTTGAGACCTGTTGATATTCAGTTCCCTGTTCACCCATTCACGAGGGATGCAAAATCACTGTATTACTACATAGTTAAAAATGGTCAATTTTATGTTATGTATATTTTACCATTAAAAAAAAAAGTTGAAAAAAATGCATGTTTGTCCTACCACTGGTGTATCTAGAAAAAACTGGAAGGCTGTCCAATACAGTGTTAATAATGGCTCTGTCTTGGTAGTAAGATTGTAGGTGGTCATTTTTTACTCTATATTAATCTTTTTTTTAGATTCTTTGCCATATAGGCCATTACAGAGTATTGAATAGAATTCCCTGTGCTATACAGTAGGTCCTTATTAGTTATCTATCTTATATATAGTAGTGTTGGGCTTCCTCTGTGGTCCAGTGGTTAAGACGCTGCACTTCCACTGCAGGGGGTATGGGTTCAATCCCTAGTTGAGGGAAGTTCCACATGCTGTGTGGTGTGGGCAAAAAAAAAAGATATATATATAATAGTATGTATATATCAATCCCATTCTCTCAGTTGACCCCCCCATCCCCTGGTAGCCATACGTTTGCTTTCTATATCTGTGACTCCACCTCTGTTTTGTAAATAAGTTCATTTGTACCCATTTTTAGATTCCACATATAAGCAATATTATATGATATTTGTCTTTCTGTGTCTGACTTATTTCACTCATTATGACAATCTCTAGGTCCATCCACATCGCTGCAAATGGCATTATTTTCCTCTTTTTAATGGCTGAGTAATATTTCATTGTATATATGTACCACATCTGCTTTATCCATTCCTCTGTTAATGGACATTTAGGTTGCTTCCATGTCCTGGCTGTTGTAAATAGTGCTGCAATGAACATTGAGGTGCATGTATGCTTTTGAATTACGTTGTTTTTTTTTTTTCCTGGATATATGCCGAGGACTAGGATTGCTGGGTCATATGGTAGTTGTATTTTAGTTTTTTAAGGAACCTCCATACTATTCTCCATAGTGGCTGTACCAATTGACATTTCCACCAACAGTGTAGAGGGTTTCCCTTTTCTCCACACCCTCTCCAGCATTTATTGTTTGTAGATTTTTTGATGATTGCCATTCTGACCAGGGTGAAGTAGTACCTCACTGTAGTTTTGATTTGTATCCATCTAATAATTAGTGTTGTGAATCATCTTTGCATGTGCATTTTGGCCATCTGTAGTATATATATTGCTTTCACAATATGAAACATCAATAAGGCAATTTCATTACAGATCAAAAAAACTAGAAAGAATAAAAAAGAGAGTAGAAATGAATGCATGAATATAAACCAAAATCAGACTCAATGAAACACTGATCAAAAAATAAAATAAAGAGAAAACTTAATAATATTAGGAATGATAAAGTGTTACAGTCACTGCCAGCTGCCTTTCCAACATTAATGGTACTTTAAAAATTATATATATATATATATGTACCTATAAAAATTTGTATACAGTGTGCTGAGTGAAAGAAGCCTGAGAAAAGGTCACATATTGCATGATTGCATTTATATCAAATATTCAGACAGAAGGAAGATTGATAGTTGAGGGAGCAGAGGAATGGGGAGAAATTGCTTACTGGGTAAAGGGTTTTATTTTGGAGGGATGGAAATGTTTTCAAACTGGATAGAGGTGGTGGTTGCACAATATTGTGAATGTACCCAATGCTACTGAGTTGCTCAATTTAAAGTAGCTATATGATGTGACTTTCACGTCAATAAATTAAAAAATATAGTATGTGTTATTAGATATATATTACACTCTATACAGCCTTGAGACAATAGGGTAAATTTGAAAATGAACTGGATAGCTGATCAGATCAAATCAGATCAGATCAGTAGCTCAGTCGTGTCCGACTCTTTGCGACCCCATGAATCGCAGCACACCAGGCCTCCCTGTCCATCACAAACTCCCAGAGTTCACTGAGACTCACGTCCATCCAGTCAGT
>NW_011495071.1:19877320-19877858 GCF_000754665.1 Bison bison bison | reverse complement strand
TTGGGTCTCCCACTTTGCAGGCAGACTCTTTACTGTCTAAACCATCAGGGTGACTCTAATCACTATTTTTTAAAAAAAGTGTCTGCCAAAATAGGAGGGCCCAGTTCCGTACCTGGGTCGTGAAAATTGTCCAGTACATTTGCTCAGTTCTGTCTGACCGGCTTTCCTATCTGTCACTAACTCCCAGGGCTTGCTCAAACTCATGTCCACCTCAGTGATGCTATCTAAGCATTTTCCCCAATGTCATCCCTTTATCCTCCCGTCTTCAGTCTTTCCCAGCACCAGAAAAATCTCCTGGAAAACCCATCCACAGTTATGAGAACTTTACTGAGCAAAGACCAAGCAATCTTGCTGACTGATCAACCTGACCTGCCCTGTGAGAAATCTCTATGCAGGTCAAGAAGCAACAGTTAGAACTTGACATTGAAAAACAGGCTGGTTCAAAATCTGTAAACGAGTACATCAAGGCTGCATATAGTCACCCTGCTTATTTAACTTATATGGAGATTACAGCATCTGAAATGCCATGCTGCATGAA
>NW_011495071.1:19876943-19877220 GCF_000754665.1 Bison bison bison | reverse complement strand
ATGGCATCCAGTCCCATCACTTCATGGCAAATAGATGGGGAAACAATGGAAACAGTGACAGAGTTTATTTTCATGGGCTTTAAAGTCACTGTGGACAGTGACTTCAGCCATGAAATTAAAAGACGCTTGCTCCTTGGAAGAAAAGCTATGACCAACCAAGACAGCATATTAAAAAGCAGAGATATTACTTGGCTGAAAAAGGTCTGTCCAGTCAAAGCTATGGTTTTTCCAGTACTCATGTATGGATGTGAGAGTTGCACTGTAAAGAAAGCTGAAG
>NW_011495071.1:19876653-19876843 GCF_000754665.1 Bison bison bison | reverse complement strand
GATGATACTAAGAAATTATTTTTAGAAATTTAGCATGGATAATGACACTATAAATAGGTCCCTCTGTCATTCGGGCTGCTGACACCACAAAAGCCCACCCAGAGCTGAAGTTGGGCAACTGCGCTGGTTGTGAAGCTTTCCTCTGGAGCTGCCATGCCCTGCCCTTCTCCTTGGCCCACTGTTCCCTCTT
>NW_011495071.1:19874031-19876553 GCF_000754665.1 Bison bison bison | reverse complement strand
CCTTTGTCCTAGGCAGTTTACATTGACTGACTGACTCCCACAGTCAGTCTTCCCAGCAGGAAGCTTCCATAAGCCTCTTATCCTTATCTGTCAGAGGGCAGACAGAATGAAAACCAGTGTCAAAGAAAACTTCTCAAACCGATCACATGGACTACAGCCTTGTCTAACTCAATGAAACTATGAGCCATGCCCTGTTCAGTTCAGTTCAGTCCCTGAGTCGTGTCCGACTCTTTGCGACCCCATGGACTGGAGCACGCCAGGGTCCCTGTTCATCACCAACTCCTGGAACTTGCTCAAACTCATGTACATCAAGGTGGTGATGCCATCCAACCATCTCATTCTCTGTTGTCCCCTTCTGCTCAAGCCTTCCATTTTTCCCAGCATCAGGGTCTTTTCTGATGATTCAGTTCTCCTATTTTGGCAGTCACTTTTTTAAAAAATAGTGATTAGAGTCACCCTGATGGCTTATACAGTAAAGAGTCTGCTTACAAAGTGGGAAACCCAGATTCGATCCTGGGGAAGCTTCTCCCGGAAAAGGGAATGGCTACCCCCTGCAGTATTCTTGCGTGGAGATTTCTATGGACAGAGGAGCCTGGAGGACTATAGACCATGGGGTCACAAATAGTCTGGGCATGACTGAGGAGGTTCAGCATTCTATTTAATTCGACATTATAGTGAACCTTTTCTGTGTCAAATCCAGCACCCATATATCATTATCTTAAGCTGTCAACAAAATCCTTATTGAGAAGAAATCAGACTCAGAGTGTCGAAGAGGAGAAAACATGGAGTCAGGGGCCTGGGAACAAGGGACTGGAAGCTGGCTTCCCGGGAGCTGGGGCGGAGAAAGGCGTGAATCTCGGGAGTGGAGACTCAGCATTCATTTGCATAACCAGCATGCCCTGTACGCAATATAGCTTGAATTTACTCTTTTAATTCATCATAGATTTCTTTCTTTTTTTTTTTGATGTTTTAATCTCCTTTAATAATTTATTACCTGAAATATTTCTGTAAATAGAAACTTTCCCTACTTTTAAACGTAATATTTCGATGAATGCACCTTCATGCACTTAAGTAAAAAGATCTGCCGCAAACTCTTGACCCAGACTTACCCTTGACGCGCCTCACCCTAAGTGTGTTAGGAGTGCTCTTTCTCAAGGTGGGTCTTTTGTGTTGCATTTAGTATACAGCTAGGCTTATAGAAAAGGATATGAACTGTGTCTTTCACAATTTTTCTAGGCTTTGTGAGCTACACAAAGCCAATTTGGTTGTATACAAAAACAGACCTTGTGAAATGAAACTTTTGGGACAGGTGTTTTTTTGTTTTTTTTTTCCCTGGGGTTGCTATACTTAAATAGGTTTTTGTGTGTTTGTTTACTCTGTTAGACTGCCATTTTTTCAGTTGACTTTCTCAGTCGTGTCCAATTACTTAGTAAATCCGCGAACTGCGGTCTTTAGGGTTTCTTATCACCCATTCTCAGAGCTTATTCATACTCATATGCCCTTCGAATCCATGGTGCTATTTAACCATCTCATTATCTGTTATCTTCTTTCCTCCAACCTTTAGTCCTTCCTAGCATCAGGAGAAGGAAATGGCAACCCACTCCAGTGTTCTTGCCTGGAGAATCCCAGGGACGGGGGAGCCTGGTGGGCTGCCATCTAGGGGGTCGCACAGAGTCGGACAGGACTGAAGCGACTTAGCAGCAGCAGCAGCAGGAGGATCTTTTCCAGTAAGTCAGTTCTTTACATCAGGTGGCCAAAGTATTGGAATTTCAGAGTCAGCATCAGTTCTTCCAATGAATATTCGGGACTGATTTCCTTTAGGATGGACTGGTTGGATTTCTTTGCAGTCTGAGGGACTCTCAAGCGTCTTCTCTAAGACCACAGTCCAACAGCCTCCATTCTTTGGCCTTCAGCTTTCTTTACAGTGCAACTCTCACATCCATACATGAGTACTGGAAAAACCATAGCTTTGACTGGACAGACCTTTTTCAGCTAAGTAATATCTCTGCTTTATAATATGCTGTCTTGGTTGGTCATAGCTTTTCTTCCAAGGAGCAAG
This sequence comes from Bison bison bison, assembly GCF_000754665.1. NCBI lineage: Eukaryota > Metazoa > Chordata > Mammalia > Artiodactyla > Bovidae > Bison > Bison bison. Next base: position 19,874,494 of record NW_011495071.1, on the reverse strand, counting down.
CGTCTTTTAATTTCATGGTTGAAGTCACCGTCCTCAGTGATTTTAGAGCCTAAGAAGGTAAAGTCTGTCTGTTTCCATCGTTTCCCCATCTATTTGCCATGAAAGATCATGGCATCTGGTCCCATCACTTCATGACAAATAGATGGGGAAACAGTGTCAGACTATTTTTCTGGGCTTCAAAATCACTGCAGATGGTGATTGCAGCCATGAGCTTACTCTTTGGAAGGAAAGTTATGACCAACCTAGATACCATATTCAAAAGCAGAGACATTACTTTGCCAACAAAGGTCCGTCTAGTCAAGGCTATGGTTTTTCCAGTGGTCATGTATGGATGTGAGAGTTGGACCATGAAGAAGGCTGAGCGCCGAGGAATTGATGCTTTTGAACTGTGGTGTTGGAGAAGACTCTTGAGAGTCCCTTGGACTGCAAGGAGATCCAACCAGCCCATTCTAAAGGGATCAGT
>NW_011495071.1:19873061-19873931 GCF_000754665.1 Bison bison bison | reverse complement strand
GCCTGCAGTCGAGTCCTAACAACTGGACCATCAGGGAATTCCCGTTACTTTTAGAAGAAGTAAAAAAAAAAAAAACTTTAGAAAATAATTAGAGTAGCATCTATGTTAGAAAGGCCTCTCCAAAAATAGGTTAACACTTGGGAAACGGATGGATGTTAAGAAACATGGAATCAGCTGAGCGCCCCCTACTGGAATATCTTGCCCAAAGCATTCTGAGGCCTCTTATTTCCCCTGGGGCCTCTTTGTCCAGGGACCAGTGGTTCAAAATCCTGGCAGTCCACCAAAGGAGTCAGGGAGTTTCTAAAAATCCTATGCCCAGGACTCCACCCTGGGCCAATTAAATTTTTCTCTCTGTTTGTGGGGATTGGGCATCAGCATTTTTAAAGCTCTTAAGTGGTTCTGGAGTGCAGAGTCACTGTTCTCGGCTAAGCAGCTCACTGGTTTAGCATGTTCATAACAGCATGGCAATATTTGGACCGTAATCCATCCCGGGTTCTTGTTATGCAGTTACTTTTGTGTGTTGTCTAGATTCTGAATAGTGTCTATTTCATGCTTTAATTTCATAAGCATGTCTTCTGTTAATCTGAGTAACGAAGCACACAGTGGCGTTACATAGTATTTTCGTGCCACACTCATTTGGCAGAGGCATAGGATTTAGCTCAGTCCACATCACATTTATACTCTGCAGTAAGTCGCCATGACAGAGTGAAAACTGTCCAGTGATGTGGCCATTTTGCTGTATCTGGATTTTTGTATTGCTGGAGTACAGTAATGGTGGAGAATATTATGGTCTGAATGATTATTATTGTGATTATAACTTGGATACTTGAGTCGTAGTCACGAAAATCCTCCATTATTGTGAATTGAATC
>NW_011495071.1:19871211-19872358 GCF_000754665.1 Bison bison bison | reverse complement strand
TTTCTCAGGATGCAGGTCAGGTGGTCTGGTATTCCCATCTCTTTAAGAATTTTCCAGTTTGTTGTGATCCACACAAAGGCTTTAGCACAGTCAATGAAGCAGAAGTAGATGGTTTTCTGCAATTCCCTTGCTTTCTCTATGATCCGACGGATGTTGGCAATTTGGTCTCTGGTTTCTCTGCCTTTTCTAATTTCAGCTTGTACATCTGGAAGTTCTCAGCTCACATACTGCTGAAGCCTAGCTTGATTGTGCATATATATGTATATACCGAAATTCTCTTTGTTCTGATTCTGTTCCATTATAGTTTCTGACAAGATACTGAATATAGTTTCCTATGCTATACAGCAAATCTTTGTTGTTTTTATCATTCTTAATAACACCAACCTCTCTCTCTTTTTTTCATCCAGTTCTAGAGGCCATAGCTGTTTTTTTAGCAATTGCTATCTTAGGGTTTTCATTTTGCCTTTTCGGCTCTCCAATATATGGGTTAACCATTCTTTATATTAAACTTTGCCTATGAAAATAATTTTTATTTCTGCCTTTTGACAGGACATGATTGATGCATCAACTACAGTTAGTTATTCATTGTATTTGCTTTATAGCTTATTGAAATCTTAGCTTAATGAAATCTTTCATTCTAATATTTTTATTTACTTGAGGAGCCTGGTGGGCTACAGCTCATAGGGCCACAAAGAGTTGGACATGACGGAAGCAACTTAGCATGCAAAAAATATAAGGTAGCTAGGAATAAACCTGACAAAAGATGTATATGCCATAGAAGGAAATATTAAAGAGCATCTAAATAAAAGAAAGATATACTATACTAATACATTCATGGATGGGAAGACAAATATCTCTAAATATGCCAATCTTCTCCAAATTAAATCTTAGAAGGAGGCCTGGAATCTGCATTTTATCATCCTAGCAGAGTTTGAAACTGTGGTTTTGGACCAACTTTAGAAAACACTGATGAAGAAGGATAGTATTTCAAGTCATAAATATTTTCTCCAGGACATTTTATATCAAGGCCTTCAATAGCGCCTAACCTCACAAGTATTTTGTATTTGTCTTTACCATTGTCTCGGAGAAGGCAATGGCACCCCACTCCAGTACTCTTGCCTAGAAAATCCCATGGACGGAGGAGCCT
>NW_011495071.1:19870367-19870886 GCF_000754665.1 Bison bison bison | reverse complement strand
TTTCTGAATTTTGAGTTTTAAGCCAACTTTTTCACTCTCTTCTTTCAGTTTCATCAAGAGGCTCTTTAGTTCTTAGCTTTCTGCCATAAGAGTGGTGTCATCTGCATATCTGAGGTTATTGATGCTTCTCCCTGCAGTGTTGATTCCAGTTTGTGCTTCATCCAGCCTGGCTTTTCACTTGATGTACTCTGCATATAAGTTACATAAGCAGGGTGACAATATGCAGCCTTGACTACTCCTTTCCCGATTTGGAACCAGTCTGGGTTTCAATGTCCGGTTCTGTTACTTCTTGACCCACATACAGGTTTCTCAGGGGGCAGGTAAGGTTGTTCAGTCAGTAAAATTGCTTGGTCTTTGGCCAGTATGGTTCTCATAATCATGACTGCACTTTCCAGGAAATTTTTCTTGTGCCAGGAAAGATCAGAGATGGAAGGAGAAAGGGACGACATTGGGGAAAATCATTAGATAGCATCACCAACTCAGTGGACATTTGTTTGAGCATGCCCCAGGAGTTAGTGA
>NW_011495071.1:19868970-19869392 GCF_000754665.1 Bison bison bison | reverse complement strand
CTGGGTCGTGAAAATTGTGCAGTTCATTTGCTGAGTCTTATCCGACCAGCCTTCCTGTCTGTCACCAACACGTGTGCTTGCTCAAATTCATGTCCATTCAGTTGGTGATGCCACTTAATTGCTTTTTGCACTTTGGTCCCTTTCTCCACCTGCTTTCAATCTTTCCAGGCACCAAAAAATCTCTTGGATATCCCCATTCAGTGTTATGGAAATCTGACCAAAGATTCCCATACAAGATGGAGGAGTAGAAGGTCCTGCCCTCATCTTCTCCTGGGAGAAGTCCAAAATTACAACTCGGTGCTGAACAACCATCAACAGGAGAATGTTGGATCCCACCAAAAAAAGATATCCCACGTCCAAGGGCAAAGGAGAAGCCCAAACAAGACAGTAAGAGGGGTGAAATTTCGTTTAGAATCAAATCC
>NW_011495071.1:19867490-19867937 GCF_000754665.1 Bison bison bison | reverse complement strand
CAGTGATTTTGGAGCCCAAGAAAGTAGTCTGTCACTGTTTCCATTGTTTCCCCATCTATTTGCCATGAAGTGATGGGACTGGATGGCATGATCTTGGTTTTTTGAATGTTGAGTTTTAAGCCAGCGTTTTTACTCTCTTCTTTCACTTTCATTAAGAGGCTCTTTAGTTCCTCTTTACTTTCTGTCAGTAGAGTGGTGTCACCTGCATATCATATCTAAGGTTGTTGATATTTCTCCCAGCAATCTTGATTCCAGCTTATGCTTCATCCAGCCCAGCATTTCGCACGATGTGTTCTGGATATAAGTTCAATAAGCAGGGTGACAATATACAGCATTGTCATATTCCTTTCTCAATTTTGAACCAGTCCATTGTTCCATGTCCAGTTCTAACTGTTGCTTCTTGACCTGCATACAGGTTTCTCAGGATGCAGGTCAGGTGGTCTGGTA
>NW_011495071.1:19865147-19865663 GCF_000754665.1 Bison bison bison | reverse complement strand
CACCCTCTCCCTCTCCCACAGAGTCCATAAGACTGTCCTATACATCAGTGTCTCTTTTGCTGTCTCGTACACCGGGTTATTGTTACCATCTTTCTAAATTCCATATATATGCGTTAGTATACTGTATTGGTGTTTTTCCTTCTGGCTTACTTCACTCTGTATAATAGGCTCCAGTTTCATCCACCTCATTAGAACTGATTCAAATGTATTCTTTTTAATGGCTGAGTAATACTCCATTGTGTATATGTACCACAGCTTTCTTATCCATTCATCTGCTGATGGACATCTAGGTTGCTTCCATGTCTTGGCTATTATAAACAGTGCTGCGATGAACATTGGGGTACACGTGTCTCTTTCCCTTCTGGTTTCCTCAGTGTGTATGCCCAGCAGTGGGATTGCTGGATCATAAGGCAGTTCTATTTCCAGTTTTTTAAGGAATCTCTAGTACAGCCACTATGGAGAACAGTGTGGAGATTCCAGGACATTTTATATCAAGACCTTCCCTAGCGCCTAATC
>NW_011495071.1:19863806-19864540 GCF_000754665.1 Bison bison bison | reverse complement strand
TGGTAGGCTGCAGTCCATGGGGTTGCTAGAGTTGGACATGACTGAGCAACTTCACTTTCACTTTTTTCTTTCATGCATTGGAGAAGGAAATGGCAACTCACTCGAGTGTTCTTTCCTGGAGAATCCCAGGGGCGGGGGAGCCTAGTGGGCTGCTGTCTATGGGGTCACACAGAGTCGGACATGACTGAAGCGACACAGCAGCAGCAGACCAAATCACAATGACTAGGGAGAAGACCCTGTGTAATAAAATGATAAACAAACAAAAGGAAGTGATTGCTGTGAAACAGCAGTGGGTCCTTTGGGACTGGGCCTGAGATGGGCACTGGGAGGGACTGGTGCAGCTTGAGTTCTTGACCTGCATGGTGGTTATAAGGGTATTTATCTTGTAAAAATTCATTAAGGTACACTGGATTTCATAGTAATGATCAAAAAACAGAAAAGCAGTCCCTTATCAACTAGGCAATGATGTTTCTAGAAGCTGGCCTGGTCCTCAGAGCTGAGTCTGGGTGTTCTTCTGAACAGAAATATTTCACAGACCATCAATGTCAGACAAGGCCACTCCATGACCAGGAGTGATCAAGACAAAAATGAGACTGTCCTGAATACAGAAGACAAAACATGAGCATTGTAAGGTCAAAAAAATGACCAAACGTGTCCTGTCTTGCTCAAACGACTGGCTTCTACCAACTATAGCTTTGTCCTTGATATAGTTCTTCTGCCTTATAACTAAGATT
>NW_011495071.1:19862138-19863069 GCF_000754665.1 Bison bison bison | reverse complement strand
CCTGGTGTCTAATTAAGGGCTCAGAATGTAGTAGGTGGGCTTCCCAGGTGACTGAGTGGTAAAGAATCCACCTGCAAATGCAGGAGACACAGGAGATGCAAGTTCCATCCCTGAGCCGGGAAGATCCCCTGGAGAAGGAAATGGCAACCCACTCCAGTATTCTTGCCCAGAAAATCCCATGGACAGAAGAACCTGGCAGGCTACAGTGCATGGGGTTGCAAAGAGTCGAACAAGACTTAGCGACTGAGCATTTACGCAATGTAGTAGAATGTAGTAGGCACTCAGTAAATGTTTAACTGATGAATGAAAATTTTCTGTTGCCACCAAGTTTACCCTGGGATGATCTTGGTCCTGTGGCTGTCTGAGGTCTTCTCAGTACAGGAAACTCTCTGAGAGGTCGCAAGAAAGGATATCACCTGGGCAATTGGAGGTTTGGCCCTCATCTGTATAGATTCAGAAAACTGAGTGGTCAGTGAATTTTCACCATTCAGAGGCTCTTTTTCTCAAAAAGTATGTATTGAGGGCTTTCTCTGAGCCTGGCATTCTGCTGGGTGCTGAGAATATAGGAGTTTCATGAGCACAGCCCCTGTCTTCACTTCATTTACCGCTTGGCTGGGGGGAATCCATTCAACAAGCCCTAAAAGGAAACAACTCAAGGGAGTTCCCTGGTGGTCTAGTGGTTAGTTATGATTCTAGGCTTTCACTGCTGGGGCCCAGGTTCAATTCCTGGCAGGGGAACGGAGAGCCCGCAAGCCAAAACACAAAACAAGACAAAAACCAAGCTGCTTGTACTGGAAAGTAGGACTGGCTTGGTATGGGAAGTACAGCACCCAAAATATTTTGAGCACTCAGGGGCTTCCAAACACACTCCCAGAAGGCACTGTCTCCAGAATATGGCTCTCAGGCCTGATTGACAAAGTCAAAATGTCCC
>NW_011495071.1:19859057-19861183 GCF_000754665.1 Bison bison bison | reverse complement strand
TCTAGTGGTTAGTTATGATTCTAGGCTTTCACTGCTGGGGCCCAGGTTCAACCCCTGGCAGGGGAACAGAGATCCTGCAAGCCAAAAAACAAAACAAAAAAATCCAAGCCCCTTATACTGGAGAGTGGGACCCCCCAGGATCCTCTCTGTCCATGGAATTCTCCATGCAAGAATACTGGAGTGGGTTGCCATGCCCTCCTCCAGGAGATCTTCCTGACTCAGTGATTGACCCTATGTCTCCTGCATTGCAGGCAGATTCTTTACTGCTGAGCCACTGGGGAAGCCCCACTGGCGTGGGTAGCCATTCCCTTCTCCAGGGGATCTTCCCTGCCCAGGGATCGAACCCAGGTCTCCTGCATTGCAGGCACATTCTTTATTGTCTGAGAGAAGGGAAGCATCTAAATAAGTGAGCCCATATTTAGGTAAATGCATAGCCTTTAGGGAGGAGGAGGGGAGAATACCCCCTACTGGTGAGGAGCTGTTTTTCTTGTACCTTCACCTTTCTGGCAGGAACACTTCTTAACCAAAACAATAAGTCCTTGAGCAAAAACGTAAGAATATGTAATGCAGACAGAACGTGGGATGCCTTTTAAAGACTTGGAAAAAAGAAACGATAGCTCTTTTTTTTTGTTTGTTTGTTTGTTTGTTTTATTGAAATGATAGCTCTTGAAGACTGAAAACGTAACTCAACAATGATTTCAGCAGAGGATAGTGCTTTCCAGAGCTTGGGTTCAGGCTTGACAGTAATCTCTTTGAAAGTATTTAAGATAAAATTGTAAACAAAGAAGGGGTCTATAAAAAATCAGGTTAGTCTGCCCCAAGGAAGAAGAGAGTCATCTGAGACCCAGAGAGCCAGGCAGAAACTATTCTTTCTCTCTCCCTTCTGCTAAGTTGTTTTCCTTAGAAATGGATCACTAAGCATGGCCCACTTGCAAGAATAGAGGAATCAGACTCCACCTTTTTCTTTTTTTCTTTTGGTAGACTCCACCTTGAAGAGAGGGGCATTAAGGAACTTGTGGACAGATTTTTAAAACGCTACCACCTCCATTAAGGACATTATAAGAAGCAGACCTCTGAAATTCATATTTCTCACTGGAGCCAAAATAGCTATGTTTACCTTGAGCACCCAGTTTGCTTTTATTTTTTTATGTTGTGACTCACTCTGTAAATTGTGTTTCCCTCTTTTCTCAGCTGTCAAGAAGCTCAAAATAAAAATTTGGCTTACCTCTAGCTTGTGGACAAGGCATATATTTCATGTAATCAACTCACCCATGACTTCATCTTATTTTTCTCAATCCTTTTATCATTTTCACTTTTTTCTCATTTCTTTCTCTCCCTATTTGTATATAAATGAATGATATGACATATATCTGTATCTTCACACACATATGTACGTCATGGCATATCGTGTGTATGTTTACAAGCCTTCCAAATACCTTTGAAATAAGAATGTATATAACTAAAACAAAGGGCTTCCCTCATAGCTCAGTGGGTAAAGACTCTGCCTGCAATTCAGGAGACCTGGATTCAATTTCTGGGTCGGGAAGATCCTCTGGAGAAGGAAATGGTAACCCACTCTGGTATTCTTGCCTGGAGAATCCCATGGACAAAGGAGCCTGGCAGGCTACAGTCCATGGAATTGCAAAAGTCAGACTCGACTTAGCGACTAACCACCACCACCAACTAAAACAAATACAATGAACTATTTTTCATTCCTCTTAGGACTTGAGGTCACTTGCATAGTCCTTTTGTTTTCTTAATAAAGATAACTATTGATTTTTTTTTTTGTTCCATATATCAGTTCAATTCAGTCATTCAGTCGTGTCTGACTCTGTGACCCCATGAACCGCAGCACGCCAGGCCTCCCTGTCCATCATCAACTCCGGGAGTTTACCCAAACTCATGTCCATTGAGTCGGTGATGCCATCGAGCCATCTCATCCTCTGTCGTCCCCTCCTCCTCCCGCCTTCAATCTTTCCCAGCATCAGGGTCTTTCCTAATGAGTCAATTCTCCACATCAGGTGGCCAAAGTATTGGAGTTTCAGCTTCAGCATCAGCTCTTCCAATGAATATTCAGGACTGATTTCCTTTAGGATGGACTGGTTGGATCTCCTTGCTGTCCAAGG
>NW_011495071.1:19856642-19858957 GCF_000754665.1 Bison bison bison | reverse complement strand
TGGGATTCTCTAGGCAAGAATACTGGAGTGGGTTGCCATTTCTTTCTCCAATGCATGAAAGTGAAAAGTCAAAGTGAAGTCGCTCAGTTGTGTCCAACTCGTAGCAACCCCATGGACTGCAGCCTACCAGGCTCCTCCATCCATGGGATTTTCCAGGCATGAGTACTGGAGTGGATTTCCTTGAAAGTCTGTAATTCTGGCTGAGACTTGTGGAAATAAATCAGAAAAAAATTCGTGAAGCCTGTATATACAACATGGGTATTTGAATTTTTGAAATGCATGTACTCTCTCCCAATATTCCAGACAGGACAAGCGTTTCTATGTGAAGTATCCTGTTCCTTCTGGTGCTGGCACCCCAGCATGTGCCAATCTAATCGTACCCTCCACAGCCAGCCATCAGTATGCCTGAGCAAGCTGGCCATAATAATCATTTCTAAAATCTTACAGTGTCTGCCAGAAACATGGAACTGGCCAAATTCCTATAAAGACTAAAATCAGGGTGAGCACCCAAGGACAGCATTGGGTAATCGAATCAAACAATCACCTCTTTGTTCTACAGAAAGGCAAATACTCCTTTGCACTACCTGCAACCCCAATAGTGTGCAAGAAACATGAAATTCGACTCTTTCGTTGAAATAATACCCTTGGCTATTTTAAAGGTTGGTAGGAGCTTTCCTTTCTCTGAAAATACTCTGAGGTAGACAAGTCAAACTAGCATGGTTACTTTAACACCTGTTGATCCTTCAAGACATGGCTCAGATGTCACTTTAAACCTTCCTTAAACTTCCCCTCCACCAGTAGAAAATAATGCTCAAGATGTTACTTTGCAATAATACCTCTATCTTCTGAGTTATGTTAGTTTTTCATTTCAATTTTATTTATTGGAATACAGTTGATTTACAATGTTGTGTTAGTTTGTGCTGTACATTGCATCAGTTTACATATACATATATCCACTTTTTTTTAAGATTCTATTCCATATAGATTATTCCAGATGAATTATTTTACTGTTTGTTATCACCCTCCATTGTTGGCCTGAGAGCCCTTATTCTAAACTGTGATATGCCTGGTGTCTAATTAAGGGCTCAGAATGTAGTAGGTGGGCTTCCCAGGTGATTCAGTGGTAAAGAATCCACCTGCCAGTGCAGGAGACACAGGAGATGCAAGTTCCACCCCTGAGCTGGGAAGATCCCCTGGAGAAGGAAATGGCAACCCACTCCAGTATTCTTGCCCAGGAAATCCCATGGACAGAAGAACCTGGCGGGCTACAGTGCATGGGGTTGCAAAGAGTTGAACAAGACTTAGCGACTGAGCATTTATGCAATGTAGTAGAATGTAGTAGGTGCTTGGTAAATGTTTAACTGATGAATGAACACTTTCTGTTGCCACTAAGTTTACCCTGGGATGATCTTGGTCCTGTGGCTGCCTGAGGTCTTCTCAGTACAGGAAACTCTCTGAGAGGTCTCAAGAAAGGATATCACATGGGCAATCGGAGGTTTGGCCCTCATCTGTATAGATTCAGAAAACCAAGTGGTCAGTGCATTTTCACCATTCAGAGGCTCTTTTTCTCAAAAAGTACGTATTGAGGGCTTTCTCTGAGCCTGGCATTCTCCTGGGTGCTGAGAATATAGGAGTTTCATGAGCACAGCCCCTGCCTTCACTTCATTTACCACTTGGCTGGGAGGGTGGGGGTGTCCATTCAAAAAGCCCTAAAAGGAAACAACTCAAGGGAGTTCCCTGGTGGTCTAGTGGTTAGTTATGATTCTAGGCTTTCACTGCTGGGGCTCAGGTTCAATTCCTGGCAGGGGAACGGAGACAAGCCAAAACACAAAACAAGACAAAAACCAAGCCCCTTGTACTGGAGAGTAGAACTGGCCTGGTATGGGAAGTACAGTGTGCTAGAGTTGCAAAACAGGAGCACCCAAAATATTTTGAGTGCTCAGGGGGCTTCCAAACACACTCCCAGAAAGCACTGTCTGCAGAATATGGCTCTCAGGCCTGATTTACAAAGTCAAAATGTCCCTTTATTAATAATGAGCAATGGGAGCATCTCACTGAATGCAAATGTACACTGTGGACAGAGAATGTTGCCTGCCATTTCAGTAAACAAAGGATATTGAGACCATAAAACTAACAGGCACCACTGTCACCCCAAGGGTGGGCCCTGAATGGATTCAGGATGGGGAAAAATAGGATAGTGCCCCTAGATAAAGTGTATATCAAAGGAATGATTTCAATGGGCCCAGACTCTTGCATCTTCCCATACTAAAATCATTAACTTGAGATGTGTGTTTTTGTGATTAGCAGTAATCTTT
>NW_011495071.1:19855945-19856542 GCF_000754665.1 Bison bison bison | reverse complement strand
CTCCTATATTGGTAGACAGCTTTTTTAAAAAAATTAGTGATTAGAGTCACCGTGGTGGCTTAGACAGTGAAGACTCTGCTTACAATGTGGGAGACAGAGGTTTGCTCCTGGGGAAGAATCTCCTGGAGAAGGGAATGGCTACCCACTGCATTATTCTTGCCTGGAGAATTCCATGGACAGAAGAGTCTGGAGGGCTACAGTCCATGGGGTCACAAATAGTTTGGCACGACTGTGCACTCAGGGCACTCTGTTTCATTTGACATTATAGTGAACCTTCTTCGTGTCAAATGCAGTGCTCCTATATCAGTTTCTTAAGCCGTCAACAAAATCCTTTATTCAAAGGAAATCAGATGCAGAGCGTCGAAGAGAAGACATAGAGTCAGGGGCCTGGGAACAATGGACTGGAAGCCGGCTTCGCAGGAGCTGGGGCAGGAAAGGGGCGAATCTTGGGGGCGGGGACTCAGCATCATTTGCATAACCAGAGTGCACTGCGTGCAATACGTTCAATTTATTATTTCAGTTTATCATAGATTTCTTTTAAATGTATTTTGAAGAATGAGCCTTCATCCCCTTATGTTGAAAGATCTGCTACAACCT
>NW_011495071.1:19854506-19855802 GCF_000754665.1 Bison bison bison | reverse complement strand
ACTACTGGAAAAACCATAGCCTTGACTAGACGGACCTTTGTTGGCAAAGTAATGTCTCTGCTTTTTAGAATGCTGTCTAGGTTGGTCATAGCTTTTCTTCCAAAGAGCAAGCGTCTTTTAATTGCATGGCTGCAGTCACCATCTGCAGTGATTTTGGAGTCCCAGAAAATAAAGTCTGCCACTGTTTTCATTGTTTCCCCATCTATTTGCCATGAAGTGACAGGACCAGATGCCATGGTCTCAGATTTTTGAATGTTGAGTTTTAAGCTAGCCTTTTCAATATTGTATTTTCAAACAATACAGAAAATCATGAAGTAAAAATACTCCCAAGTTTCACCTCCCAGGGAAAAACATTATTAACATTTTGATTAATGTCCTTCTAAACATCTCTTTATAAACATACAGACAATTCTATAAAAAATGGATTTTTTTAAAGCTTACTGTGCTATGTAGATTTTCTAGGTCAATTTAAAAAATGATTATAAAAAATAAAAATAAAAAATGTTTATCATTTTTAGTAGCTGCATGGTGTTCTCCTGTACCATAAATTAACTGCAGTCTGTTTTAACACTCAATTCCCCAGGTCAGTTAGAAGCAGCATTACCAATAGATTATTCTGCATCTGGCTGGGACTTTTGCTTTTCAGAAGGTGAGGAATAGTGGCTGAAGCCATCAGCTTTATATACTCTAGGCATTTTTATATAGAGTCTAGGTTAATTATCTGTTGTTCTAGTTTTGAAATGTCAAAGCTGGACTGAGGTGTTCTGCCTGTGAAGTAAAATAATGGTACTTTCCCCAAAATTCACAGAAATAATTAAAATTAATAGAAGGAATTCCCCCAATATTGAAATTTATTCTCATGTAAGTTATTAAATCGTTGGGGCCTGCAACCACTGCTTTGTATTCTCTCATAAAAAATAGCATACGATTTACACAAATTTTCATAATGAATTATTTAAGGCAACAATTTAGGATTTCATGACAGTCTGTGACTATCAAGAAGCTTGGTCACTAGACATCTGGTTCCATCAGATATAAATAAGGAGTACTCCTGAGAAAAACTCCATCCCTGCCCCAATTTCATCAAGAAAGAAAATGGACTCAGCAAACCGAGTTTGCTAAAAAAAAAATTCAGTAACGAAACGACTGGCGGAAAAAGCGGAGTACGTTCAATGTGTATTAAGCGCCAACTAAGGGTGGATGGAGAACTGTGCTAGAAGCTAGGGCGGTTCAGCCAAGGCGAATATGACGCAGCCCCCATTGCGCAGGAGCTCGGGATCGGTAGGCGGTGCTGAA
>NW_011495071.1:19852918-19853757 GCF_000754665.1 Bison bison bison | reverse complement strand
CCAACCAGTTCATCCTAAATGAAATCAGTCCTGAATATTCATTGGAAGAACTGATGCTGACACTGAAATTCCAATAGTTTGGCCACTTGATGTAACGAACTGACTTACTGGAAAAGCCCCTGATGCTGGGAACGACTAAAGGTGGGAGGAGAAAGGAGACGACAGAAAATGAGATGGTTAGATAGCACCATTGATTCGAAGGGCAGGAATATGAGTAACCTCCAAGAATGGGTGATAGGAAAACCTGAAGTGCCGCAGTCCACGGGGTTACAAAATAGTCGCACACGACTGAGAGAGTCAACTGAGCAGACCAAAGCCTAGCCTCAGAATTTCACGTGATAAACACACAGATAGCTCTTAAGTACAACAACCCTAGAAAAAAAAGCCTGCCTTAAAACTTTCCCTTCATAAAGTCTGTTTTTGCATACAATGATGTTAGCCTTGTTTATCTCACAAGGCCTCCAAAAATGGTGTCACTGGGCTTATATTCCTCCTCAGGCCTAACTAACCGAATCTTAAGTACAAGACAAAAGACTCAGCTTGAGGATGAGCAAGAATAAGCATAAGAATGCTTCAGTGTGCCTGTGCACATGCAGATGAGGGAACACACATTCCTAACACAGTGAGGCAGAGGGGCGTGAAGTGTAAGTCCGGGTCAAGAGTTTGCAGCAGATCTTTTCTCTTAAGTGGGTTAAGGCTCATTCATCGAAATACTATGTTTAGAAGAAATCTATGATAAATTGGAACTATATCACGAGGAGTGAATTCTGGTTATGCAAATATTTGCTGAGTCCCCGCCCCCGAGATTCACGTCTTTCCCCACCTTAGCTCCCGGGAAG
>NW_011495071.1:19850399-19852818 GCF_000754665.1 Bison bison bison | reverse complement strand
GGAGTTTTCAGTGTCTCCCTGGATACAGGAAAATCAAGACCTTCAGAATGGGAGAATTCTACTTGTTCTGGAGTCAGTGGGTGGAGTTCGAAAAAGATTGCACAACGAACGGGGTACAGGGTTTTCAGGGCCCAGGAAGAGAGAAGTGCAGGGAAACGGACTGGAAAGGTGGAATCTCCGTCTTGTTCTTTGCCGGTGAACAGATTGAAACGTTCAACTTGTTGGACGTCCTGCTTGATCACTTGGGGCTGTTTAATGTTAATTAATTATGCATTTGAATACTCATAAAGATCACTCCTTTAGGAAATTACGAAATAATATTTTTCTAATGCGACTCGTGAACTTGAAAAAGAACAAAGGTTGGTTTTCCCTCTGTGCAGAATGTCAAGAATTAGCTTTTGGGGGCCTGTTTCTAAGGTTAGGTGTTTTCACGTCTCTGCATGAGAGTGTCACTACTTCTCAATTACCTTTCTTTCTCTTTGTACTCAAAAAGAAAGATCCAGTGCTTGCAGGACTGAAAAAGAAGCTGTGGACTGAAGTAACTCTAGGGATTCAACACTGTCACTTTGGACACCTCACTTATTCTCTGAGGGTGGGGAGCCAATCTCAGTGTTTGATTTCGTAGGTCCCCCAGAGGAGGACTCCAATGAAAAGCCACTGTAATTGAGGACATGAGTTCCTTTTTATGCCCTTAGCAAAAGGATAAAAAGTCTGAATTAGGAACTAAGATTTAACCAACTAGCATTTTAAAGGACCAAGAAGTAATGACCCTTTGAGGCGAGTTTTCAAAAATTAATAGGCTTTTTTTTTTTTTTAGCAGTTTTAGGTTTACCAAAAATTGAATGTAAATTATGGAGTTCACAGGGTATCCCTTTGCCCTATTATTTATATCTTGCAACATGTGGTACATTTGTTACAGTTGATGAGTCAATATTGATAACCTTCCTACTAACTAAAGTGCATAGTTTACATTAGGGTTCATTGTTGGTGCTGTACCTTCTAAGAGTTTTGACACATGTATAATGACATATATACACCGTTACAGATATCATGCTGAAGAGTTTTACTACCCTAAAACCTCCATCCCGTCCTCTCTTCCCCCAAACCACTGGCCACCACTGATCTTTTTACTGTCTCTATTCTTTTGCCATTTCTTAGAATGTCTTAAGGTTGATTTTTTCCCCCTAGATTTTTGCTTGGAGTGTTAAAAATTATTTAACTACTTTTAAACTTATTTTTAGGAGAAGGCAACGGCACCCCACTCCAGTACTCTTGCCTGGAGAATCCCATGGATGGAGGAGCCTGGTAGGCTGCAGTCCATGGGGTCGCTAAGAGTCGGACACAACTGAGCGACTTCACTTTCACTTTTCACTTTCATGCACTGGAGAAGGAAATGGCAACCCACTCCAGTGTTCTTGCCTGGAGAGTCCCAGGGACAGGGGAGCCTGGTGGGCTGCCGTCTATGGGGTCACACAGAGTCAGACACGACTGAAGTGACTTAGCAGCAGTAGCAGCAGCAGCAAACTTATTTTTAGGTCCCATAGGAAGGATAAAGGTATATGGGATCTGTGCTCAAATTAATGAAATCTTACATTTATGTGGTGACCTGTAGTATTTATGGCATATTTGCACCTACATTAACTCTGTCAGCATCACTCATGCTATGGAGAAGGCTGAGCAGCTGTCATAATCTTCATTTATAGATGACAAATTGCTCAGCAAGGTCACGGAATTAGCCCAAGGGGTGAAGCTGAGTCTGGAACCCAGTATCCTTTCATCATGTTGCTGCTTAGTCGCTAAGTCTCTAAGTCTTGTCCGACTCTTTGCAACCCCATGGATCTACACTACAGTAATAAGTAGGTGGTAGTGGGCAAATGGGCTTCCCAGGTGGCTCAGTGGTAAAGAATCCGCCTGCTGTGCAGGAGACACAAATTAGATCCCTGGGTTGGGAAGATCCCTGGGTTGGGAAGATCCTCCGGAGAAGGAAATGGCAAGCCACTCTAGCATTCTTGCCTGGAAAACCCCATAGACAGAGGAGCCTGATGGGCTACAGTCCATGGGGTCACAGAGTTGGACACGACTTAGCAACTGAATAACAAACAACACTGGGCAAATAGTATGGATTTGAAGTCAAGACTCATGGCTCTTCCCGCTTATTAGCTCTGTAGCTTTATAGCCTTGAGCAGGTTTTGCAATCGTTCCAAGTCTCAATTGCATCATCTGTAAAGGGGGCTGATGCTAATCCCTAATGCATAGGATTGTTGTGAAGCATAAGCGTTGATGTGACACGTTCAGCACAGTGCCAGGCATGTTCGAATTTTACTTGGTTTGGAGGGGAGCATATATGAAAGAGCAGTTTCTGTTGCTTTCAGGGTGTTATTCTGTAAATCTGTCTTGCGTGTTCTCAGCGCTCAGTCGC
>NW_011495071.1:19849677-19850299 GCF_000754665.1 Bison bison bison | reverse complement strand
GTCCGAGCCAGAAACCGCAAATTCTGAAAGCCATTACAACTCTCCTGCCTTGAAAGTCACGAAGTATTTTCTCTCATCCTCCAATCATTTGGCCTCAGTTCCGGAAAAGAGCAACCAAAACAAAAACACAACAATGTGTCCCCGATCCCGCTCCTTCCCATACACTGAAATATTTCTGAACTTTTCCCGTAGAATAATAAAGATACTGGTACATCGCTCCTAGGAAACTACAAATCCCAGGAGGCTGCACACACAGCACAGTGGCTACTCTCCCGCACTTCGCAACGCCGCATTACGCTTCAATCCTGGACCGCGTCTGCGAGTCGTGGCCGCGCTGCCTGCTGGGACTTGTAGTCCGCTCCAGAGTCCCTTTCTCCCTTCGCGCAGACTCGCGCGGCCTCGGTTCGCCCTTCGGCCCTGCAGAAGCCCAGCCCCTGCTTCAGTGCTCCCTACCCCCATCTCGTCCTGTCCCCTCGGGGGCCAACCTCCTCCGGTCACGTGGGAGCCCTGCATGCGGCGATTGGCGGAGGGATTCAGGGGCGGGGCGCGAGGCCCGAGAGGTTCCGTGCCCCTTGTCGGGCCGCTTGTTTGGCTGCTGCCGTCACCTCATGGCGACGCGGGT
>NW_011495071.1:19848109-19849577 GCF_000754665.1 Bison bison bison | reverse complement strand
CAAATAGTCGGACACGACTGAGTCAACTAAGCAGACCAAAGCCTAATCTCGGAATTTCCCCCAATAACCACATGGAAAGTTCTTAAATATAAGGACCCCAGGAAAAAAGCCTGCCTCAAAGCTTTCACTTTGTAAGGTCTGTTTTTGCATACAACGGTAGTGGTCTTGCTTCTCTCACAAGACCTTCAAAAATTGAGGGTAATGCAGTGATGTTTCTCCTCAGACCTAACCAACCAAATACGAAGTGCAAGGCAAAAGACCCGACTTGAGCACGAGCACACATAACACAGTTAGGGTGAGGAGCGTCAAGGGTAAGTCCAGGTCAAGAGTTTGCAACAGATCTTTTCTCTTAAGTGACTGAAGGCTCATTCTTCAAAATACTACGTTTAAAAGAAATTATGGTAAATTGAAATAGTAAATTGAAACTATATTGCATGCAATGCATGCTAGTTATGCAAATATTCGTTGAGTCCCCGCCCCCGAGGTTCGCTATCATGGCGAATGAAAGAGAGTGCCGAACCTACTTGGTCGTGCCCAGACTATTTGCGAATCCCATGGACTGTAGCCCTCCAGGCTCCTCTGTCCGTGGAATTTTCCAGGCAAGAATTCTGCAGTGGGTAGCCATTCCCTTCTCCAGGAGAAGCTCCCCAGGATTGATCCTGGGAACCCGACTTTGTGAACAGACTCTTTACTGTCTCAGCCATCAGGGTGATTCTAATCACTATTAAAAAAGAAAAAAAAAAAGTGCCTGCCAATATAGGAGGGCCCAGTTCCATCCCTGGTTCATGAAAATTGTGCAATTCATTTGCTGAGTCTTATCTGACCAGCCTTCCTGTCTGTCACCAACACTCGTGCTTGCTCAAACTCATGTCCATTCAGTTGGTGATGCCATCTAATTGCTTTTTGCAATGTGATTGCTTTCCCCACCTGCTTTCAATCTTTCCCGGCACCACAAAATCTCTTGGATATCCCCATTCAGTATTATGGGAATCTGAGCAAAGATTCCCTTACAAGATGGAGGAGTAGAAGGTCATGCCCTCATCTTCTCCTGGGAGAAGTCCAAAATTACAACTCGGTGCTGAACAACTATCAACAGGAGAATGTTGGATCCCACCAAAGAAAGATACCCCACGTCCAAGGGCAAAGGAGAAGCCCAATCAAGATAGTAGGAGGGGTGAAATTTCGTTTAGAATGAAATCCCATACCCGCCAGTGACACTTGGAGGGCTCAAAGAAAACCTTGCACACAGCAGAGCTCAGAAACCCCACAGAGACTGAGCCAGAACTGTGTTTGAGTGTCTCCTGTGGAGGGACGGTGGGTCAGCAGTGGCCTGCCTCAGGGGCAGGGGCTCTGGGTTCAGGAACCCTGGTCACCCAGCCTGTGGCATAAGCCCTCTTGAAGGAGGTCACCATTAACCCCAACCATAGAGCCACCGAACAGATGACCCACAAACTGCAGAACAATCATA
>NW_011495071.1:19847581-19848009 GCF_000754665.1 Bison bison bison | reverse complement strand
ATTATTTTAAACAGTTCTGTTGCAAGGTAGCAATATATATTCACTGTAATCTTCTCACAGCTCTAGAAGGTAGGTCCTGTGCATCTCTAGTTTATAGATCAGGAAACAGAGGTTGACCTCCCGTGGCCACACAGCAGGTACTTAAGTGGTATATTCAAAGGCCAGGCTTTTTGGGCTCCGAAGCCATTAGCCATATTCCATGTGTCTTGTGCTTTCTAAACACATTTCTTGAGGATAGTAAATAAAAATGTGCTCTTCACTGAATGTGAGTAAAACTAGGTAGTAGGTAAAATGAGTAATCAGTTCAGTTGCTCAGTCGTGTCCGACTCTGCGACCCCATGAACTGCAGCACACCAGGCCTCCCTGTCCATCACCAACTCCCGGAGTTTAACCAAACTCATGTCCATTGAGTCGGTGATGCCATCCAA
>NW_011495071.1:19846180-19847481 GCF_000754665.1 Bison bison bison | reverse complement strand
CATCACCTTCTCCATTTATTTTCCTAGGGTTGTTATACTTAAAGAGTTTTCTGTGTGTTTGTTAACTGTGTTGCGTTTTGGTCTGCTCAGTTGACTTTCTCAGTCGTGTCCGATTATTTGGTAACCCGGTGGACTGCAGCCTTTTGGGTTTCCCTATCACCCATTCGGGGAGCTTACTCATACTCATAATCTTCGAATCCATGGTGTTATCTAACCATCTCATTTTCTGTCATCTTTTTCCTCCAACCATTAGTCCTTCCTAGCATCAGGGTCTTTTTCAGTAAGTCAGTTCTTTGCATCTGGTGGCCAAACTATTGGAATTTCAGTGTCAGCATCAGTTCTTCCAATGAATATTCAGGACTAATTTCCTTTAAGATGGACTGATTGGATCTCCTTGGAGTCCAAGGGACTCTCAAGCGTCTTCTCCAAGACCACAGTCCAACAGCCTCCATTCTTCAGCCTTCAGCTTTCTTTACAGTGCAACTCTCACATCCATACATGAGTACTGGAAAAACCATAGCCTTGACTGTATGGACCTTTTTCGGCCAAGTAATATCTCTGCTTTTTAATATGCTGTCTTGGTTGGTCATAGCTTTTCTTCCAAGGAGCTAGCGTCTTTTAGTTTCATGGCTGAAGTCACCGTCTTCAGTGATTTTAGAGCCCAAGAAAGTAAAGTCTGTCACTGTTTCCATCGTTTTCCCATCTATTTGCCGTGAAATGATGAGACCAGATGCCATGATCTTCGTTTTCTGAATTTTCAGTTTTAAGCCAAATTTTTCACTCTCCTCTTTCACTTTCACTTTCATCAAGAGGCTCCTTAGTTGTTCTTCACTTTCTGCCATAGGGGTGGTGTCATCTGCATTTCTGAGGTTATTGATGTTTCTCACAGCAATCTTGATTCTAGCTTGTGCTTCATCCAGCATGGCAGTTAGCATGTTGTGTGCTGCATGTAAGTTAAATAAGCAGGGTGACAATATATAGCCTTGACGTTCTCCTTTCCCAATTTGAAAACAGTCTGTTATTCCATGTCCATTTCTAACTGTTGCTTCTTGACCTGCATACAGATTTCTGAAGAGGCAAGTCAGGTGGTCTGGTATTCCCATCTTTTGTAGAATTTTCCAGTTTGTTGTGATCCATGCAGTCAAAGGCTTTGGCATAGTTAATAAAGCAGAACTATGTTACTTTTTTTTCTGGAACTTGCTGTTGTTGTTGTTTTTTTTCTAGAACTCTATTTTTCAGTGATGATCGGATGTTGGCAATCTGGTCTCAGGTTCCTCTGCCTTTTCTAAATCCAGCTTGAA